>NC_136798.1:7752730-8012730 GCF_951216825.1 Electrona antarctica | reverse complement strand
CAGAGAGATCTATGAATGCTGCTCCAGTTATTTGTTTTCCCTCAAACCCATCCTCAATGTGTTGGGTGAGGTTGAGCTCTGTCCAGCACAGGAGCGGCCAGGACGGAAACCAGCTTGGTCTTTAGTCAGCTTGGTGTCTATGAGTGGCATGAGGCGTTGGAGTAGCAGCCTCTCATAGAACTTGTAGGTGATGCAGAGGAGGGAAATGGGTCGGTAGCTCTTTGGGGATGATGGGTCTTTGCCAGGTTTGGGGATTGCAACCACTTTGGCCTTCCTCCAGACAGAATGGATGGTTTTCTGTGCCATGCATGTGTTCAGCATCCCCAGGAGCCAGGTCTTTGCGTTAGGTCAGCTTTCCGTAGGTTCAAGGTTCAAGGTTTCTTTATTTTGTCTCCCGAAGGAGAAAGTTGTCTTGGACCCCAAGGACCTGCCCTGCAGCATACAGATACAATACAATACAATACACAATACAAGACAATAAAGGTACACAGTGACCCGTAGAACATTTAAATATGGATGAAGCTCAAAGTGCTTTACAGAGCAATAGAGAAAAAAGAAAAGAAATGGCATAAAACAACATTAAAATAATAGCAGTATAGGCTAATGCAATACAGTGAGGTCATGAATAACAACAGATTTAAAAAAAAAACTTCCAACAACGGCTCCAGGCAGTTCCTTGTGGAGGGAGACATGGTCGCTCCCAGAACCAGAAACGCCATGTACTGTTTCTATTACAACTGCCTGTGGGACAAAGACTTTGATGGCTCGGTGACGATCCCCTACACGGTGAGCAGCGACTTCAACAAATGGGACAGGAAGAAGCTTGAAAGAGCCATGCAGACCTTCACCGACAGCACCTGTGTCCGCTTTGAGCCACGTCAGTACGAGCAAGACTACATCAGCTTTGAGAACAGTGATGGATGCTGGTCTAGTCTAGGCAGAGTAGGAGGCAAGCAAGTGATCTCTATCAACCGTATGGGCTGCATGTACCACGGCATCATCCAGCACGAGATCAACCATGCCCTGGGCTTCCAGCACGAGCAGACCAGGAGCGACCGTGACGACTACGTCCTCATCAACTGGGACAACATCAACAACGACATGAAATACAACTTCTACAAGCAGAACACCAACAACCTGGACACCCCCTATGACTACTCCTCCATCATGCACTAGGGTAAAACGGCCTTCTCTATCCAGTCCGGCAAAGACAGCATCACCCCCATCCCAAACGCCAACGTGCAGATCGGCCAGAGACAGGGCATGTCTGATATCGACATCCTGAGGATTAACAAGCTGTACGAATGCAAAGACTTCCTTGAGCAAAAGCAAATCGTGAAACAGGAAAACCTGGCCAAGGAAAAAGCAGAAATTGCTGAATCAAATTCCATCTCCAGATTGTTTGAGTTGTCTCTCTGATCACATTTTCTGATACTGTACACTGTGTCTGATACTGTCTGATACTGTACTTACATTGAAACAAATCAACTGCAATGTGAGCTGACCTCTCCTCTACGGTACCTCATAAAGCTTTCTCTCAACAAGTCAATATAATAAAGTTTGACTCATAGACTTTACAAAGTGTAATTGTGTCATCTATTCGTATTCCTGAGACCAACAAATGTTAAATTATTATATAATATAATAATAATAATAATAATATATATGTACGCACATACATATATATTATAACAGGTTTTGTACATTTCAAAACCTGTCTCTGCAGGTTATACTCTCAAAATCACAGAAATGGACAGCAATTATTTTTTTAAATCTGTAAAACGTTCTGAACGTATTCAACCCCATATCTAAAGCATGACATAGAGTTACAGTAGTAGCTAGTAGGTACAGTATATTCCGAAAATAACAGATCTACAGATCACAATCCATCAAATCCACTAGTGCTGGATAAAGTACTCACATTTTGTACCTAAGTTAAAGTACTAATACTGCAATATAGTACTCTGTTAAAAGTAAAAGTCTGGAATTTTAAAATGAGTAGGTACAAAAGTATTGACATCAAACTGTACTTAAAGTAGCAAAAGTACTCATTACTCATTATGCAGAATGTCCCGTTTCAAGTTTTCAAATATATAAAAGAATCTTTTGAAAATAGCAGGTTTAAAAGCTCGCAATGTGTTGCATCTTTTTGAGCTTGTATGTCAGTTTGTTTACTGTTGAGTGAGAAAGCAATGTTGCATTTTAGGCAAAAAGAGTTGAAGATACAGGCAGACTTCTACTGAAAAAACACTAGAATTGTATAACCATTAAAATAAATAGGTCTATTCAACACTAACTAAATATCACAGCACATTTAAGATATTTCATTAGCAAGGAACTTGTAACTACATTATGTATTACTGTTGTATATGGTAGACAATATTAAAAGTGGGTTTCAGGTGTGGTAATCTGAACACAGCGTCTTTACACTCTAGTGAAATAGTGAATTTCATATTGAATGTAAACATACAACAGGACAAAGGTGAGGCAGTCAGCAGGTCACAGCGCTGTAGGGCTTCCAACCCTATATCCAGCAGAAGCTTGGATAGTACTTATTACTACCAGTGCTTTTTTTGCTTTGCAACACCATGCCTTTACTTGCATGTGAATTATTTTGGCGGTACTTGTACGGTTCTATATTTTTGTCTAATAAAATAGGCTATTCATTTAATCAATCAAACCCATTAATTAACCTGTTACCCTCTAGGAGTCTCAATAACAGTTATAAGTAACTGCTGTTTAATGTAGCAGAAGAGGCAATTCATTGAACACAGTTTTGCACAATTTTAACATCCCAAATCGATTGAAATTTGAATCTACTGTGCTGACTACACCTCCATGATATACTGTATTTATTCTGACTACACCTCCATGATATACTGTATTTCACTGACTACACCTACATGATATACTGTATTTCACGCAGTGATATTAGTATCGCTACGTGAGGCTATGTCACTTTGTGCCACATTATGAGCTTGTAGATCTATGCTTGTAAATCTATGCTGCTGCTGCTGCTGCTACTGCTGCTATACTACTACTACTACTACTGCTGCTGCTGCTGCTGCTGCTGCTACTGCTGCTGCTATACTACTGCTACTACTGCTGCTGCTATACTACTACTACTACTGCTGCTGCTATACTACTACTACTACTACTACTGCTGCTGCTGCTGCTGCTGCTGCTACTGCTGCTGCTATACTACTGCTACTACTGCTGCTGCTATACTACTGCTACTACTGCTGCTGCTATACTACTGCTACTACTGCTGCTGCTATACTACTACTACTACTGCTGCTGCTATACTACTACTACTGCTGCTGCTGCTATACTACTACTACTACTGCTGCTGCTACTGCTGCTGCTATACTACTACTACTACTACTACTACTGCTGCTGCTGCTGCTGCTGCTGCTGCTGCTGCTGCTGCTGCTGCTGCTGCTGCTGCTGCTGCTACTACTGCTGCTGCTGCTGCTGCTGCTGCTGCTGCTGCTGCTGCTGCTACTACTGCTGCTGCTGCTACTACTACTGCTGCTACTGCTGCTACTGCTGCTGCTGCTGCTGCAGCTGCTGCTGCTACTACTGCTGCTACTACTACTGCTGCTACTACTGCTGCTACTACTACTACTGCTGCTACTGCTACTACTACTACTGCTGCTGCTGCTGCTGCTGCTGCTGCTGCTGCTGCTGCTGCTGCTGCTGCTACTACATCTGCTACTGCTGCTGCTGCTACTACATCTGCTACTGCTGCTGCTGCTGCTACTACATCTGCTGCTGCTGCTACTGCTGCTGCTGCTACTGCTGCTGCTGCTGCTACTGCTGCTGCTGCTGCTACTGCTGCTGCTGCTGCTGCTGCTGCTGCTGCTACTGCTGCTGCTGCTACTGCTACTGCTGCTGCTGCTGCTACTGCTGCTGCTGCTGCTGCTGCTGCTGCTGCTGCTGCTGCTGCTACTGCTGCTATACTACTACTACTGCTGCTATACTACTACTACTGCTGCTACTGCTGCTGCTGCTGCTGCTACTGCTGCTATACTACTACTACTGCTGCTGCTGCTACTGCTGCTGCTGCTGCTGCTGCTGCTGCTACTGCTGCTGCTGCTGCTGCTACTGATGCTGCTATACTACTGCTGCTGCTGCTGCTGCTACATCTGCTACTACTACTACTACTGCTGCTGCTCCGGGGGGCGTCGGCACATTGCAGTAGGTGGGACATTGTCTGCACTGATCCACAGCTGCACGTGTCTTCTGTTGTGTAGTTCCAGACTTTCATCAGTGCTTTGCAACTCACCTGTTCCACACGCAGTCTATTGACTGACTTCCAGGTCATGGTCGTGGCCACTAGCGAGGCTTTCTGTTGGGGTTATTCCTCTGTCCAGCCATTCAAGAGTGTGCGTGTCACTTTGCCATTCATCTTGCGAAGATGTTGGCTCTTGAGCGGCTCTAGATGGGAGCCTGCGTGGGGGTGCTACATGGCCATGCAAAGGGTGGCTAATGTCTATCTCCTGTGTTCTCAGTTCATCTTGAGCGATACACATGATGTGCGAGGGAGAGATGCCGGCTAGCGCATAAAGGCACAGGACAGGTGTTGTCTTGACGCATCCCGTGATGATGCGACAGGTGTCATTTAGGGCTTTGTCGACCAATTTGGTGTGATGTGATCTGCTCTAGTTTAGGAGGCTTTTGATGACTTGACACAGGTCTAGGTCACCAGTCATGTCCAGTAGTTTCCTGACCATTGTGCGCTGTTGCACAGTGTCGTAGGCAGCAGAGAGATCTATGAATGCTGCTCCAGTTATTTGTTTTCCCTCAAACCCATCCTCAATGTGTTGGGTGAGGTTGAGCTCTGTCCAGCACAGGAGCGGCCAGGACGGAAACCAGCTTGGTCTTTAGTCAGCTTGGTGTCTATGAGTGGCATGAGGCGTTGGAGTAGCAGCCTCTCATAGAACTTGTAGGTGATGCAGAGGAGGGAAATGGGTCGGTAGCTCTTTGGGGATGATGGGTCTTTGCCAGGTTTGGGGATTGCAACCACTTTGGCCTTCCTCCAGACAGAATGGATGGTTTTCTGTGCCATGCATGTGTTCAGCATCCCCAGGAGCCAGGTCTTTGCGTTAGGTCAGCTTTCCGTAGGTTCAAGGTTCAAGGTTTCTTTATTTTGTCTCCCGAAGGAGAAAGTTGTCTTGGACCCCAAGGACCTGCCCTGCAGCATACAGATACAATACAATACAATACACAATACAAGACAATAAAGGTACACAGTGACCCGTAGAACATTTAAATACCACACACCAAAGAACATCATCACCTCAAAACCTTCGCTCCCTACCCTGTCTGCCCTCTGCAAGGACTCTGTTAAGGAGTGTGATTGACAGAGGGACAAAGGAATGCTTGTACCTATTATATTTGCACGCATGGACCTCGTACCTCTTACCTGATGGCATTAGCCAATACTCAGGGTATAGTACATGGGAGGGGTCAGACACAATTTTCTTAACCTGTCCAATGGTGGCCTGCTCAAAGATGACCTGGGGGGTGATCGGAGTAGGAGGTGTAGACATACCCATGATCTTCCCTGCCATTTTGGCTAATCTAAGGATCTCAAATTTGTACTTTACAGTTAGGTTTCCAAACTAACTGGTGATACCATACCTTAGAATTGACTCTATACTAGCTCTATAGAAGATCAGCATTATGTTTCTACTTACACCAAATAGTCTGAGCCTCCTGAGAAAATGAAGGCGCTGGTGAATATTTTTGCACACATACTTGTCACATGGGAGTGCCAGCTCATATCACAATCAATGTGCACTCCCAGATATTTATAGGAGGTGACCTGTTTGATGTCATGACCATGTATGGTGATCGTGGTGTGGTCACCTATAGACCTGTGATCCACTACAATCTCCTCAGTTTTCCTTACATTAACTTGTAAGTGATGTTCATCACACCAGTGTTACAAACAGTGTCATCAGAGAACGTAATGACTACACACTGATTGGACTGTGAGCTGACAGTCATTTGTGTGTAGGGTGCATTAAAAAGAAAAATACTCTTGTACTGAGCAAATATACAGTGTGCGGGTGGATTCTATTCCTTTCATGTAGGCTAAACAAAAGGGAGGAACTAACTGGGGGGCCCCTGTACTGCTTACTGCCCTATCAGAGAGCGCCAAATTAAATCTCACCGGTTGTGGCCTGTTAGATAGAAAGGAGAAATACCATCTAATCAAAACTGGATTCACCTTCATCTCAATGATCTCAGATAACTTACGAAGGAGAATGTCTGGATGGATTGTATTAAAAGCTGAGCTAAAATCAACAAAGAAGTCTTGCATATGTTTTTGCGCCCTCTAAGTGCTTCAATACACGGTGTGTTAATGTAAAGATCGCATCACTAGTTCCCCAATTCCATGCATATGCAAATTGATATGGATCTAGTGATCGCTCTGTTTCCTTTCGGAGCACCTCAGTTAGGATTCTCTCCAGGGATTTGACCACATTGGAGGTTAATGCTACTGGCCGATAGTCATTATTCTCTTGTGGACAGGGCTTTTTAGGGACTGTAATTGATTTTTTCCAGATTTCTGGCACAGTATAGGTGTCCAAGGATAACTGAAATAGACGCTGCCATGCAGGAGTCATTTCCCCCGCACATGTTTTCAATAAAAAAGCACACATTCCATCCGGACCTGTTGCTTTTTTGGTCTGCATAGTTTTAAACACCTTAGTCACAGAACTTGAGTCTATTGTTATCCCGACATCATTACATGGTAGAGCATGTAACCAATCCTATACAGCCAATACAGGTCTGTAACTCTGAGAGTGTAGCCTACATATGTAACCAAATAGACCCTTACAGGTCTGTAACTCTGAGAGTGTAACACATGTAACCAAATGGACCCTACAGGTCTGTAACTCTGAGAGTATATACATGAAACCAAATGGACCCCTTACAGGTCCAACACTGGTTATCGAAGCATGCACACACGTTCACACGCGCGCACGCGCACAGACGCACACCCTTACTTTTCTGTAACTCTGAGAGTGTGCACATGGAACCAAATGGACCCTACAGGTCTGTAACTCTGAGAGTATATACATGTAACCAAATGGACCCTTACAGGTCTGTAACTCTGAGAGTAATACATGTAACCAAATGTATATACAGGTCTGTAACTCTGAGAGTGTACAGATGAAACCAAATGGACCCCTTACAGGTCCAACACTGGTTATCGAAGCGTGCACACACGTTCACACACGTGCAGACGCACACCCTTACTTTCTGAGAGTGTGCACATGGAACCAAATGGACCCTTACAGGTCCAACACTGTTTATTGTTAATCATCGAATGAAATGTGGGAGGTCGGCAAGAGAAAGTTTAAAAAATCATAGCAAATAATTTGAAAATGTTGGTGTTGTGCTTCTGTGTTTTTCTTCTTTATATACCGTTATTAATTATTGCCTACAATGTAAATTGTGAAATTACTTTACAGTTGAAATGTAAAATTTACATTTCAACGAATGGACCTGTAAATGACAACAAAACAAAAACTAAGGCACTGGTGTGGTACTTCTGGTTTACCGGAACGGGGTTCAACTCCCTGCAGTGCTCTGCTCAATTTGTTGTATTTACATGGTTTATTTTTATTTTCTGCTCATTGTGTTGCCTTTTCATAGATGATAGCCCAGGTTCTTCACTGTGTTTGTACTCCCTACAGTTAGGTTACCAAGTCTATGTATTTATTCTTTCTGTTCACTAGAACCAATTGTGAGAACTTCTGTCTTATCCTGATTTAGTTTGAGAAAGTTCTATATATTACTAATTTTGTTCCATATTTACCTTTGGCTCCATTTTACTCACATTTTTAAAGCAACACAACACTACAATGTACAATTTAGGCATTTAGCAGACGCTAATAATCAAGAACAAAACATGGCACAGACTCATCCCCCGAAACCATTTTTGAGTGACCCCCATTCTGAATTTCTCAAATTTAAAAGCACGGCATACTATAGCATGCCGTTTTTCATCATTTTTGAGGATTAGAAAAAAAGACGAAAATCACTCCGAGACGATGGGCTATAGCCCATGGTCTCGAACGGCATACTATAGCATGCCGTTTTTCATCATTTTTGAGGATTTGAAAAAAAGACGAAAATCACTCCGAGACGATGGGCTATAGCCCATGGTCTCGAACGGCATACTATAGCATGCCGTTTTGCATCATTTTTGAGGATTTAAAAAAAAGACGAAAATCACTCTCCGAGACCATGGGCTATAGCCCATCGTCTCGGAGTCATTTTCGTCTTTTTTTCAAATCCTCGTCTTTCATCATTTATGACCATGGTATATAGTCCATATCGGACGGCATACTATAGCATGCCGTTTTTCATCATTTTTGAGGATTTGAAAAAAAGACGAAATTCACTCCGAGACGATGGGCTATAGCCCATGGTCTCGAACGGCATACTATAGCATGCCGTTTTTCATCATTTTTGAGGATTTGAAAAAAAGACGAAAATGACTCCGAGACGATGGGCTATAGCCCATGGTCTCGAACGGCATACTATAGCATGCCGTTTTGCATAATTTTTGAGGATTTGAAAAGAATACGAAAATCACTCCGAGACGATGGGCTATAGCCCATCGTCTCGGAGTCATTTTCGTCTTTTTTTTAAATCCTCGTCTTTCATCATTTATGACCATGGGATATAGCCCATATCGGACGGCATACTATAGCATGCCGTTTTTCATCATTTTTGAGGATTTGAAAAAAAGACGAAAATCACTCCGAGACGATGGGCTATAGCCCATGGTCTCGAACGGCATACTATAGCATGCCGTTTTTCATCATTTTTGAGGATTTGAAAAAAGACGAAAATGACTCCGAGACGATGGGCTATAGCCCATGGTCTCGAACGGCATA
The DNA here is from genome assembly GCF_951216825.1 of Electrona antarctica. Classification (NCBI taxonomy): domain Eukaryota; kingdom Metazoa; phylum Chordata; class Actinopteri; order Myctophiformes; family Myctophidae; genus Electrona; species Electrona antarctica. The sequence continues at coordinate 8,003,806 of NC_136798.1, read as the reverse complement.
CTATAGCATGCCGTTTTGCATCATTTTTGAGGATTTGAAAAAAAGACGAAAATCACTCCGAGACGATGGGCTATAGCCCATGGTCTCGAACAGCATACTATAGCATGCCGTTTTGCATCATTTTTGAGGATTTAAAAAAAAGACGAAAATCACTCCGAGACCATGGGCTATAGCCCATCGTCTCGGAGTAATTTTCTTCTTTTTTTCAAATCCTCGTCTTTCATCATTTATGACCATGGGATATAGCCCATATCGGACGGCATACTATAGCATGCCGTTTTTCATAATTTTTGAGGATTTGAAAAAAAGACGAAAATCACTCCGAGACGATGGGCTATAGCCCATGGTCTCGAACGGCATACTATAGCATGCCGTTTTGCATCATTTTTGAGGATTTGAAAAGAATACGAAAATGACTCCGAGACCATGGGCTATAGCCCATCGTCTCGGAGTAATTTTCTTCTTTTTTTCAAATCCTCGTCTTTCATCATTTATGACCATGGGATATAGCCCATATCGGACGGCATACTATAGCATGCCGTTTTTCATAATTTTTGAGGATTTGAAAAAAAGACGAAAATCACTCCGAGACGATGGGCTATAGCCCATGGTCTCGAACGGCATACTATAGCATGCCGTTTTGCATCATTTTTGAGGATTTGAAAAGAATACGAAAATGACTCCGAGACCATGGGCTATAGCCCATCGTCTCGGAGTCATTTTCGTCTTTTTTTCAAATCCTCGTCTTTCATCATTTATGACCATGGGATATAGCCCATATCGGACGGCATACTATAGCATGCCGTTTTTCATCATTTTTGAGGATTTGAAAAAAAGACGACAATCACTCCGAGACGATGGGCTATAGCCCATGGTCTCGAACGGCATACTATAGCATGCCGTTTTTCATCATTTTTGAGGATTTGAAAAAAAGACGAAAATGACTCCGAGACGATGGGCTATAGCCCATGGTCTCGAACGGCATACTATAGCATTCCGTTTTGCATCATTTTTGAGGATTTGAAAAAAATACGAAAATCACTCCGAGACCATGGGCTATAGCCCATCGTCTCGGAGTCATTTTCGTCTTTTTTTCAAATCCTCTTTTTCCATCATTTATGACCATGGGCTATAGCCCATATCGGACGGCATACTATAGCATGCCGTTTTTCATCATTTTTGAGGATTTGAAAAAAAGACGAAAATCACTCCGAGACGATGGGCTATAGCCCATGGTCTCGAACGGCATACTATAGCATGCCGTTTTGCATAATTTTTGAGGATTTAAAAAAAAGACGAAAATCACTCCGAGACGATGGGCTATAGCCCATGGTCTCGAACGGCATACTATAGCATGCCGTTTTTCATCATTTTTGAGGATTTGAAAAAAAGACGAAAATGACTCCGAGACGATGGGCTATAGCCCATCGTCTCGAACAGCATACTATAGCATGCCGTTTTGCATCATTTTTGAGGATTTAAAAAAAAGACGAAAATCACTCCGAGACCATGGGCTATAGCCCATCGTCTCGGAGTCATTTTCTTCTTTTTTTCAAATCCTCGTCTTTCATCATTTATGACCATGGGATATAGCCCATATCGGACGGCATACTATAGCATGCCGTTTTTCATCATTTTTGAGGATTTGAAAAAAAGACGAAAATCACTCCGAGACGATGGGCTATAGCCCATGGTCTCGAACGGCATACTATAGCATTCCGTTTTGCATCATTTTTGAGGATTTGAAAAAAAGACGAAAATCACTCCGAGACCATGGGCTATAGCCCATCGTCTCGGAGTCATTTTCGTCTTTTTTTCAACCCTCTTTTTCCATCATTTATGACCATGGGCTATAGCCCATATCGGACGGCATACTATAGCATGCCGTTTTTCATCATTTTTGAGGATTTGAAAAAAAGACGAAAATCACTCCGAGACGATGGGCTATAGCCCATGGTCTCGAACGGCATACTATAGCATGCCGTTTTGCATAATTTTTGAGGATTTGAAAAAAAGACGAAAATCACTCAGAGACGATGGGCTATAGCCCATGGTCTCGAACGGCATACTATAGCATGCCGTTTTTCATCATTTTTGAGGATTTGAAAAAAAGACGAAAATGACTCCGAGACGATGGGCTATAGCCCATTGTCTCGAACGGCATACTATAGCATTCCGTTTTGCATCATTTTTGAGGATTTGAAAAAAAGACGAAAATCACTCCGAGACCATGGGCTATAGCCCATCGTCTCGGAGTCATTTTCGCCTTTTTTTCAAATCCTTGTTTTTCATCATTTATGACCATGGGCTATAGCCCATATCGGACAGCATACTATAGCATGCCGTTTTTCATCATTTTTGAGGATTTGAAAAAAAGACAAAAATCACTCCGGAGTCATTCTCGAACGGCATACTATAGCATGCCGTTTTGCATAATTTTTGAGGATTTGAAAAAAAGACGAAAATCACTCCGAGACGATGGGCTATAGCCCATGGTCTCGAACGGCATACTATAGCATGCTGTTTTTCATAATTTTTTAAGGATTTGAAAAAAAGACGAAAATGACTCCGAGACGATGGGCTATAGCCCATTGTCTCGAACGGCATACTATAGCATTCCGTTTTGCATCATTTTTGAGGATTTGAAAAAAAGACGAAAATCACTCCGAGACGATGGGCTATAGCCCATGGTCTCGGACGGCATACTATAGCATGCCGCTTTTCATCATTTTTGAGGATTTGAAAAAAAGACGAAAATCACTCCGAGACGATGGGCTATAGCCCATGGTCTCGAACAGCATACTATAGCATTCCGTTTTGCATCATTTTTGAGGATTTGAAAAAAAGACGAAAATCACTCCGAGACCATGGGCTATAGCCCATCGTCTCGGATTCATTTTCGTCTTTTTTTTTAATCCTCGTTAATATGCCGTTTATAGCCCATGGTCTCGAACGGCATACTATAGCATGCCGTTTTGCATCATTTTTGAGGATTTAAAAAAAAGACGAAAATCACTCCGAGACCATGGGCTATAGCCCATCGTCTCGGAGTCATTTTCGTCTCTTTTTCAAATCCTCGTTTTTCATCATTTATGACCATGGGCTATAGACCATATCGGACGGCATACTATAGCATGCCGTTTTGCATCATTTTTGAGGATTTGAAAAAAAGACGAAAATCACTCCGAGACCATGGGCTATAGCCCATGGTCTCGGAGTCATTTTCGCCTTTTTTTCAAATCCTCGTTTTTCATCATTTATGACCATGGGCTATAGCCCATATCGGACGGCATACTATAGCATGCCGTTTTGCATCATTTTTGAGGATTTGAAAAAAAGACGAAAATCACTCCGAGACCATGGGCTATAGCCCATGGTCTCGGAGTCATTTTCGCCTTTTTTTCAAATCCTCGTTTTTCATCATTTATGACCATGGGCTATAGCCCATATCGGACGGCATACTATAGCATGCTGTTTTTCATCATTTTTGAGGATTTGAAAAAAAGACGAAAATCACTCAGAGACGATGGGCTATAGCCCATATCGGACGGCATACTATAGCATGCCGTTTTTCATCATTTTTGAGGATTTGAAAAAAAGACGAAAATGACTCCGAGACGATGGGCTATAGCCCATGGTCTCGAACGGCATACTATAGCATTCCGTTTTGCATCATTTTTGAGGATTTGAAAATAATCCGAAAATCACTCCGAGACCATGGGCTATAGCCCATCGTCTCGGATTCATTTTCGTCTTTTTTTTAAATCCTCGTCTTTCATCATTTATGACCATGGGATATAGCCCATATCGGACGGCATATTATAGCATGCCGTTTTGCATCATTTTTGAGGATTTGAAAAAAAGACGAAAATCACTCCGAGACGATGGGCTATAGCCCATCGTCTCTGAGTCATTTTCGCCTTTTTTTCAAATCCTCGTTTTTCATCATTTATGACCATGGGCTACAGCCCATATCGGACGGCATACTATAGCATGCCGTTTTTCATCATTTTTGAGGATTTGAAAAAAAGACGAAAATCACTCCGAGACGATGGGCTATAGCCCATGGTCTCGAACGGCATACTATAGCATGCCGTTTTGCATCATTTTTGAGGATTTGAAAAAAAGACGAAAATCACTCCGAGACGATGGGCTATAGCCCATGGTCTCGAACGGCATACTATAGCATGCGTCTCGGAGTCATTTTCGCCTTTTTTTCAAATCCTCGTCTTTCATCATTTATGACCATGGGATATAGCCCATATCGGACGGCATACTATAGCATGCCGTTTTTCATCATTTTTGAGGATTTGAAAAAAATACGACAATCACTCCGAGACGATGGGCTATAGCCCATGGTCTCGAACGGCATACTATAGCATGCCGTTTTTCATCATTTTTGAGGATTTGAAAAAAAGACGAAAATGACTCCGAGACGATGGGCTATAGCCCATGGTCTCGAACGGCATACTATAGCATTCCGTTTTGCATCATTTTTGAGGATTTGAAAAAAAGACGAAAATCACTCCGAGACCATGGGCTATAGCCCATCGTCTCGGAGTCATTTTCGTCTTTTTTTCAAATCCTCGTTTTTCATCATTTATGACCATGGGCTATAGCCCATATCGGACGGCATACTATAGCATTCCGTTTTGCATCATTTTTAAGGATTTGAAAAAAAGACGAAAATCACTCCGAGACCATGGGCTATAGCCCATCGTCTCGGAGTCATTTTCGTCTTTTTTTCAAATCCTAGTTTTTCATCATTTATGACCATGGGCTATAGCCCATATCGGACGGCATACTATAGCATGCCGTTTTTCATCATTTTTGAGGATTTGAAAAAAAGACGAAAATCACTCCGAGACCATGGGCTATAGCCCATCGTCTCTGAGTCATTTTCGTCTTTTTTTCAAATCCTCTTTTTTCATCATTTATGACCATGGGCTATAGCCCATATCGGACGGCATACTATAGCATGCTGTTTTTCATCATTTTTGAGGATTTGAAAAAAAGACGAAAATCACTCCGAGACGATGGGCTATAGCCCATGGTCTCGAACGGCATACTATAGCATGCTGTTTTTCATCATTTTTGAGGATTTGAAAAGAATACGAAAATCACTCCGAGACCATGGGCTATAGCCCATCGTCTCGGAGTCATTTCCGTCTTTTTTTCAAATCCTCGTCTTTCATCATTTATGAACATGGGTGTCATGCCACTTGACGGAAAAGAGTGTTTAGCATCATCTAGTGGTTGCTTTGAAGACTGCTGTCAGCTAATGTGTTCTAGTTTCCTTGTGTTCCTATTGGTAGTTGTGATCACATGTCACAAGGCCTTTACTTCCTGGTCAGCCATTGTTTTGAGAAAAAACACAGTATGTTCTACAGATGTTACAGAATATTGAATCCCTTGCCATCCACCTGTTTTGAGCCTTGGAGAAGCTTTGTCTTTTCACAAATTGCTGGAAAAGCATTGTAAACAAGTTGATGAAGAAGTGTGAAGTAAACAACCTCCAATTCTACGTCCGCGTCTCATCAAGTCTTTCAGTGCCTAGTACCTTTCTGTTTAGCTATCTGTCACTTCGTGGAGTCACACACGCAGGGGACAGAACAATGGGATATAGCCCATATCGGACGGCATACTATAGCATGCCGTTTTTCATCATTTTTGAGGATTTGAAAAAAAGACGAAAATCACTCCGAGACCATGGGCTATAGCCCATGGTCTCGAACGGCATACTATAGCATGCCGTTTTGCATCATTTTTGAGGATTTGAAAAGAATACGAAAATCACTCCGAGACCATGCGCTATAGCCCATCGTCTCGGAGTCATTTTCGTCTTTTTTTTAAATCCTCGTCTTTCATCATTTATGACCATGGGTGTCATGCCACTTGACGGAAAAGAGTGTTTAGCATCATCTAGTGGTTGCTTTGAAGACTGCTGTCAGCTAATGTGTTCTAGTTTCCTTGTGTTCTTATTGGTAGTTGTGATCACATGTCACAAGGCCTTTACTTCCTGGTCAGCCATTGTTTTGAGAAAAAACACAGTATGTTCTACAGATGTTACAGAATATTGAATCCCTTGCCATCCACCTGTTTTGAGCCTTGGAGAAGCTTTGTCTTTTCACAAATTGCTGGAAAAGCATTGTAAACAAGTTGATGAAGAAGTGTGAAGTAAACAACCTCCAATTCTACGTCCGCGTCTCATCAAGTCTTTCAGTGCCTAGTACCTTTCTGTTTAGCTATCTGTCACTTCGTGGAGTCACACACGCAGGGGACAGAACAATGGGATATAGCCCATATCGGACGGCATACTATAGCATGCCGTTTTTCATCATTTTTGAGGATTTGAAAAAAAGACGAAAATCACTCTGAGACGATGGGCTATAGCCCATGGTCTCGAACGGCATACTATAGCATGCTGTTTTTCATAATTTTTGAGGATTTGAAAAAAAGACGAAAATCACTCCGAGACGATGGGCTATAGCCCATGGTCTCGAACGGCATACTATAGCATGCCGTTTTGCATCATTTTTGAGGATTTGAAAAAAAGACGAAAATCACTCCGAGACGATGGGCTATAGCCCATGGTCTCGAACGGCATACTATAGCATGCTGTTTTTCATCATTTTTGAGGATTCGAAAAAAAGACGAAAATCACTCCGAGACGATGGGCTATAGCCCATGGTCTCGAACGGCATACTATAGCATGCCGTTTTGCATCATTTTTGAGGATTTGAAAAAAAGACGAAAATCACTCCGAGACCATGGGCTATAGCCCATCGTCTCGGAGTCATTCTCACCTTTTTTTCAAATCCTCGTTTTTCATCATTTATGACCATGGGCTAGAGCCCATATCGGACGGCATACTATAGCATGCCGTTTTGCAACATTTTTGAGGATTTGAAAAAAAGACGAAAATCACTCCGAGACCATGGGCTATAGCCCATGGTCTCGAACGGCATACTATAGCATGCCGTTTTTCATCATTTTTGAGGATTTGAAAAAAAGACGAAAATCACTCCGAGACGATGGGCTATAGCCCATGGTCTCGAACGGCATACTATAGCATGCCGTTTTGCATCATTTTTGAGGATTTGAAAAAAAGACGAAAATCACTCCGAGACCATGGGCTATAGCCCATCGTCTCGGAGTCATTCTCGCCTTTTTTTCAAATCCTCGTTTGTCATCATTTATGACCATGGGCTAGAGCCCATATCGGACGGCATACTATAGCATGCCGTTTTGCATCATTTTTGAGGATTTGAAAAAAAGACGAAAATCACTCCGAGACCATGGGCTATAGCCCATCGTCTCGGAGTCATTCTCGCCTTTTTTTCAAATCCTCGTTTTTCATCATTTATGACCATGGGCTATAGCCCATGGTCTCGAACGGCATACTATAGCATGCCGTTTTGCATCATTTTTGAGGATTTGAAAAAAAGACGAAAATCACTCTGAGACGATGGGCTATAGCCCATGGTCTCGAACGGCATACTATAGCATGCCGTTTTTCATCATTTTTGAGGATTTGAAAAAAAGACGAAAATCACTCCGAGACGATGGGCTATAGCCCATGGTCTCGAACGGCATACTATAGCATGCCGTTTTTCATTATTTTTGAGGATTTGAAAAAAAGACGAAAATCACTCCGAGACCATGGGCTATAGCCCATGATCTCGAACGGCATACTATAGCATGCCGTTTTGCATCATTTTTGAGGATTTGAAAAAAAGACGAAAATCACTCCGAGACCATGGGCTATAGCCCATGGTCTCGAACGGCATACTATAGCATGCCGTTTTTCATCATTTTTGAGGATTTGAAAAAAAGACGAAAATCACTCCGAGACGATGGGCTATAGCCCATGGTCTCGAACGGCATACTATAGCATGCCGTTTTGCATCATTTTTGAGGATTTGAAAAAAAGACGAAAATCACTCCGAGACCATGGGCTATAGCCCATCGTCTCGGAGTAATTTTCGTCTTTTTTTCAAATCCTCGTTTTTCATCATTTATGACCATGGGCTATAGCCCATATCGGACGGCATACTATAGCATGCCGTTTTGCATCATTTTTGAGGATTTGAAAAAAAGACGAAAATCACTCCGAGACGATGGGCTATAGCCCATGGTCTCGAACGGCATACTATAGCATGCCGTTTTTCATCATTTTTGAGGATTTGAAAAAAAGACGAAAATCACTCCGAGACCATGGGCTATAGCCCATCGTCTCGGAGTCATTCTCGCCTTTTTTTCAAATCCTCGTTTTTCATCATTTATGACCATGGGCTATAGCCCATATCGGACGGCATACTATAGCATGCTGTTTTTCATCATTTTTGAGGATTTGAAAAAAAGACGAAAATCACTCTGAGACGATGGGCTATAGCCCATGGTCTCGAACGGCATACTATAGCATGCCGTTTTTCATCATTTTTGAGGATTTGAAAAAAAGACGAAAATCACTCCGAGACGATGGGCTATAGCCCATGGTCTCGAACGGCATACTATAGCATGCCGTTTTGCATCATTTTTGAGGATTTGAAAAAAAGACGAAAATCACTCTGAGACGATGGGCTATAGCCCATGGTCTCGAACGGCATACTATAGCATGCCGTTTTTCATCATTTTTGAGGATTTGAAAAAAAGACGAAAATCACTCCGAGACCATGGGCTATAGCCCATCGTCTCTGAGTCATTTTCGTCTTTTTTTCAAATCCTCTTTTTTCATCATTTATGACCATGGGCTATAGCCCATATCGGACGGCATACTATAGCATGCCGTTTTTCATCATTTTTGAGGATTTGAAAAAAATACGGAAATGACTCTGAGACGATGGGCTATAGCCCATGGTCTCGAACGGCATACTATAGCATGCCGTTTTGCATCATTTTTGAGGATTTGAAAAGAATACGAAAATCACTCCGAGACCATGCGCTATAGCCCATCGTCTCGGAGTCATTTTCGTCTTTTTTTAAAATCCTCGTCTTTCATCATTTATGACCATGGGTGTCATGCCACTTGACGGAAAAGAGTGTTTAGCATCATCTAGTGGTTGCTTTGAAGACTGCTGTCAGCTAATGTGTTCTAGTTTCCTTGTGTTCTTATTGGTAGTTGTGATCACATGTCACAAGGCCTTTACTTCCTGGTCAGCCATTGTTTTGAGAAAAAACACAGTATGTTCTACAGATGTTACAGAATATTGAATCCCTTGCCATCCACCTGTTTTGAGCCTTGGAGAAGCTTTGTCTTTTCACAAATTGCTGGAAAAGCATTGTAAACAAGTTGATGAAGAAGTGTGAAGTAAACAACCTCCAATTCTACGTCCGCGTCTCATCAAGTCTTTCAGTGCCTAGTACCTTTCTGTTTAGCTATCTGTCACTTCGTGGAGTCACACACGCAGGGGACAGAACAATGGGATATAGCCCATATCGGACGGCATACTATAGCATGCCGTTTTTCATCATTTTTGAGGATTTGAAAAAAAGACGAAAATCACTCTGAGACGATGGGCTATAGCCCATGGTCTCGAACGGCATACTATAGCATGCTGTTTTTCATAATTTTTGAGGATTTGAAAAAAAGACGAAAATCACTCCGAGACGATGGGCTATAGCCCATGGTCTCGAACGGCATACTATAGCATGCCGTTTTGCATCATTTTTGAGGATTTGAAAAAAAGACGAAAATCACTCCGAGACGATGGGCTATAGCCCATGGTCTCGAACGGCATACTATAGCATGCTGTTTTTCATCATTTTTGAGGATTCGAAAAAAAGACGAAAATCACTCCGAGACGATGGGCTATAGCCCATGGTCTCGAACGGCATACTATAGCATGCCGTTTTGCATCATTTTTGAGGATTTGAAAAAAAGACGAAAATCACTCCGAGACCATGGGCTATAGCCCATGGTCTCGAACGGCATACTATAGCATGCCGTTTTTCATCATTTTTGAGGATTTGAAAAAAAGACGAAAATCACTCCGAGACCATGGGCTATAGCCCATCGTCTCGGAGTCATTCTCGCCTTTTTTTCAAATCCTCGTTTGTCATCATTTATGACCATGGGCTAGAGCCCATATCGGACGGCATACTATAGCATGCCGTTTTGCATCATTTTTGAGGATTTGAAAAAAAGACGAAAATCACTCCGAGACCATGGGCTATAGCCCATCGTCTCGGAGTCATTCTCGCCTTTTTTTCAAATCCTCGTTTTTCATCATTTATGACCATGGGCTATAGCCCATGGTCTCGAACGGCATACTATAGCATGCCGTTTTGCATCATTTTTGAGGATTTGAAAAAAAGACGAAAATCACTCTGAGACGATGGGCTATAGCCCATGGTCTCGAACGGCATACTATAGCATGCCGTTTTTCATCATTTTTGAGGATTTGAAAAAAAGACGAAAATCACTCCGAGACGATGGGCTATAGCCCATGGTCTCGAACGGCATACTATAGCATGCCGTTTTTCATTATTTTTGAGGATTTGAAAAAAAGACGAAAATCACTCCGAGACCATGGGCTATAGCCCATGATCTCGAAGGGCATACTATAGCATGCCGTTTTGCATCATTTTTGAGGATTTGAAAAAAAGACGAAAATCACTCCGAGACCATGGGCTATAGCCCATCGTCTCGGAGTCATTCTCGCCTTTTTTTCAAATCCTCGTTTTTCATCATTTATGACCATGGGCTAGAGCCCATATCGGACGGCATACTATAGCATGCCGTTTTGCATCATTTTTGAGGATTTGAAAAAAAGACGAAAATCACTCCGAGACGATGGGCTATAGCCCATGGTCTTGAATGGCATACTATAGCATGCCGTTTTGCACCATTTTTAAGGATTTGAAAAAAAAAGACGAAAATCACTCCGAGACCATGGGCTATAGCCCATCGTCTCGGAGTCATTTTCGTCTTTTTTTCAATTCCTCGTTTTTCATCATTTATGACCATGGGCTATAGCCCATGGTCTCGAACGGCATACTATAGCATGCCGTTTTGCATCATTTTTGAGGATTTGAAAAAAAGACGAAAATCACTCCGAGACCATGGGCTATAGCCCATCGTCTCGGAGTCATTTTCGTCTTTTTTTCAAATCCTCGTTTTTCATCATTTATGACCATGGGCTATAGCCCATATCGGACGGCATACTATAGCATGCTGTTTTTCATCATTTTTGAGGATTTGAAAAAAATACGAAAATCACTCCGAGACGATGGGCTATAGCCCATGGTCTCGAACGGCATACTATAGCATGCCGTTTTTCATCATTTTTGAGGATTTGAAAAAAAGACGAAAATCACTCCGAGACGATGGGCTATAGCCCATGGTCTCGAACGGCATACTATAGCATGCCGTTTTGCATCATTTTTGAGGATTTGAAAAAAAGACGAAAATCACTCTGAGACGATGGGCTATAGCCCATGGTCTCGAACGGCATACTATAGCATGCCGTTTTGCATCATTTTTGAGGATTTGAAAAAAAGACGAAAATCACTCCGAGACCATGGGCTATAGCCCATGGTCTCGAACGGCATACTATAGCATGCCGTTTTTCATCATTTTTGAGGATTTGAAAAAAAGACGAAAATCACTCCGAGACCGGCATACTATATAGCATGCCGTTTTGCATCATTTTTGAGGATTTGAAAAAAAGACGAAAATCACTCCGAGACCATGGGCTATAGCCCATCGTCTCGGAGTAATTTTCGTCTTTTTTTCAAATCCTCGTTTTTCATCATTTATGACCATGGGCTATAGCCCATATCGGACGGCATACTATAGCATGCCGTTTTGCATCATTTTTGAGGATTTGAAAAAAAGACGAAAATCACTCCGAGACGATGGGCTATAGCCCATGGTCTCGAACGGCATACTATAGCATGCCGTTTTTCATCATTTTTGAGGATTTGAAAAAAAGACGAAAATCACTCCGAGACCATGGGCTATAGCCCATCGTCTCGGAGTCATTCTCGCCTTTTTTTCAAATCCTCGTTTTTCATCATTTATGACCATGGGCTATAGCCCATATCGGACGGCATACTATAGCATGCTGTTTTTCATCATTTTTGAGGATTTGAAAAAAAGACGAAAATCACTCTGAGACGATGGGCTATAGCCCATGGTCTCGAACGGCATACTATAGCATGCCGTTTTTCATCATTTTTGAGGATTTGAAAAAAAGACGAAAATCACTCCGAGACGATGGGCTATAGCCCATGGTCTCGAACGGCATACTATAGCATGCCGTTTTGCATCATTTTTGAGGATTTGAAAAAAAGACGAAAATCACTCTGAGACGATGGGCTATAGCCCATGGTCTCGAACGGCATACTATAGCATGCCGTTTTGCATCATTTTTGAGGATTTGAAAAAAAGACGAAAATCACTCCGAGACCATGGGCTATAGCCCATCGTCTCGGAGTAATCTTTTTTTCAAATCCTCGTTTTTCATCATTATGACCATGGGCTATAGCCCATATCGGACGGCATACTATAGCATGCCGTTTTGCATCATTTTTGAGGATTTGAAAAAAATACGAAAATCACTCCGAGACGATGGGCTATAGCCCATGGTCTCGAACGGCATACTATAGCATGCCGTTTTTCATCATTTTTGAGGATTTGAAAAAAAGACGAAAATCACTCCGAGACGATGGGCTATAGCCCATGGTCTCGAACGGCATACTATAGCATGCCGTTTTGCATCATTTTTGAGGATTTGAAAAAAAGACGAAAATCACTCTGAGACGATGGGCTATAGCCCATGGTCTCGAACGGCATACTATAGCATGCCGTTTTGCATCATTTTTGAGGATTTGAAAAAAAGACGAAAATCACTCCGAGACGATGGGCTATAGCCCATGGTCTCGAACGGCATACTATAGCATGCCGTTTTTCATCATTTTTGAGGATTTGAAAAAAAGACGAAAATCACTCCGAGACCATGGGCTATAGCCCATCGTCTCGGAGTCATTCTCGCCTTTTTTTCAAATCCTCGTTTTTCATCATTTATGACCATGGGCTATAGCCCATATCGGACGGCATACTATAGCATGCTGTTTTTCATCATTTTTGAGGATTTGAAAAAAAGACGAAAATCACTCTGAGACGATGGGCTATAGCCCATGGTCTCGAACGGCATACTATAGCATGCCGTTTTTCATCATTTTTGAGGATTTGAAAAAAAGACGAAAATCACTCCGAGACGATGGGCTATAGCCCATGGTCTCGAACGGCATACTATAGCATGCCGTTTTGCATCATTTTTGAGGATTTGAAAAAAAGACGAAAATCACTCTGAGACGATGGGCTATAGCCCATGGTCTCGAACGGCATACTATAGCATGCCGTTTTGCATCATTTTTGAGGATTTGAAAAAAAGACGAAAATCACTCCGAGACCATGGGCTATAGCCCATCGTCTCGGAGTAATCTTTTTTTCAAATCCTCGTTTTTCATCATTATGACCATGGGCTATAGCCCATATCGGACGGCATACTATAGCATGCCGTTTTGCATCATTTTTGAGGATTTGAAAAAAAGACGAAAATCACTCCGAGACCATGGGCTATAGCCCATGGTCTCGAACGGCATACTATAGCATGCCGTTTTGCATCATTTTTGAGGATTTGAAAAAAAGACGAAAATCACTCCGAGACCATGGGCTATAGCCCATCGTCTCGGAGTCATTCTCGCCTTTTTTTCAAATCCTCATTGTCATCATTTATGCCCATGGGCTAGAGCCCATATCAGACGGCATACTATAGCATGCCGTTTTGCATCATTTTTGAGGATTTGAAAAAAAGACGAAAATCACTCCGAGACCATGGGCTATAGCCCATGGTCTCGAACGGCATACTATAGCATGCCGTTTTTCATCATTTTTGAGGATTTGAAAAAAAGACGAAAATCACTCCGAGACGATGGGCTATAGCCCATGGTCTCGAACGGCATACTATAGCATGCCGTTTTGCATCATTTTTGAGGATTTGAAAAAAAGACGAAAATCACTCCGAGACCATGGGCTATAGCCCATGGTCTCGGAGTCATTTTCGCCTTTTTTTCAAATCCTCGTTTTTCATCATTTATGACCATGGGCTATAGCCCATATCGGACGGCATACTATAGCATGCTGTTTTTCATCATTTTTGAGGATTTGAAAAAAAGACGAAAATCACTCAGAGACGATGGGCTATAGCCCATATCGGACGGCATACTATAGCATGCCGTTTTTCATCATTTTTGAGGATTTGAAAAAAAGACGAAAATGACTCCGAGACGATGGGCTATAGCCCATGGTCTCGAACGGCATACTATAGCATTCCGTTTTGCATCATTTTTGAGGATTTGAAAATAATCCGAAAATCACTCCGAGACCATGGGCTATAGCCCATCGTCTCGGATTCATTTTCGTCTTTTTTTTAAATCCTCGTCTTTCATCATTTATGACCATGGGATATAGCCCATATCGGACGGCATATTATAGCATGCCGTTTTGCATCATTTTTGAGGATTTGAAAAAAAGACGAAAATCACTCCGAGACGATGGGCTATAGCCCATCGTCTCTGAGTCATTTTCGCCTTTTTTTCAAATCCTCGTTTTTCATCATTTATGACCATGGGCTACAGCCCATATCGGACGGCATACTATAGCATGCCGTTTTTCATCATTTTTGAGGATTTGAAAAAAAGACGAAAATCACTCCGAGACGATGGGCTATAGCCCATGGTCTCGAACGGCATACTATAGCATGCCGTTTTGCATCATTTTTGAGGATTTGAAAAAAAGACGAAAATCACTCCGAGACGATGGGCTATAGCCCATGGTCTCGAACGGCATACTATAGCATGCGTCTCGGAGTCATTTTCGCCTTTTTTTCAAATCCTCGTCTTTCATCATTTATGACCATGGGATATAGCCCATATCGGACGGCATACTATAGCATGCCGTTTTTCATCATTTTTGAGGATTTGAAAAAAATACGACAATCACTCCGAGACGATGGGCTATAGCCCATGGTCTCGAACGGCATACTATAGCATGCCGTTTTTCATCATTTTTGAGGATTTGAAAAAAAGACGAAAATGACTCCGAGACGATGGGCTATAGCCCATGGTCTCGAACGGCATACTATAGCATTCCGTTTTGCATCATTTTTGAGGATTTGAAAAAAAGACGAAAATCACTCCGAGACCATGGGCTATAGCCCATCGTCTCGGAGTCATTTTCGTCTTTTTTTCAAATCCTCGTTTTTCATCATTTATGACCATGGGCTATAGCCCATATCGGACGGCATACTATAGCATTCCGTTTTGCATCATTTTTAAGGATTTGAAAAAAAGACGAAAATCACTCCGAGACCATGGGCTATAGCCCATCGTCTCGGAGTCATTTTCGTCTTTTTTTCAAATCCTCGTTTTTCATCATTTATGACCATGGGCTATAGCCCATATCGGACGGCATACTATAGCATGCCGTTTTTCATCATTTTTGAGGATTTGAAAAAAAGACGAAAATCACTCCGAGACCATGGGCTATAGCCCATCGTCTCTGAGTCATTTTCGTCTTTTTTTCAAATCCTCTTTTTTCATCATTTATGACCATGGGCTATAGCCCATATCGGACGGCATACTATAGCATGCTGTTTTTCATCATTTTTGAGGATTTGAAAAAAAGACGAAAATCACTCCGAGACGATGGGCTATAGCCCATCGTCTCGGAGTCATTTTCATCTTTTTTTCAAATCCTCGTTTTTCATCATTTATGACCATGGGCTATAGCCCATGGTCTCGAACGGCATACTATAGCATGCCGTTTTGCATCATTTTTGAGGATTTGAAAAAAAGACTAAAATCACTCCGAGACGATGGGCTATAGCCCATGGTCTCGAACGGCATACTATAGCATGCCGTTTTTCATCATTTTTGAGGATTTGAAAAAAAGACGAAAATCACTCCGAGACGATGGGCTATAGCCCATGGTCTCGAACGGCATACTATAGCATGCCGTTTTGCATCATTTTTGAGGATTTGAAAAAAAGACGAAAATCACTCTGAGACGATGGGCTATAGCCCATGGTCTCGAACGGCATACTATAGCATGCCGTTTTGCATCATTTTTGAGGATTTGAAAAAAAGACGAAAATCACTCCGAGACCATGGGCTATAGCCCATCGTCTCGGAGTAATCTTTTTTTCAAATCCTCGTTTTTCATCATTATGACCATGGGCTATAGCCCATATCGGACGGCATACTATAGCATGCCGTTTTGCATCATTTTTGAGGATTTGAAAAAAAGACGAAAATCACTCCGAGACCATGGGCTATAGCCCATGGTCTCGAACGGCATACTATAGCATGCCGTTTTGCATCATTTTTGAGGATTTGAAAAAAAGACGAAAATCACTCCGAGACCATGGGCTATAGCCCATCGTCTCGGAGTCATTCTCGCCTTTTTTTCAAATCCTCGTTTGTCATCATTTATGACCATGGGCTAGAGCCCATATCAGACGGCATACTATAGCATGCCGTTTTGCATCATTTTTGAGGATTTGAAAAAAAGACGAAAATCACTCCGAGACCATGGGCTATAGCCCATGGTCTCGAACGGCATACTATAGCATGCCGTTTTTCATCATTTTTGAGGATTTGAAAAAAAGACGAAAATCACTCCGAGACGATGGGCTATAGCCCATGGTCTCGAACGGCATACTATAGCATGCCGTTTTGCATCATTTTTGAGGATTTGAAAAAAAGACGAAAATCACTCCGAGACCATGGGCTATAGCCCATGGTCTCGGAGTCATTTTCGCCTTTTTTTCAAATCCTCGTTTTTCATCATTTATGACCATGGGCTATAGCCCATATCGGACGGCATACTATAGCATGCTGTTTTTCATCATTTTTGAGGATTTGAAAAAAAGACGAAAATCACTCAGAGACGATGGGCTATAGCCCATATCGGACGGCATACTATAGCATGCCGTTTTTCATCATTTTTGAGGATTTGAAAAAAAGACGAAAATGACTCCGAGACGATGGGCTATAGCCCATGGTCTCGAACGGCATACTATAGCATTCCGTTTTGCATCATTTTTGAGGATTTGAAAATAATCCGAAAATCACTCCGAGACCATGGGCTATAGCCCATCGTCTCGGATTCATTTTCGTCTTTTTTTTAAATCCTCGTCTTTCATCATTTATGACCATGGGATATAGCCCATATCGGACGGCATATTATAGCATGCCGTTTTGCATCATTTTTGAGGATTTGAAAAAAAGACGAAAATCACTCCGAGACGATGGGCTATAGCCCATCGTCTCTGAGTCATTTTCGCCTTTTTTTCAAATCCTCGTTTTTCATCATTTATGACCATGGGCTACAGCCCATATCGGACGGCATACTATAGCATGCCGTTTTTCATCATTTTTGAGGATTTGAAAAAAAGACGAAAATCACTCCGAGACGATGGGCTATAGCCCATGGTCTCGAACGGCATACTATAGCATGCCGTTTTGCATCATTTTTGAGGATTTGAAAAAAAGACGAAAATCACTCCGAGACGATGGGCTATAGCCCATGGTCTCGAACGGCATACTATAGCATGCGTCTCGGAGTCATTTTCGCCTTTTTTTCAAATCCTCGTCTTTCATCATTTATGACCATGGGATATAGCCCATATCGGACGGCATACTATAGCATGCCGTTTTTCATCATTTTTGAGGATTTGAAAAAAATACGACAATCACTCCGAGACGATGGGCTATAGCCCATGGTCTCGAACGGCATACTATAGCATGCCGTTTTTCATCATTTTTGAGGATTTGAAAAAAAGACGAAAATGACTCCGAGACGATGGGCTATAGCCCATGGTCTCGAACGGCATACTATAGCATTCCGTTTTGCATCATTTTTGAGGATTTGAAAAAAAGACGAAAATCACTCCGAGACCATGGGCTATAGCCCATCGTCTCGGAGTCATTTTCGTCTTTTTTTCAAATCCTCGTTTTTCATCATTTATGACCATGGGCTATAGCCCATATCGGACGGCATACTATAGCATTCCGTTTTGCATCATTTTTAAGGATTTGAAAAAAAGACGAAAATCACTCCGAGACCATGGGCTATAGCCCATCGTCTCGGAGTCATTTTCGTCTTTTTTTCAAATCCTCGTTTTTCATCATTTATGACCATGGGCTATAGCCCATATCGGACGGCATACTATAGCATGCCGTTTTTCATCATTTTTGAGGATTTGAAAAAAAGACGAAAATCACTCCGAGACCATGGGCTATAGCCCATCGTCTCTGAGTCATTTTCGTCTTTTTTTCAAATCCTCTTTTTTCATCATTTATGACCATGGGCTATAGCCCATATCGGACGGCATACTATAGCATGCTGTTTTTCATCATTTTTGAGGATTTGAAAAAAAGACGAAAATCACTCCGAGACGATGGGCTATAGCCCATCGTCTCGGAGTCATTTTCATCTTTTTTTCAAATCCTCGTTTTTCATCATTTATGACCATGGGCTATAGCCCATGGTCTCGAACGGCATACTATAGCATGCCGTTTTGCATCATTTTTGAGGATTTGAAAAAAAGACTAAAATCACTCCGAGACGATGGGCTATAGCCCATGGTCTCGAACGGCATACTATAGCATGCCGTTTTTCATCATTTTTGAGGATTTGAAAAAAAGACGAAAATCACTCCGAGACGATGGGCTATAGCCCATGGTCTCGAACGGCATACTATAGCATGCCGTTTTGCATCATTTTTGAGGATTTGAAAAAAAGACGAAAATCACTCCGAGACCATGGGCTATAGCCCATGGTCTCGGAGTCATTTTCGCCTTTTTTTCAAATCCTCGTTTTTCATCATTTATGACCATGGGCTATAGCCCATATCGGACGGCATACTATAGCATGCTGTTTTTCATCATTTTTGAGGATTTGAAAAAAAGACGAAAATCACTCAGAGACGATGGGCTATAGCCCATATCGGACGGCATACTATAGCATGCCGTTTTTCATCATTTTTGAGGATTTGAAAAAAAGACGAAAATGACTCCGAGACGATGGGCTATAGCCCATGGTCTCGAACGGCATACTATAGCATTCCGTTTTGCATCATTTTTGAGGATTTGAAAATAATCCGAAAATCACTCCGAGACCATGGGCTATAGCCCATCGTCTCGGATTCATTTTCGTCTTTTTTTTAAATCCTCGTCTTTCATCATTTATGACCATGGGATATAGCCCATATCGGACGGCATATTATAGCATGCCGTTTTGCATCATTTTTGAGGATTTGAAAAAAAGACGAAAATCACTCCGAGACGATGGGCTATAGCCCATCGTCTCTGAGTCATTTTCGCCTTTTTTTCAAATCCTCGTTTTTCATCATTTATGACCATGGGCTACAGCCCATATCGGACGGCATACTATAGCATGCCGTTTTTCATCATTTTTGAGGATTTGAAAAAAAGACGAAAATCACTCCGAGACGATGGGCTATAGCCCATGGTCTCGAACGGCATACTATAGCATGCCGTTTTGCATCATTTTTGAGGATTTGAAAAAAAGACGAAAATCACTCCGAGACGATGGGCTATAGCCCATGGTCTCGAACGGCATACTATAGCATGCGTCTCGGAGTCATTTTCGCCTTTTTTTCAAATCCTCGTCTTTCATCATTTATGACCATGGGATATAGCCCATATCGGACGGCATACTATAGCATGCCGTTTTTCATCATTTTTGAGGATTTGAAAAAAATACGACAATCACTCCGAGACGATGGGCTATAGCCCATGGTCTCGAACGGCATACTATAGCATGCCGTTTTTCATCATTTTTGAGGATTTGAAAAAAAGACGAAAATGACTCCGAGACGATGGGCTATAGCCCATGGTCTCGAACGGCATACTATAGCATTCCGTTTTGCATCATTTTTGAGGATTTGAAAAAAAGACGAAAATCACTCCGAGACCATGGGCTATAGCCCATCGTCTCGGAGTCATTTTCGTCTTTTTTTCAAATCCTCGTTTTTCATCATTTATGACCATGGGCTATAGCCCATATCGGACGGCATACTATAGCATTCCGTTTTGCATCATTTTTAAGGATTTGAAAAAAAGACGAAAATCACTCCGAGACCATGGGCTATAGCCCATCGTCTCGGAGTCATTTTCGTCTTTTTTTCAAATCCTCGTTTTTCATCATTTATGACCATGGGCTATAGCCCATATCGGACGGCATACTATAGCATGCCGTTTTTCATCATTTTTGAGGATTTGAAAAAAAGACGAAAATCACTCCGAGACCATGGGCTATAGCCCATCGTCTCTGAGTCATTTTCGTCTTTTTTTCAAATCCTCTTTTTTCATCATTTATGACCATGGGCTATAGCCCATATCGGACGGCATACTATAGCATGCTGTTTTTCATCATTTTTGAGGATTTGAAAAAAAGACGAAAATCACTCCGAGACGATGGGCTATAGCCCATGGTCTCGAACGGCATACTATAGCATGCCGTTTTGCATCATTTTTGAGGATTTGAAAAAAAGACGAAAATCACTCCGAGACGATGGGCTATAGCCCATGGTCTCGAACGGCATACTATAGCATGCCGTTTTTCATCATTTTTGAGGATTTGAAAAAAAGACGAAAATCACTCCGAGACGATGGGCTATAGCCCATGGTCTCGAACGGCATACTATAGCATGCCGTTTTGCATCATTTTTGAGGATTTGAAAAAAAGACGAAAATCACTCTGAGACGATGGGCTATAGCCCATGGTCTCGAACGGCATACTATAGCATGCCGTTTTGCATCATTTTTGAGGATTTGAAAAAAAGACGAAAATCACTCCGAGACCATGGGCTATAGCCCATCGTCTCGGAGTCATTCTCGCCTTTTTTTCAAATCCTCGTTTTTCATCATTTATGACCATGGGCTATAGCCCATATCGGACGGCATACTATAGCATGCTGTTTTTCATCATTTTTGAGGATTTGAAAAAAAGACGAAAATCACTCTGAGACGATGGGCTATAGCCCATGGTCTCGAACGGCATACTATAGCATGCCGTTTTTCATCATTTTTGAGGATTTGAAAAAAAGACGAAAATCACTCCGAGACGATGGGCTATAGCCCATGGTCTCGAACGGCATACTATAGCATGCCGTTTTGCATCATTTTTGAGGATTTGAAAAAAAGACGAAAATCACTCTGAGACGATGGGCTATAGCCCATGGTCTCGAACGGCATACTATAGCATGCCGTTTTGCATCATTTTTGAGGATTTGAAAAAAAGACGAAAATCACTCCGAGACCATGGGCTATAGCCCATCGTCTCGGAGTAATCTTTTTTTCAAATCCTCGTTTTTCATCATTATGACCATGGGCTATAGCCCATATCGGACGGCATACTATAGCATGCCGTTTTGCATCATTTTTGAGGATTTGAAAAAAAGACGAAAATCACTCCGAGACCATGGGCTATAGCCCATGGTCTCGAACGGCATACTATAGCATGCCGTTTTGCATCATTTTTGAGGATTTGAAAAAAAGACGAAAATCACTCCGAGACCATGGGCTATAGCCCATCGTCTCGGAGTCATTCTCGCCTTTTTTTCAAATCCTCGTTTGTCATCATTTATGACCATGGGCTAGAGCCCATATCAGACGGCATACTATAGCATGCCGTTTTGCATCATTTTTGAGGATTTGAAAAAAAGACGAAAATCACTCCGAGACCATGGGCTATAGCCCATCGTCTCGGAGTCATTTTCATCTTTTTTTCAAATCCTCGTTTTTCATCATTTATGACCATGGGCTATAGCCCATGGTCTCGAACGGCATACTATAGCATGCCGTTTTGCATCATTTTTGAGGATTTGAAAAAAATACTAAAATCACTCCGAGACGATGGGCTATAGCCCATGGTCTCGAACGGCATACTATAGCATGCCGTTTTTCATCATTTTTGAGGATTTGAAAAAAAGACGAAAATCACTCCGAGACGATGGGCTATAGCCCATGGTCTCGAACGGCATACTATAGCATGCCGTTTTGCATCATTTTTGAGGATTTGAAAAAAAGACGAAAATCACTCCGAGACCATGGGCTATAGCCCATCGTCTCGGAGTCATTCTCGCCTTTTTTTCAAATCCTCGTTTTTCATCATTATGACCATGGGCTATAGCCCATATCGGACGGCATACTATAGCATGCCGTTTTGCATCATTTTTGAGGATTTGAAAAAAAGACGAAAATCACTCCGAGACCATGGGCTATAGCCCATGGTCTCGAACGGCATACTATAGCATGCCGTTTTGCATCATTTTTGAGGATTTGAAAAAAAGACGAAAATCACTCCGAGACCATGGGCTATAGCCCATCGTCTCGGAGTCATTCTCGCCTTTTTTTCAAATCCTCGTTTGTCATCATTTATGACCATGGGCTAGAGCCCATATCAGACAGCATACTATAGCATGCCGTTTTGCATCATTTTTGAGGATTTGAAAAAAAGACGAAAATCACTCCGAGACCATGGGCTATAGCCCATCGTCTCGGAGTCATTTTCATCTTTTTTTCAAATCCTCGTTTTTCATCATTTATGACCATGGGCTATAGCCCATGGTCTCGAACGGCATACTATAGCATGCCGTTTTGCATCATTTTTGAGGATTTGAAAAAAAGACTAAAATCACTCCGAGACGATGGGCTATAGCCCATGGTCTCGAACGGCATACTATAGCATGCCGTTTTTCATCATTTTTGAGGATTTGAAAAAAAGACGAAAATCACTCCGAGACGATGGGCTATAGCCCATGGTCTCGAACGGCATACTATAGCATGCCGTTTTGCATCATTTTTGAGGATTTGAAAAAAAGACGAAAATCACTCCGAGACCATGGGCTATAGCCCATCGTCTCGGAGTCATTCTCGCCTTTTTTTTCAAATCCTCGTTTTTCATCATTTATGACCATGGGCTAGAGCCCATATCGGACGGCATACTATAGCATGCCGTTTTGCATTATTTTTGAGGATTTGAAAAAAAGACAAAAATCACTCCGAGACGATGGGCTATAGCCCATGGTCTTGAATGGCATACTATAGCATGCCGTTTTGCACCATTTTTAAGGATTTGAAAAAAAGACGAAAATCACTCCGAGACCATGGGCTATAGCCCCAGTCTCGGAGTCATTTTCGTCTTTTTTTCAAATCCTCGTTTTTCATCATTTATGACCATGGGCTATAGCCCATGGTCTCGAACGGCATACTATAGCATGCCGTTTTGCATCATTTTTGAGGATTTGAAAAGAATACGAAAATGACTCCGAGACCATGGGCTATAGCCCATCGTCTCGGAGTCATTTTCGTCTTTTTTTCAAATCCTCGTCTTTCATCATTTATGACCATGGGATATAGCCCATATCGGACGGCATACTATAGCATGCCGTTTTTCATCATTTTTGAGGATTTGAAAAAAAGACGACAATCACTCCGAGACGATGGGCTATAGCCCATGGTCTCGAACGGCATACTATAGCATGCCGTTTTTCATCATTTTTGAGGATTTGAAAAAAAGACGAAAATGACTCCGAGACGATGGGCTATAGCCCATGGTCTCGAACGGCATACTATAGCATTCCGTTTTGCATCATTTTTGAGGATTTGAAAAAAATACGAAAATCACTCCGAGACCATGGGCTATAGCCCATCGTCTCGGAGTCATTTTCGTCTTTTTTTCAAATCCTCTTTTTCCATCATTTATGACCATGGGCTATAGCCCATATCGGACGGCATACTATAGCATGCCGTTTTTCATCATTTTTGAGGATTTGAAAAAAAGACGAAAATCACTCCGAGACGATGGGCTATAGCCCATGGTCTCGAACGGCATACTATAGCATGCCGTTTTGCATAATTTTTGAGGATTTAAAAAAAAGACGAAAATCACTCCGAGACGATGGGCTATAGCCCATGGTCTCGAACGGCATACTATAGCATGCCGTTTTTCATCATTTTTGAGGATTTGAAAAAAAGACGAAAATGACTCCGAGACGATGGGCTATAGCCCATCGTCTCGAACAGCATACTATAGCATGCCGTTTTGCATCATTTTTGAGGATTTAAAAAAAAGACGAAAATCACTCCGAGACCATGGGCTATAGCCCATCGTCTCGGAGTCATTTTCTTATTTTTTTCAAATCCTCGTCTTTCATCATTTATGACCATGGGATATAGCCCATATCGGACGGCATACTATAGCATGCCGTTTTTCATCATTTTTGAGGATTTGAAAAAAAGACGAAAATCACTCCGAGACGATGGGCTATAGCCCATGGTCTCGAACGGCATACTATAGCATTCCGTTTTGCATCATTTTTGAGGATTTGAAAAAAAGACGAAAATCACTCCGAGACCATGGGCTATAGCCCATCGTCTCGGAGTCATTTTCGTCTTTTTTTCAACCCTCTTTTTCCATCATTTATGACCATGGGCTATAGCCCATATCGGACGGCATACTATAGCATGCCGTTTTTCATCATTTTTGAGGATTTGAAAAAAAGACGAAAATCACTCCGAGACGATGGGCTATAGCCCATGGTCTCGAACGGCATACTATAGCATGCCGTTTTGCATAATTTTTGAGGATTTGAAAAAAAGACGAAAATCACTCAGAGACGATGGGCTATAGCCCATGGTCTCGAACGGCATACTATAGCATGCCGTTTTTCATCATTTTTGAGGATTTGAAAAAAAGACGAAAATGACTCCGAGACGATGGGCTATAGCCCATTGTCTCGAACGGCATACTATAGCATTCCGTTTTGCATCATTTTTGAGGATTTGAAAAAAAGACGAAAATCACTCCGAGACCATGGGCTATAGCCCATCGTCTCGGAGTCATTTTCGCCTTTTTTTCAAATCCTCGTTTTTCATCATTTATGACCATGGGCTATAGCCCATATCGGACAGCATACTATAGCATGCCGTTTTTCATCATTTTTGAGGATTTGAAAAAAAGACAAAAATCACTCCGAGACCATGGGCTATAGCCCATGGTCTCGAACGGCATACTATAGCATGCCGTTTTGCATAATTTTTGAGGATTTGAAAAAAAGACGAAAATCACTCCGAGACGATGGGCTATAGCCCATGGTCTCGAACGGCATACTATAGCATGCCGTTTTTCATAATTTTTTAGGATTTGAAAAAAAGACGAAAATGACTCCGAGACGATGGGCTATAGCCCATTGTCTCGAACGGCATACTATAGCATTCCGTTTTGCATCATTTTTGAGGATTTGAAAAAAAGACGAAAATCACTCCGAGACGATGGGCTATAGCCCATGGTCTCGAACAGCATACTATAGCATGCCGTTTTGCATCATTTTTGAGGATAAAAAAAAAAGAAGAAAATCACTCCGAGACCATGGGCTATAGCCCATCGTCTCGGAGTCATTTTCTTCTTTTTTTCAAATCCTCGTCTTTCATCATTTATGACCATGGGATATAGCCCATATCGGACGGCATACTATAGCATGCCGTTTTTCATCATTTTTGAGGATTTGAAAAAAAGACGACAATCACTCCGAGACGATGGGCTATAGCCCATGGTCTCGAACGGCATACTATAGCATGCCGTTTTTCATCATTTTTGAGGATTTGAAAAAAAGACGAAAATGACTCCGAGACCATGGGCTATAGCCCATGGTCTCGAACGGCATACTATAGCATGCCGTTTTGCATCATTTTTGAGGATTTGAAAAAAAGACGAAAATCACTCCGAGACCATGGGCTATAGCCCATCGTCTCGGAGTCATTTTCGTCTCTTTTTCAAATCCTCGTTTTTCATCATTTATGACCATGGGCTATAGACCATATCGGACGGCATACTATAGCATGCCGTTTTGCATCATTTTTGAGGATTTGAAAAAAAGACGAAAATCACTCCGAGACCATGGGCTATAGCCCATGGTCTCGGAGTCATTTTCGCCTTTTTTTCAAATCCTCGTTTTTCATCATTTATGACCATGGGCTATAGCCCATATCGGACGGCATACTATAGCATGCCGTTTTGCATCATTTTTGAGGATTTGAAAAAAAGACGAAAATCACTCCGAGACCATGGGCTATAGCCCATGGTCTCGGAGTCATTTTCGCCTTTTTTTCAAATCCTCGTTTTTCATCATTTATGACCATGGGCTATAGCCCATATCGGACGGCATACTATAGCATGCTGTTTTTCATCATTTTTGAGGATTTGAAAAAAAGACGAAAATCACTCCGAGACGATGGGCTATAGCCCATATCGGACGGCATACTATAGCATACCGTTTTTCATCATTTTTGAGGATTTGAAAAAAAGACGAAAATGACTCCGAGACGATGGGCTATAGCCCATGGTCTCGAACGGCATACTATAGCATTCCGTTTTGCATCATTTTTGAGGATTTGAAAATAATCCGAAAATCACTCTGAGACGATGGGCTATAGCCCATGGTCTCGAACGGCATACTATAGCATGCCGTTTTTCATCATTTTTGAGGATTTGAAAAAAAGACGAAAATCACTCCGAGACGATGGGCTATAGCCCATGGTCTCGAACGGCATACTATAGCATGCCGTTTTGCATCATTTTTGAGGATTTGAAAAAAAGACGAAAATCACTCCGAGACGATGGGCTATAGCCCATGGTCTCGAACGGCATACTATAGCATGCGTCTCGGAGTCATTTTCGCCTTTTTTTCAAATCCTCGTCTTTCATCATTTATGACCATGGGATATAGCCCATATCGGACGGCATACTATAGCATGCCGTTTTTCATCATTTTTGAGGATTTGAAAAAAATACGACAATCACTCCGAGACGATGGGCTATAGCCCATGGTCTCGAACGGCATACTATAGCATGCCGTTTTTCATCATTTTTGAGGATTTGAAAAAAAGACGAAAATGACTCCGAGACGATGGGCTATAGCCCATGGTCTCGAACGGCATACTATAGCATTCCGTTTTGCATCATTTTTGAGGATTTGAAAAAAAGACGAAAATCACTCCGAGACCATGGGCTATAGCCCATCGTCTCGGAGTCATTTTCGTCTTTTTTTCAAATCCTCGTTTTTCATCATTTATGACCATGGGCTATAGCCCATATCGGACGGCATACTATAGCATTCCGTTTTGCATCATTTTTAAGGATTTGAAAAAAAGACGAAAATCACTCCGAGACCATGGGCTATAGCCCATCGTCTCGGAGTCATTTTCGTCTTTTTTTCAAATCCTCGTTTTTCATCATTTATGACCATGGGCTATAGCCCATATCGGACGGCATACTATAGCATGCCGTTTTTCATCATTTTTGAGGATTTGAAAAAAAGACGAAAATCACTCCGAGACCATGGGCTATAGCCCATCGTCTCTGAGTCATTTTCGTCTTTTTTTCAAATCCTCTTTTTTCATCATTTATGACCATGGGCTATAGCCCATATCGGACGGCATACTATAGCATGCTGTTTTTCATCATTTTTGAGGATTTGAAAAAAAGACGAAAATCACTCCGAGACGATGGGCTATAGCCCATGGTCTCGAACGGCATACTATAGCATGCTGTTTTTCATCATTTTTGAGGATTTGAAAAAAAGACGAAAATGACTCCGAGACGATGGGCTATAGCCCATCGTCTCGAACGGCATACTATAGCATTCCGTTTTGCATCATTTTTGAGGATTTGAAAAAAAGACGAAAATCACTCCGAGACGATGGGCTATAGCCCATCGTCTCGAACGGCATACTATAGCATGCCGTTTTTCATCATTTTTGAGGATTTGAAAAAAAGACGTAAATCACTCCGAGACCATGGGCTATAGCCCATGGTCTCGAACGGCATACTATAGCATGCCGTTTTTCATAATTTTTGAGGATTTGAAAAAAAGACGAAAATGACTCCGAGACGATGGGCTATAGCCCATGGTCTCGAACGGCATACTATAGCATGCCGTTTTGCATCATTTTTGAGGATTTGAAAAGAATACGAAAATCACTCCGAGACCATGGGCTATAGCCCATCGTCTCGGAGTCATTTCCGTCTTTTTTTCAAATCCTCGTCTTTCATCATTTATGACCATGGGTGTCATGCCACTTGACGGAAAAGAGTGTTTAGCATCATCTAGTGGTTGCTTTGAAGACTGCTGTCAGCTAATGTGTTCTAGTTTCCTTGTGTTCCTATTGGTAGTTGTGATCACATGTCACAAGGCCTTTACTTCCTGGTCAGCCATTGTTTTGAGAAAAAACACAGTATGTTCTACAGATGTTACACAATATTGAATCCCTTGCCATCCACCTGTTTTGAGCCTTGGAGAAGCTTTGTCTTTTCACAAATTGCTGGAAAAGCATTGTAAACAAGTTGATGAAGAAGTGTGAAGTAAACAACCTCCAATTCTACGTCCGCGTCTCATCAAGTCTTTCAGTGCCTAGTACCTTTCTGTTTAGCTATCTGTCACTTCGTGGAGTCACACACGCAGGGGACAGAACAATGGGATATAGCCCATATCGGACGGCATACTATAGCATGCCGTTTTTCATCATTTTTGAGGATTTGAAAAAAAGACGAAAATCACTCCGAGACCATGGGCTATAGCCCATCGTCTCTGAGTCATTTTCGTCTTTTTTTCAAATCCTCTTTTTTCATCATTTATGACCATGGGCTATAGCCCATATCGGACGGCATACTATAGCATGCCGTTTTTCATCATTTTTGAGGATTTGAAAAAAATACGGAAATGACTCTGAGACGATGGGCTATAGCCCATGGTCTCGAACGGCATACTATAGCATGCCGTTTTGCATCATTTTTGAGGATTTGAAAAGAATACGAAAATCACTCCGAGACCATGCGCTATAGCCCATCGTCTCGGAGTCATTTTCGTCTTTTTTTAAAATCCTCGTCTTTCATCATTTATGACCATGGGTGTCATGCCACTTGACGGAAAAGAGTGTTTAGCATCATCTAGTGGTTGCTTTGAAGACTGCTGTCAGCTAATGTGTTCTAGTTTCCTTGTGTTCTTATTGGTAGTTGTGATCACATGTCACAAGGCCTTTACTTCCTGGTCAGCCATTGTTTTGAGAAAAAACACAGTATGTTCTACAGATGTTACAGAATATTGAATCCCTTGCCATCCACCTGTTTTGAGCCTTGGAGAAGCTTTGTCTTTTCACAAATTGCTGGAAAAGCATTGTAAACAAGTTGATGAAGAAGTGTGAAGTAAACAACCTCCAATTCTACGTCCGCGTCTCATCAAGTCTTTCAGTGCCTAGTACCTTTCTGTTTAGCTATCTGTCACTTCGTGGAGTCACACACGCAGGGGACAGAACAATGGGATATAGCCCATATCGGACGGCATACTATAGAATGCCGTTTTTCATCATTTTTGAGGATTTGAAAAAAAGACGAAAATCACTCTGAGACGATGGGCTATAGCCCATGGTCTCGAACGGCATACTATAGCATGCTGTTTTTCATAATTTTTGAGGATTTGAAAAAAAGACGAAAATCACTCCGAGACGATGGGCTATAGCCCATGGTCTCGAACGGCATACTATAGCATGCCGTTTTGCATCATTTTTGAGGATTTGAAAAAAAGACGAAAATCACTCCGAGACGATGGGCTATAGCCCATGGTCTCGAACGGCATACTATAGCATGCTGTTTTTCATCATTTTTGAGGATTCGAAAAAAAGACGAAAATCACTCCGAGACGATGGGCTATAGCCCATGGTCTCGAACGGCATACTATAGCATGCCGTTTTGCATCATTTTTGAGGATTTGAAAAAAAGACGAAAATCACTCCGAGACCATGGGCTATAGCCCATCGTCTCGGAGTCATTCTCACCTTTTTTTCAAATCCTCGTTTTTCATCATTTATGACCATGGGCTAGAGCCCATATCGGACGGCATACTATAGCATGCCGTTTTGCAACATTTTTGAGGATTTGAAAAAAAGACGAAAATCACTCCGAGACCATGGGCTATAGCCCATGGTCTCGAACGGCATACTATAGCATGCCGTTTTTCATCATTTTTGAGGATTTGAAAAAAAGACGAAAATCACTCCGAGACGATGGGCTATAGCCCATGGTCTCGAACGGCATACTATAGCATGCCGTTTTGCATCATTTTTGAGGATTTGAAAAAAAGACGAAAATCACTCCGAGACCATGGGCTATAGCCCATCGTCTCGGAGTCATTCTCGCCTTTTTTTCAAATCCTCGTTTGTCATCATTTATGACCATGGGCTAGAGCCCATATCGGACGGCATACTATAGCATGCCGTTTTGCATCATTTTTGAGGATTTGAAAAAAAGACGAAAATCACTCCGAGACCATGGGCTATAGCCCATCGTCTCGGAGTCATTCTCGCCTTTTTTTCAAATCCTCGTTTTTCATCATTTATGACCATGGGCTATAGCCCATGGTCTCGAACGGCATACTATAGCATGCCGTTTTGCATCATTTTTGAGGATTTGAAAAAAAGACGAAAATCACTCTGAGACGATGGGCTATAGCCCATGGTCTCGAACGGCATACTATAGCATGCCGTTTTTCATCATTTTTGAGGATTTGAAAAAAAGACGAAAATCACTCCGAGACGATGGGCTATAGCCCATGGTCTCGAACGGCATACTATAGCATGCCGTTTTTCATTATTTTTGAGGATTTGAAAAAAAGACGAAAATCACTCCGAGACCATGGGCTATAGCCCATGATCTCGAACGGCATACTATAGCATGCCGTTTTGCATCATTTTTGAGGATTTGAAAAAAAGACGAAAATCACTCCGAGACCATGGGCTATAGCCCATCGTCTCGGAGTCATTCTCGCCTTTTTTTCAAATCCTCGTTTTTCATCATTTATGACCATGGGCTAGAGCCCATATTGGACGGCATACTATAGCATGCCGTTTTGCATCATTTTTGAGGATTTGAAAAAAATACGAAAATCACTCCGAGACGATGGGCTATAGCCCATGGTCTTGAATGGCATACTATAGCATGCCGTTTTGCACCATTTTTAAGGATTTGAAAAAAAAAGACGAAAATCACTCCGAGACCATGGGCTATAGCCCATCGTCTCGGAGTCATTTTCGTCTTTTTTTCAATTCCTCGTTTTTCATCATTTATGACCATGGGCTATAGCCCATGGTCTCGAACGGCATACTATAGCATGCCGTTTTGCATCATTTTTGAGGATTTAAAAAAAAGACGAAAATCACTCCGAGACCATGGGCTATAGCCCATCGTCTCGGAGTCATTTTCGTCTTTTTTTCAAATCCTCGTTTTTCATCATTTATGACCATGGGCTATAGCCCATATCGGACGGCATACTATAGCATGCTGTTTTTCATCATTTTTGAGGATTTGAAAAAAATACGAAAATCACTCCGAGACGATGGGCTATAGCCCATGGTCTCGAACGGCATACTATAGCATGCCGTTTTTCATCATTTTTGAGGATTTGAAAAAAAGACGAAAATCACTCCGAGACGATGGGCTATAGCCCATGGTCTCGAACGGCATACTATAGCATGCCGTTTTGCATCATTTTTGAGGATTTGAAAAAAAGACGAAAATCACTCCGAGACCATGGGCTATAGCCCATGGTCTCGAACGGCATACTATAGCATGCCGTTTTTCATCATTTTTGAGGATTTGAAAAAAAGACGAAAATCACTCCGAGACGATGGGCTATAGCCCATGGTCTCGAACGGCATACTATAGCATGCCGTTTTGCATCATTTTTGAGGATTTGAAAAAAAGACGAAAATCACTCCGAGACCATGGGCTATAGCCCATCGTCTCGGAGTAATTTTCGTCTTTTTTTCAAATCCTCGTTTTTCATCATTTATGACCATGGGCTATAGCCCATATCGGACGGCATACTATAGCATGCCGTTTTGCATCATTTTTGAGGATTTGAAAAAAAGACGAAAATCACTCCGAGACGATGGGCTATAGCCCATGGTCTCGAACGGCATACTATAGCATGCCGTTTTTCATCATTTTTGAGGATTTGAAAAAAAGACGAAAATCACTCCGAGACCATGGGCTATAGCCCATCGTCTCGGAGTCATTCTCGCCTTTTTTTCAAATCCTCGTTTTTCATCATTTATGACCATGGGCTATAGCCCATATCGGACGGCATACTATAGCATGCCGTTTTGCATCATTTTTGAGGATTTGAAAAAAAGACGAAAATCACTCCGAGACGATGGGCTATAGCCCATGGTCTCGAACGGCATACTATAGCATGCCGTTTTGCATCATTTTTGAGGATTTGAAAAAAAGACGAAAATCACTCTGAGACGATGGGCTATAGCCCATGGTCTCGAACGGCATACTATAGCATGCCGTTTTGCATCATTTTTGAGGATTTGAAAAAAAGACGAAAATCACTCCGAGACCATGGGCTATAGCCCATCGTCTCGGAGTAATCTTTTTTTCAAATCCTCGTTTTTCATCATTATGACCATGGGCTATAGCCCATATCGGACGGCATACTATAGCATGCCGTTTTGCATCATTTTTGAGGATTTGAAAAAAATACGAAAATCACTCCGAGACGATGGGCTATAGCCCATGGTCTCGAACGGCATACTATAGCATGCCGTTTTTCATCATTTTTGAGGATTTGAAAAAAAGACGAAAATCACTCCGAGACGATGGGCTATAGCCCATGGTCTCGAACGGCATACTATAGCATGCCGTTTTGCATCATTTTTGAGGATTTGAAAAAAAGACGAAAATCACTCTGAGACGATGGGCTATAGCCCATGGTCTCGAACGGCATACTATAGCATGCCGTTTTGCATCATTTTTGAGGATTTGAAAAAAAGACGAAAATCACTCCGAGACGATGGGCTATAGCCCATGGTCTCGAACGGCATACTATAGCATGCCGTTTTTCATCATTTTTGAGGATTTGAAAAAAAGACGAAAATCACTCCGAGACCATGGGCTATAGCCCATCGTCTCGGAGTCATTCTCGCCTTTTTTTCAAATCCTCGTTTTTCATCATTTATGACCATGGGCTATAGCCCATATCGGACGGCATACTATAGCATGCTGTTTTTCATCATTTTTGAGGATTTGAAAAAAAGACGAAAATCACTCTGAGACGATGGGCTATAGCCCATGGTCTCGAACGGCATACTATAGCATGCCGTTTTTCATCATTTTTGAGGATTTGAAAAAAAGACGAAAATCACTCCGAGACGATGGGCTATAGCCCATGGTCTCGAACGGCATACTATAGCATGCCGTTTTTCATCATTTTTGAGGATTTGAAAAAAAGACGAAAATCACTCCGAGACGATGGGCTATAGCCCATGGTCTCGAACGGCATACTATAGCATGCCGTTTTGCATCATTTTTGAGGATTTGAAAAAAAGACGAAAATCACTCCGAGACCATGGGCTATAGCCCATCGTCTCGGAGTAATTTTCGTCTTTTTTTCAAATCCTCGTTTTTCATCATTTATGACCATAGGCTATAGCCCATATCGGACGGCATACTTTAGCATGCCGTTTTGCATCATTTTTGAGGATTTGAAAAAAAGACGAAAATCACTCCGAGACCATGGGCTATAGCCCATCGTCTCGGAGTCATTCTCGCCTTTTTTTTCAAATCCTCGTTTTTCATCATTTATGACCATGGGCTAGAGCCCATATCGGACGGCATACTATAGCATGCCGTTTTGCATTATTTTTGAGGATTTGAAAAAAAGACAAAAATCACTCCGAGACGATGGGCTATAGCCCATGGTCTTGAATGGCATACTATAGCATGCCGTTTTGCACCATTTTTAAGGATTTGAAAAAAAGACGAAAATCACTCCGAGACCATGGGCTATAGCCCCAGTCTCGGAGTCATTTTCGTCTTTTTTTCAAATCCTCGTTTTTCATCATTTATGACCATGGGCTATAGCCCATGGTCTCGAACGGCATACTATAGCATGCCGTTTTGCATCATTTTTGAGGATTTGAAAAAAAGACGAAAATCACTCCGAGACGATGGGCTATAGCCCATGGTCTCGAACGGCATACTATAGCATGCCGTTTTTCATCATTTTTGAGGATTTGAAAAAAAGACGAAAATCACTCCGAGACGATGGGCTATAGCCCATGGTCTCGAACGGCATACTATAGCATGCCGTTTTGCATCATTTTTGAGGATTTGAAAAAAAGACGAAAATCACTCCGAGACCATGGGCTATAGCCCATGGTCTCGAACGGCATACTATAGCATGCCGTTTTGCATCATTTTTGAGGATTTGAAAAAAAGACGAAAATCACTCCGAGACCATGGGCTATAGCCCATCGTCTCGGAGTCATTCTCGCCTTTTTTTCAAATCCTCGTTTGTCATCATTTATGACCATGGGCTAGAGCCCATATCGGACGGCATACTATAGCATGCCGTTTTGCATCATTTTTGAGGATTTGAAAAAAAGACGAAAATCACTCCGAGACCATGGGCTATAGCCCATCGTCTCGGAGTCATTCTCGCCTTTTTTTCAAATCCTCGTTTTTCATCATTTATGACCATGGGCTATAGCCCATGGTCTCGAACGGCATACTATAGCATGCCGTTTTGCATCATTTTTGAGGATTTGAAAAAAAGACGAAAATCACTCCGAGACGATGGGCTATAGCCCATGGTCTCGAACGGCATACTATAGCATGCCGTTTTTCATCATTTTTGAGGATTTGAAAAAAAGACGAAAATCACTCCGAGACCATGGGCTATAGCCCATGGTCTCGAACGGCATACTATAGCATGCCGTTTTGCATCATTTTTGAGGATTTGAAAAAAAGACGAAAATCACTCCGAGACCATGGGCTATAGCCCATCGTCTCGGAGTCATTCTCGCCTTTTTTTCAAATCCTCGTTTTTCATCATTTATGACCATGGGCTAGAGCCCATATCGGACGGCATACTATAGCATGCCGTTTTGCATCATTTTTGAGGATTTGAAAAAAAGACGAAAATCACTCCGAGACGATGGGCTATAGCCCATGGTCTTGAATGGCATACTATAGCATGCCGTTTTGCACCATTTTTAAGGATTTGGAAAAAAAAGACGAAAATCACTCCGAGACCATGGGCTATAGCCCATCGTCTCGGAGTCATTTTCGTCTTTTTTTCAATTCCTCGTTTTTCATCATTTATGACCATGGGCTATAGCCCATATCGGACGGCATACTATAGCATGCTGTTTTTCATCATTTTTGAGGATTTGAAAAAAATACGAAAATCACTCCGAGACGATGGGCTATAGCCCATGGTCTCGAACGGCATACTATAGCATGCCGTTTTTCATCATTTTTGAGGATTTGAAAAAAAGACGAAAATCACTCCGAGACGATGGGCTATAGCCCATGGTCTCGAACGGCATACTATAGCATGCCGTTTTGCATCATTTTTGAGGATTTGAAAAAAAGACGAAAATCACTCCGAGACGATGGGCTATAGCCCATGGTCTCGAACGGCATACTATAGCATGCCGTTTTGCATCATTTTTGAGGATTTGAAAAAAAGACGAAAATCACTCCGAGACCATGGGCTATAGCCCATATCGGACGGCATACTATAGCATGCCGTTTTGCATCATTTTTGAGGATTTGAAAAAAAGACGAAAATCACTCCGAGACGATGGGCTATAGCCCATGGTCTCGAACGGCATACTATAGCATGCCGTTTTTCATCATTTTTGAGGATTTGAAAAAAAGACGAAAATCACTCCGAGACCATGGGCTATAGCCCATCGTCTCGGAGTCATTCTCGCCTTTTTTTTAAATCCTCGTTTTTCATCATTTATGACCATGGGCTAGAGCCCATATCGGACGGCATACTATAGCATGCCGTTTTGCATCATTTTTGAGGATTTGAAAAAAAGACAAAAATCACTCCGAGACGATGGGCTATAGCCCATGGTCTTGAATGGCATACTATAGCATGCCGTTTTGCACCATTTTTAAGGATTTGAAAAAAAGACGAAAATCATTCCGAGACCATGGGCTATAGCCCATCGTCTCGGAGTCATTTTCGTCTTTTTTTCAAATCCTCGTTTTTCATCATTTATGACCATGGGCTATAGCCCATATCGGACGGCATACTATAGCATGCTGTTTTTCATCATTTTTGAGGATTTGAAAAAAAGACGAAAATCACTCCGAGACGATGGGCTATAGCCCATGGTCTCGAACGGCATACTATAGCATGCCGTTTTTCATCATTTTTGAGGATTTGAAAAAAAGACGAAAATCACTCCGAGACGATGGGCTATAGCCCATGGTCTCGAACGGCATACTATAGCATGCCGTTTTGCATCATTTTTGAGGATTTGAAAAAAAGACGAAAATCACTCCGAGACGATGGGCTATAGCCCATGGTCTCGAACGGCATACTATAGCATGCCGTTTTGCATCATTTTTGAGGATTTGAAAAAAAGACGAAAATCACTCCGAGACCATGGGCTATAGCCCATCGTCTCGGAGTAATCTTTTTTTCAAATCCTCGTTTTTCATCATTATGACCATGGGCTATAGCCCATATCGGACGGCATACTATAGCATGCCGTTTTGCATCATTTTTGAGGATTTGAAAAAAAGACGAAAATCACTCCGAGACCATGGGCTATAGCCCATGGTCTCGAACGGCATACTATAGCATGCCGTTTTGCATCATTTTTGAGGATTTGAAAAAAAGACGAAAATCACTCCGAGACCATGGGCTATAGCCCATCGTCTCGGAGTCATTCTCGCCTTTTTTTTCAAATCCTCGTTTTTCATCATTTATGACCATGGGCTAGAGCCCATATCGGACGGCATACTATAGCATGCCGTTTTGCATTATTTTTGAGGATTTGAAAAAAAGACAAAAATCACTCCGAGACGATGGGCTATAGCCCATGGTCTTGAATGGCATACTATAGCATGCCGTTTTGCACCATTTTTAAGGATTTGAAAAAAAGACGAAAATCACTCCGAGACCATGGGCTATAGCCCCAGTCTCGGAGTCATTTTCGTCTTTTTTTCAAATCCTCGTTTTTCATCATTTATGACCATGGGCTATAGCCCATGGTCTCGAACGGCATACTATAGCATGCCGTTTTGCATCATTTTTGAGGATTTGAAAAAAAGACGAAAATCACTCCGAGACGATGGGCTATAGCCCATGGTCTCGAACGGCATACTATAGCATGCCGTTTTTCATCATTTTTGAGGATTTGAAAAAAAGACGAAAATCACTCCGAGACGATGGGCTATAGCCCATGGTCTCGAACGGCATACTATAGCATGCCGTTTTGCATCATTTTTGAGGATTTGAAAAAAAGACGAAAATCACTCCGAGACCATGGGCTATAGCCCATGGTCTCGAACGGCATACTATAGCATGCCGTTTTGCATCATTTTTGAGGATTTGAAAAAAAGACGAAAATCACTCCGAGACCATGGGCTATAGCCCATCGTCTCGGAGTCATTCTCGCCTTTTTTTCAAATCCTCGTTTGTCATCATTTATGACCATGGGCTAGAGCCCATATCGGACGGCATACTATAGCATGCCGTTTTGCATCATTTTTGAGGATTTGAAAAAAAGACGAAAATCACTCCGAGACCATGGGCTATAGCCCATCGTCTCGGAGTCATTCTCGCCTTTTTTTCAAATCCTCGTTTTTCATCATTTATGACCATGGGCTATAGCCCATGGTCTCGAACGGCATACTATAGCATGCCGTTTTGCATCATTTTTGAGGTTTTGAAAAAAAGACGAAAATCACTCTGAGACGATGGGCTATAGCCCATGGTCTCGAACGGCATACTATAGCATGCCGTTTTTCATCATTTTTGAGGATTTTAAAAAAAGACGAAAATCACTCCGAGACGATGGGCTATAGCCCATGGTCTCGAACGGCATACTATAGCATGCCGTTTTTCATCATTTTTGAGGATTTGAAAAAAAGACGAAAATCACTCCGAGACCATGGGCTATAGCCCATGGTCTCGAACGGCATACTATAGCATGCCGTTTTGCATCATTTTTGAGGATTTGAAAAAAAGACGAAAATCACTCCGAGACCATGGGCTATAGCCCATCGTCTCGGAGTCATTCTCGCCTTTTTTTCAAATCCTCGTTTTTCATCATTTATGACCATGGGCTAGAGCCCATATCGGACGGCATACTATAGCATGCCGTTTTGCATCATTTTTGAGGATTTGAAAAAAAGACGAAAATCACTCCGAGACGATGGGCTATAGCCCATGGTCTTGAATGGCATACTATAGCATGCCGTTTTGCACCATTTTTAAGGATTTGGAAAAAAAAGACGAAAATCACTCCGAGACCATGGGCTATAGCCCATCGTCTCGGAGTCATTTTCGTCTTTTTTTCAATTCCTCGTTTTTCATCATTTATGACCATG
Source organism: Electrona antarctica (assembly GCF_951216825.1). Taxonomy (NCBI): domain Eukaryota; kingdom Metazoa; phylum Chordata; class Actinopteri; order Myctophiformes; family Myctophidae; genus Electrona; species Electrona antarctica. The sequence continues at coordinate 7,965,291 of NC_136798.1, read as the reverse complement.
GGCTATAGCCCATGGTCTCGAACGGCATACTATAGCATGCCGTTTTGCATCATTTTTGAGGATTTGAAAAAAAGACGAAAATCACTCCGAGACCATGGGCTATAGCCCATCGTCTCGGAGTCATTTTCGTCTTTTTTTCAAATCCTCGTTTTTCATCATTTATGACCATGGGCTATAGCCCATATCGGACGGCATACTATAGCATGCTGTTTTTCATCATTTTTGAGGATTTGAAAAAAATACGAAAATCACTCCGAGACGATGGGCTATAGCCCATGGTCTCGAACGGCATACTATAGCATGCCGTTTTTCATCATTTTTGAGGATTTGAAAAAAAGACGAAAATCACTCCGAGACGATGGGCTATAGCCCATGGTCTCGAACGGCATACTATAGCATGCCGTTTTGCATCATTTTTGAGGATTTGAAAAAAAGACGAAAATCACTCCGAGACGATGGGCTATAGCCCATGGTCTCGAACGGCATACTATAGCATGCCGTTTTGCATCATTTTTGAGGATTTGAAAAAAAGACGAAAATCACTCCGAGACCATGGGCTATAGCCCATATCGGACGGCATACTATAGCATGCCGTTTTGCATCATTTTTGAGGATTTGAAAAAAAGACGAAAATCACTCCGAGACGATGGGCTATAGCCCATGGTCTCGAACGGCATACTATAGCATGCCGTTTTTCATCATTTTTGAGGATTTGAAAAAAAGACGAAAATCACTCCGAGACCATGGGCTATAGCCCATCGTCTCGGAGTCATTCTCGCCTTTTTTTCAATTCCTCGTTTTTCATCATTTATGACCATGGGCTAGAGCCCATATCGGACGGCATACTATAGCATGCCGTTTTGCATCATTTTTGAGGATTTGAAAAAAAGACGAAAATCACTCCGAGACCATGGGCTATAGCCCATCGTCTCGGAGTCATTTTCGTCTTTTTTTCAAATCCTCGTTTTTCATCATTTATGACCATGGGCTATAGCCCATATCGGACGGCATACTATAGCATGCTGTTTTTCATCATTTTTGAGGATTTGAAAAAAATACGAAAATCACTCCGAGACGATGGGCTATAGCCCATGGTCTCGAACGGCATACTATAGCATGCCGTTTTTCATCATTTTTGAGGATTTGAAAAAAAGACGAAAATCACTCCGAGACGATGGGCTATAGCCCATGGTCTCGAACGGCATACTATAGCATGCCGTTTTGCATCATTTTTGAGGATTTGAAAAAAAGACGAAAATCACTCCGAGACGATGGGCTATAGCCCATGGTCTCGAACGGCATACTATAGCATGCCGTTTTGCATCATTTTTGAGGATTTGAAAAAAAGACGAAAATCACTCCGAGACCATGGGCTATAGCCCATATCGGACGGCATACTATAGCATGCCGTTTTGCATCATTTTTGAGGATTTGAAAAAAAGACGAAAATCACTCCGAGACGATGGGCTATAGCCCATGGTCTCGAACGGCATACTATAGCATGCCGTTTTTCATCATTTTTGAGGATTTGAAAAAAAGACGAAAATCACTCCGAGACCATGGGCTATAGCCCATCGTCTCGGAGTCATTCTCGCCTTTTTTTCAAATCCTCGTTTTTCATCATTTATGACCATGGGCTAGAGCCCATATCGGACGGCATACTATAGCATGCCGTTTTGCATCATTTTTGAGGATTTGAAAAAAAGACAAAAATCACTCCGAGACGATGGGCTATAGCCCATGGTCTTGAATGGCATACTATAGCATGCCGTTTTGCACCATTTTTAAGGATTTGAAAAAAAGACGAAAATCATTCCGAGACCATGGGCTATAGCCCATCGTCTCGGAGTCATTTTCGTCTTTTTTTCAAATCCTCGTTTTTCATCATTTATGACCATGGGCTATAGCCCATATCGGACGGCATACTATAGCATGCTGTTTTTCATCATTTTTGAGGATTTGAAAAAAAGACGAAAATCACTCCGAGACGATGGGCTATAGCCCATGGTCTCGAACGGCATACTATAGCATGCCGTTTTTCATCATTTTTGAGGATTTGAAAAAAAGACGAAAATCACTCCGAGACGATGGGCTATAGCCCATGGTCTCGAACGGCATACTATAGCATGCCGTTTTGCATCATTTTTGAGGATTTGAAAAAAAGACGAAAATCACTCCGAGACGATGGGCTATAGCCCATGGTCTCGAACGGCATACTATAGCATGCCGTTTTGCATCATTTTTGAGGATTTGAAAAAAAGACGAAAATCACTCCGAGACCATGGGCTATAGCCCATCGTCTCGGAGTAATCTTTTTTTCAAATCCTCGTTTTTCATCATTATGACCATGGGCTATAGCCCATATCGGACGGCATACTATAGCATGCCGTTTTGCATCATTTTTGAGGATTTGAAAAAAAGACGAAAATCACTCCGAGACCATGGGCTATAGCCCATGGTCTCGAACGGCATACTATAGCATGCCGTTTTGAATCATTTTTGAGGATTTGAAAAAAAGACGAAAATCACTCCGAGACCATGGGCTATAGCCCATCGTCTCGGAGTCATTCTCGCCTTTTTTTCAAATCCTCGTTTGTCATCATTTATGACCATGGGCTAGAGCCCATATCAGACGGCATACTATAGCATGCCGTTTTGCATCATTTTTGAGGATTTGAAAAAAAGACGAAAATCACTCCGAGACCATGGGCTATAGCCCATCGTCTCGGAGTCATTTTCATCTTTTTTTCAAATCCTCGTTTTTCATCATTTATGACCATGGGCTATAGCCCATGGTCTCGAACGGCATACTATAGCATGCCGTTTTGCATCATTTTTGAGGATTTGAAAAAAAGACTAAAATCACTCCGAGACGATGGGCTATAGCCCATGGTCTCGAACGGCATACTATAGCATGCCGTTTTTCATCATTTTTGAGGATTTGAAAAAAAGACGAAAATCACTCCGAGACGATGGGCTATAGCCCATGGTCTCGAACGGCATACTATAGCATGCCGTTTTGCATCATTTTTGAGGATTTGAAAAAAAGACGAAAATCACTCCGAGACCATGGGCTATAGCCCATCGTCTCGGAGTAATTTTCGTCTTTTTTTCAAATCCTCGTTTTTCATCATTTATGACCATAGGCTATAGCCCATATCGGACGGCATACTATAGCATGCCGTTTTGCATCATTTTTGAGGATTTGAAAAAAAGACGAAAATCACTCCGAGACCATGGGCTATAGCCCATCGTCTCGGAGTCATTCTCGCCTTTTTTTCAAATCCTCGTTTTTCATCATTTATGACCATGGGCTAGAGCCCATATCGGACGGCATACTATAGCATGCCGTTTTGCATTATTTTTGAGGATTTGAAAAAAAGACAAAAATCACTCCGAGACGATGGGCTATAGCCCATGGTCTTGAATGGCATACTATAGCATGCCGTTTTGCACCATTTTTAAGGATTTGAAAAAAAGACGAAAATCACTCCGAGACCATGGGCTATAGCCCCAGTCTCGGAGTCATTTTCGTCTTTTTTTCAAATCCTCGTTTTTCATCATTTATGACCATGGGCTATAGCCCATGGTCTCGAACGGCATACTATAGCATGCCGTTTTGCATCATTTTTGAGGATTTGAAAAAAAGACGAAAATAACTCCGAGACGATGGGCTATAGCCCATGGTCTCGAACGGCATACTATAGCATGCCGTTTTTCATCATTTTTGAGGATTTGAAAAAAAGACGAAAATCACTCCGAGACGATGGGCTATAGCCCATGGTCTCGAACGGCATACTATAGCATGCCGTTTTGCATCATTTTTGAGGATTTGAAAAAAAGACGAAAATCACTCCGAGACCATGGGCTATAGCCCATCGTCTCGGAGTCATTCTCGCCTTTTTTTCAAATCCTCGTTTTTCATCATTAATGACCATGGGCTAGAGCCCATATCGGACGGCATACTATAGCATGCCGTTTTGCATCATTTTTGAGGATTTGATAAAAAGACGAAAATCACTCCGAGACGATGGGCTATAGCCCATGGTCTCGAACGGCATACTATAGCATGCCGTTTTTCATCATTTTTGAGGATTTGAAAAAAAGACGAAAATGACTCCGAGACGATTGGCTATAGCCCATGGTCTCGAACGGCATACTATACCATGCCGTTTTGCATCATTTTTGAGGATTTGAAAAAAAGACGAAAATCACTCCGAGACCATGGGCTATAGCCCATCGTCTCGGAGTCATTTTCGCCTTTTTTTCAAATCCTTCTTTTTCATCATTTATGACCATGGGCTATAGCCCATATCGGACGGCATACTATAGCATGCCGTTTTTCATAATTTTTGAGGATTTGAAAAAAAGACGAAAATCACTCCGAGACGATGGGCTATAGCCCATGGTCTCGAACGGCATACTATAGCATGCCGTTTTTCATCATTTTTGAGGATTTGAAAAAAAGACGAAAATGACTCCGAGACGATGGGCTATAACCCATGGTCTCGAACGGCATACTATAGCATGCCGTTTTGCACCATTTTTAAGGATTTGAAAAAAAGACGAAAATCACTCTGAGACCATGGGCTATAGCCCATCGTCTCGAACGGCATACTATAGCATGCCGTTTTGCATAATTTTTGAGGATTTGAAAAAAAAGACGAAAATCACTCCAAGACCATGGGCTATAGCCCATCGTCTCGGAGTCATTTTCATCTTTTTTTCAAATCCTCATTTTTCATCATTTATGACCATGGGCTATAGCCCATATCGGACGGCATACTATAGCATGCTGTTTTTCATCATTTTTGAGGATTTGAAAAAAAGACGAAAATCACTCCGAGACGATGGGCTATAGCCCATGGTCTCGAACGGCATACTATAGCATGCCGTTTTTCATCATTTTTGAGGATTTGAAAAAAAGACGAAAATCACTCCGAGACCATGGGCTATAGCCCATCGTCTCGGAGTCATTCTCGCCTTTTTTTCAAATCCTCGTTTTTCATCATTTATGACCATGGGCTAGAGCCCATATCGGACGGCATACTATAGCATGCTGTTTTGCATCATTTTTGAGGATTTGAAAAAAAGACGAAAATGACTCCGAGACGATGGGCTATAGCCCATGGTCTCGAACGGCATACTATAGCATGCCGTTTTGCATCATTTTTGAGGATTTGAAAAAAAGACGAAAATCACTCCGAGACCATGGGCTATAGCCCATCGTCTCGGAGTCATTTTCGCCTTTTTTTCAAATCCTCGTTTTTCATCATTTATGACCATGGGCTATAGCCCATATCAGACGGCATACTATAGCATGCTGTTTTTCATCATTTTTGAGGATTTGAAAAAAAGACGAAAATCACTCGAGACAATCGACTATAGCCCATGGTCTCGGAGTGATTTTCTTTTTTTTTCTCAAATCCTCAAAAATGATGAAAAACGGCATGCTATAGTATGCCGTCCGAGGCCATGGGCTATAGCCCATGGTCTCGGAGTGATTTTCGTCTTTTTTTCAAATCCTCAAAAATGATGAAAAATGGCATGCTATAGTATGCCGTCCGAAAGAAATTATAACTTTGGCATGCTACTAGTCCTACATACTTACACCTAGAAACCCCATTCAAACCTATTTAGGTTCATCTTACGGTGGACATGTTTGCCTGAAAAGGAATCTTTGAAATGTTTCATAGTTTTAGAATTATATGCTTTTAAATTTGAGAAATTCAGAATGGGGGTCACTCAAAATTGTTTTCTTGGGATGAGTCTGTGCCATGTTTTGTTCTTGATTATTAGCGTCTGCTAAATGCCTAAATTGTACATTGTAGTGTTGTGTTGCTTTAAAAATGTGAGTAAAATGGAGCCAAAGGTAAATATGGAACAAAATGAGTAATATATAGAACTTTCTAAAACTAAATCAGGATAAGACAGAAGTTCTCACAATTGGTTCTAGTGAACAGAAAGAATAAATACATAGACTTGGTAACCTAACTGTAGGGAGTACAAACACAGTGAAGAACCTGGGCTATCATCTATGAAAAGGCAACACAATGAGCAGAAAATAAAAATAAACCATGTAAATACAACAAATTGAGCAGAGCACTGCAGGGAGTTGAACCCCGTTCCGGTAAACCAGAAGTACCACACCAGTGCCTTAGTGTTTTGTTTTGTTGTCATTTACAGGTCCATTCGTTGAAATGTAAATTTTACATTTCAACTGTAAAGTAATTTCACAATTTACATAGTAGGCAATAATTAATAACGGTATATAAAGAAGAAAAACACAGAAGCACAACACCAACATTTTCAAATTATTTGCTATGATTTTTTAAACTTTCTCTTGCCGACCTCCCACATTTCATTCGATGATTAACAATAAACAGTGTTGGACCTGTAAGGGTCCATTTGGTTCCATGTGCACACTCTCAGAAAGTAAGGGTGTGCGTCTGCGCGCGCGCGCGCGTGTGAACGTGTGTGCACGCTTCGATAACCAGTGTTGGACCTGTAAGGGGTCCATTTGGTTTCATCTGTACACTCTCAGAGTTACAGACCTGTATATACATTTGGTTACATGTATTACTCTCAGAGTTACAGACCTGTAAGGGTCCATTTGGTTACATGTATATACTCTCAGAGTTACAGACCTGTAGGGTCCATTTGGTTCCATGTGCACACTCTCAGAGTTACAGAAAAGTAAGGGTGTGCGTCTGTGCGCGTGTGAACGTGTGTGCACGCTTCGATAACCAGTGTTGGACCTGTAAGGGGTCCATTTGGTTTCATGTATATACTCTCAGAGTTACAGACCTGTAAGGGTCTATTTGGTTACATATGTAGGCTACACTCTCAGAGTTACAGACCTGTATTGGCTGTATAGGATCCATTTGGTTACATGCTCTACCATGTAATGATGTCGGGATAACAATAGACTCAAGTTCTGTGACTAAGGTGTTTAAAACTATGCAGACCAAAAAAGCAACAGGTCCGGATGGAATGTGTGCTTTTTTATTGAAAACATGTGCGGGGGAATTGACTCCTGCATGGCAGCGTCTATTTCAGTTATCCTTGGACACCTATACTGTGCCAGAAATCTGGAAAAGAATCAATTACAGTCCCTAAAAAGCCCTGTCCACAAGAGAATAATGACTATCGGCCAGTAGCATTAACTTCCAATGTGGTCAAATCCCTGGAGAGAATCCTAACTGAGGTGCTCCGAAAGGAAACAGAGCGATCACTAGATCCACATCAATTTGCATATGCATGGAATTGGGGAACTAGTGATGCGATCTCTACATTAACACACCGTGTATTGAAGCACTTAGAGGGCGCAAAAACATATGCAAGACTTCTTTGTTGATTTTAGCTCAGCTTTTAATACAATCCATCCAGACATTCTCCTTCGTAAGTTATCTGAGATCATTGAGATGAAGGTGAATCCAGTTTTGATTAGATGGTATTTCTCCTTTCTATCTAACAGGCCACAACCGGTGAGATTTAATTTGGCGCTCTCTGATAGGGCAGTAAGCAGTACAGGGGCCCCCCAGTTAGTTCCTCCCTTTTGTTTAGCCTACATGAAAGGAATAGAATGCACCCGCACACTGTATATTTGCTCAGTACAAGAGTATTTTTCTTTTTAATGCACCATACACACAAATGACTGTCAGCTCACAGTCCAATCAGTGTGTAGTCATTACGTTCTCTGATGACACTGTTTGTAACACTGGTGTGATGAACATCACTTACAAGTTAATGTAAGGAAAACTGAGGAGATTGTAGTGGATCACAGGTCTATAGGTGACCACACCACGATCACCATACATGGTCATGACATCAAACAGGTCACCTCCTATAAATATCTGGGAGTGCACATTGATTGTGATATGAGCTGGCACTCCCATGTGACAAGTATGTGTGCAGAAATATACACCAGCGCCTTCATTTTCTCAGGAGGCTCAGACTATTTGGTGTGAGTAGAAACATAATGCTGATCTTCTATAGAGCTAGTATAGAGTCAATTCTAAGGTATGGTATCACCAGTTAGTTTGGAAACATAACTGTAAAGTACAAATTTGAGATCCTTAGATTAGCCAAAATGGCAGGGAAGATCATGGGTATGTCTACACCTCCTACTCCCATCACCCCCCAGGTCATCTTTGAGCAGGCCACCATTGGACAGGTTAAGAAAATTGTGTCTGACCCCTCCCATGTACTATACCCTGAGTATCGGCTAATGCCATCAGGTAAGAGGTACGAGGTCCATGCGTGCAAATATAATAGATACAAGCATTCCTTTGTCCCTCTGTCAATCACACTCCTTAACAGAGTCCTTGCAGAGGGCAGACAGGGTAGGGAGCGAAGGTTTTGAGGTGATGATGTTCTTTGGTGTGTGGTATTTAAATGTTGTACGGGTCACTGTGTACCTTTATTGTCTTGTATTGTGTATTGTATTGAATTGTATCTGTATGCTGCAGGGCGGGTCCTTGGGGTCCAAGACAAATTTCTCCTTCGGGAGACAAAAATAAAGAAACCTTTAACCTTGAACCTTGAACCTACGGAAAGCTGACCTAACGCAAAGACCTGGCTCCTGGGGATGCTGAACACATGCATGGCACAGAAAACCATCCATTCTGTCTGGAGGAAGGCCAAAGTGGTTGCAATCCCCAAACCTGGCAAAGACCCATCATCCCCAAAGAGCTACCGACCCATTTCCCTCCTCTGCATCACCTACAATCTCTATGAGAGGCTGCTACTCCAACGCCTCATGCCACTCATAGACACCAAGCTGACTAAAGACCAAGCTGGTTTCCGTCCTGGCCGCTCCTGTGCTGGACAGAGCTCAACCTCACCCAACACATTGAGGATGGGTTTGAGGGAAAACAAATAACTGGAGCAGCATTCATAGATCTCTCTGCTGCCTACGACACAGTGCAACAGCGCACAATGGTCAGGAAACTACTGGACATGACTGGTGACCTAGACCTGTGTCAAGTCATCAAAAGCCTCCTAAGCTAGAGCAGATCACGTCACTTCGCTTCTAAACCTGCTATTTTCGAAAGCTTTTTATATATTTGAAAACTTGAAACGGGACATTCTGCATAATGAGTAATGAGTACTTTTGCTACTTTAAGTACAGTTTGATGTCAATACTTTTGTACCTTACTCATTTTTGAATTCCAGACTTTTACTTGTAACAGAGTACTATATTGCAGTATTAGTACTTTAACTTAAGTACAAAATGTGAGTACTTTATCCAGCACTAGTGGATTTGATGGATTGTGATCTGTAGATCTGTTATTTTCGGAATATACTGTACCTACTACTGTAACTCTATGTCATGCTTTAGAGATGGGGTTGAATACGTTCAGAACGTTTTACAGATTTAAAAAAACATTGCTGTCCATTTCTGTGATTTTGAGAGTATAACCTGCAGAGACAGGTTTTGAAATGTACAAAACCTGTTATAATATATATATATGTGGGTACGTATATATTATTATTGTTATTATTATTATTATTATTATATTGGTATAATTGCTTTTGTAAATTAAACTTAACTGAGTTTAAATCAAATTAACAGTAATCAGGAGTTAGACAATATGATTAATAATTTAACATTTGTTGGTCTCAGGAATACGAATAGATGACACAATTACACTTTGTAAAGTCTATGAGTCAAACTTTATTATAGTGACTTATTGAGAGAAAGCTTTATGAGGTAGAGGAGAGGTCAGCTCACATTGCAGTTGATTTGTTTAAATGTAAGTACAGTATCAGACAGTATCAGACACAGTGTACAGTATCAGAAAATGTGATCAGAGAGACAAATCAAACAATCTGGAGATGGAATTTGATTCAGCCTTTTCTTCTTTTTCCTTGGCCAGGTTTTCCTGTTTCACGATTTCCTTTTGCTCAAGGAAGTCTTTGCATTCGTACAGCTTGTTAATCCTCAGGATGTCGATATCAGACATGGCCTGTCTCTGGCCGATCTGCACGTTGGCGTTTGGGATGGGGGTGATGCTGTCTTTGCCGGACTGGATAGAGAAGGCCGTTTTACCGTAGTGCATGATGGAGGAGTAGTCATAGGGGGTGTCCAGGTTGTTGGTGTTCTGCTTGTAGAAGTTGTATTTCATGTCGTTGTGGATGTTATCCCAGTTGATGAGGACGTAGTCGTCACGGTCGCTCCTGGTCTGCTCGTGCTGGAAGCCCAGGGCATGGTTGATCTCGTGCTGGATGATGCCGTGGTACAGGCAGCCCATACGGTTGATAGAGATCACTTGCTTGCCTCCTACTCTGCCTAGACTAGACCAGCATCCATCACTGTTCTCAAAGCTGATGTAGTCTTGCTCGTACTGACGTGGCTCAAAGCGGACACAGGTGCTGTCGGTGAAGGTCTGCATGGCTCTTTCAAGCTTCTTCCTGTCCCATTTGTTGAAGTCGCTGCTCACCGTGTAGGGGATCGTCACCGAGCCATCAAAGTCTTTGTCCCACAGGCAGTTGTAATAGAAACAGTACATGGCGTTTCTGGTTCTGGGAGCGACCATGTCTCCCTCCACAAGGAACTGCCTTGAGCCGTTGTTGGAAGTCAGAATGATGGTGCTGATGTCTGCCTGGACTCCAGATTCACTTCTTTCTTCCAGGATGGGATGGGCCTGGGAGAGGCCCAGCAGTAGCAGGAGGCTGAAAAAGATCTTCATCTTCTGGGTCCTTCAGGGGTCTTTCTTGGTCCTTGATGGCGCTGGAGAGTCTGTGGAGACGGGATGCTGGGAGCTTGGTGGTTGGTCTTCTGAGTCCGTAGCTTTTATACTGACCTATAGGACTGTAGGTGTGTCTGCTGGAGGATTAAGGGTTGTGTCCAGACCACTAAAGCCTAAACAAACCCTTTATCTTGTTTTCTTAAATTTAGAAGAAGCCGATTTTTGTCCTCCCTTTTCTCCCCAGTTTAGTCGTGCATTTTTAAAGCACAGCTTTTTTTTAATCTTTGTTGTTATTCATGACCTCACTGTATTGCATTAGCCTACACTGCTAATATTTTAATGTTGTTTTATGCCATATTTTATTAATATATTATTATTACATGGGCCCTCCCCTCATCAAACCCTGTACACTCAAGACACTGCCCCCTGCCATAAATAAATAAATACCGGTAAATTGGTTTATTCAGAGAATGCATTCTGAGACATATAAAGCAACAGTTTCTCCCTCTCAAGGGAGAGGGAGAGAGAGCTTGGTAGAAACGGTAATTAGGAAGAAAAGAGCTGTGATCTGACCTTATCTGTTTGTACCAGATACTTAGCAGCAATAATATGATCTAATTTTAGTATGTTGAAAAACACAGTTTCAGTTAAAAGGTCATACTGACACAGTTAATGTTACACTATGGAAAACTAAACCAAGTTTAAATTATCTTTAATAACAAGACAATTGTTTAATAACACTTAAACATACTTATGAACGCAAAAAAAGTAGAAGCACACAATACAATTCTATTCTATTTATTAAGTGTTGTAAAAGTAAATATTCATTGTTTGCTGTATGTCATTTATTTCTATTATTAAACTTGCAGATTGTTGCTCACTTGGATGTGTCTGTCATATTAGTAACATGGGATATAATTTTATATACTGTTGTTTTACTATTACTATGTTGGCTAAATCGATAGTCCTACTTCAATTCTTTCATGAATGTCATGTAAAATATTATGGATATATTAAAATGTTAAAGGCAAAATGTAGTTTTAGGTTTCAAATTTAGAGTCAGCTGAATGTCTAAGATGTAATGCAAACCTTCCCACCTCATTAACCAACACTAGTTGTCCCTGTAATGACTGAGGAATACAGACCCTGTTGAAACAACAGGTTGGTCTGAGGAGTTCTGCCTTCACATGTTTGTTTAGGCTTTAGTGGCCTGGACACAACCCTTAATCCTCCAGCAGACACACCTATACAGGTCAGTAAAAAAGCTAAAGACTCAGAAGACTCATTCACCAAGCTCCCAGCATCCTCTCCACAGCATCGCTATCAGTGACCAAGAAAGACCCCTGAAGGACCCAGAAGATGAAGATCTTTTTCAGCCTCCTGCTACTGCTGGGCCTCTCCCAGGCCCATCCCATTCTGGAAGAAAGAAGTGAATCTGGAGTCCAGGCAGACATCAGCACCATCATTCTGACTTCCAACAACGGCTCAAGGCAGTTCCTTGTGGAGGGAGACATGGTCGCTCCCAGAACCAGAAACGCCATGTACTGTTTCTATTACAACTGCCTGTGGGACAAAGACTTTGATGGCTCGGTGACGATCCCCTACACGGTGAGCAGCGACTTCAACAAATGGGACAGGAAGAAGCTTGAAAGAGCCATGCAGACCTTCACCGACAGCACCTGTGTCCGCTTTGAGCCACGTCAGTACGAGCAAGACTACATCAGCTTTGAGAACAGAGATGGATGCTGGTCTAGTCTAGGCAGAGTAGGAGGCAAGCAAGTGATCTCTATCAACCGTAGGGGCTGCATGTACCACGGCATCATCCAGCACGAGATCAACCATGCCCTGGGCTTCCAGCACGAGCAGACCAGGAGCGACCGTGACGACTACGTCCTCATCAACTGGGACAACATCCACAACGACATGAAATACAACTTCTACAAGCAGAACACCAACAACCTGGACACCCCCTATGACTACTCCTCCATCATGCACTACGGTAAAACGGCCTTCTCTATCCAGTCCGGCAAAGACAGCATCACCCCCATCCCAAACGCCAACGTGCAGATCGGCCAGAGACAGGGCATGTCTGATATCGACATCCTGAGGATTAACAAGCTGTACGAATGCAAAGACTTCCTTGAGCAAAGGAAAATCGTGAAACAGGAAAACCTGGCCAAGGAAAAAGAAGAAAAGGCTGAATCAAATTCCATCTCCAGATTGTTTGATTTGTCTCTCTGATCACATTTTCTGATACTGTACACTGTGTCTGATACTGTCTGATACTGTACTTACATTGAAACAAATCAACTGCAATGTGAGCTGACCTCTCTTCTACCTCGTATAGCTTTCTCTCAAGTCACAATTTCAATAAAGTTTGCTTCATAGACTTTACAAAGTGTAATTGTGTCATCTATTCGTATTCCTGAGACCAACAAAATGTGTTCAATTATTGATCATATTGTCCAACTCTCATGCTGTTCATTTCATTTAAATATTTACACTTAGTTAAGTTTAATTTATAAAAGCAATTATACCAATATGCATGCATGTACATATTATAACAGGTTTTGATTATTTCAAAACATGTCTGTCTCTGCAAATTATACTCTCTACTCTCAAGGACAGCAAATTAAAAAGAATCTAGAAAGCATTGTGAATGTATTCATCCCCATCTCTAAAGCATGATGTATAGTAGTAGGTACAGTATATTCATAAAGTAACAGGTCTACAGATCACAATCCATCAAATCCACCAGTGTGGATAAAGTATCAGATCTACAGATCATCACAATCCATCAAATCCACCAGTGCTGGATAAAGTACTCACATTTTGTACTTAAGTTAAAGTACCAATACCAACGGTGGCACAGTCGGTATAGTGCTGTCGCCTCACAGCTAGAAGGTCCTGGGTTCGATTCCCGCTGGGGACGCTGCGGGCACTGGGGGCGTGTTCCCTCCTCCGCGTCATCAGTGCCCATACCCGAGGCGCGGTTGGCGAAAGGGCCTTTCTGTGTGGAGTTTGCATGTTCTCCCCGTGTCCCCTAGGGTAGGTACCCAAACAAAAAGCGGTAATCCTGGTCTCTAAACTACCTCCCCGTGGCCAGCCGGGGCACCTGATAGAGGGGAAAGGAACTGGTCGGAATAACGTGTTCCTTCCACGCCCTACGTCCGGCCGGGGAAACTCTCCCCTGTCAGGTGAAAAGAAGCAGCTTGGACTCCTCATGCATAGAAGGAATCTTGCTGTAAGCAAGATGTAAGTGTGCATGCATCAATGTTGTATGCTAGATCTAAAGGTGTGAGTGAGGCCAAAGTCCGGAATTCAAAATGTACTTGAGTAAAGGTACAAAAGCATTGACATCAAAAATGTACTTAAATGACCAACAGTAAAAGTGCTCATTATGCAGAATGTCCCGTTTAAAGTTTTCAAATATATAAAAAAATCTTTTGGAAAATAGCAGATCTACAAGCTCACAATGCGTTGCATCACGGCACATTGTGAGCTTGTAGATCTGCTGTTTTTAAATAGCCTAAATGTATGGGCTGAAGTGGTTAATGTATGTTTGTAATAATACAAATCTACAAAGTAACTAGTACGTTTAGTAGCTAAAGTTTTCAAATAAATGTAGCGGAGTAAAAGTATATGACATTTGGATCCGAGATGTATGTGGAGTAGAAAGTGGAAATTCTCAAGTAAAGAACAAATACCTCAAAGTTGTACCCATTGATACCTGAGGCCGAATCTGGGAACGCCTTCTAGGGCCTGACCTAAGGTTTCTGAAAACCTTCAAATTTTGATTCATTATTTTTTTAAATAATTATGTTGCTACATGTATAGCAATAGCTGATGAGACACAGAGAGCGCACCGGCATCAAGGGTAGAACAACGTATAGGTTGCACCAGGCATCAATGGGTTAAGTGCAGTACTTTTTATTGGAGGGTCAGAGAAGAGTAGTTTAATAATAGTTAATGATGGATATGAATGATGCACAACTTATCAACCGTTTTAGCCTATTTGAAAAAGTCTGGGACCTGAGAATAAAAGCCATTTACAGCGAGTAAGGGATATGTATGTTTAGCTCCCAGGGGGGCAGTGATGCTGGATTTGTGTGAAGCCAGTAGGAAATCCTGACTTCCTGAAAGTTCATATAATGGCCTAATGTGGCGCTGTCATTGGGCCCAAAAAAACCCATAGCTCCATAGGGATAGAGATGTATTTGGGCCTTTTTCTACAGTCTATGGTTTAGCTATGCTTTGCTTTGTTTTGCTTTTATTTGAATTCATGTTGGTTGTGTAGGCGATCAGCAATGCCGGTAACCAGTGTAATAAGAAGTGTATAGTTGTAACTGAATGAAAAGGTGTCATATAATCCCTTGAGGGATGGGCCACGAGGTGACATGACACTTAAATCAAATAATTCATTCATTCATTGTACTTATAGTTACTTTACACACCACTGAAATCCACAACACGCTGTAAACTTGTAGAGGGTCTGTTTTCGGCGCATGACACCAGCGTACGGCGTTGCATAGATGTGGCATCCTGTTGTAAATAATACTGTATACTTGTATAGGCATGACAGAACGGACTAACGATGGATGGACTGGAACGAAAATATTGGAATGTCTCCGCTGGGAGCTGCAGGACTTATCTTGAGTGCCCTGAAAGGCTCCTTATAAATAAAATGTATTATTATTATCTATGGGCCTGCATGCTTTAGCAACCTGAAATAGCCTAGATAAGAGGTAGCTCTGTCTACGACGCTATTTATAACGAAACATATTAGTGGCCAAGGTGTGTGTGTGCGTGCGTGCGTGTGTGTGCGTGCGTGTGTGCGCGTGCACCGAGAGAGAGACCAGAGTAAGCAATTAAGCGAGAGAGAAAGAGAATTAAGACTGCCCTAAGGCAGTCTGTAGAGACGGATGTCTTAATGACTCTCAGTTCTTCGCTCATATGAAGATATGATGTAATGATGAATGGAGGGAGAGCAAAGGCTCAGAGATGCCCCCATGTGGGCCTGTTGGAACCTGTGATTCTGTTTGCACTCTTGATCCCTAGTTTGTATGACAGAGGTTCTCAAACATGTTCATGTCCCCCATACTGTAGGCTATGTAATGTTGTGTGCCATGTATGTATGGACCCCCAGAACATTTGTCACCATGTCAATATTTGAGAGACAGCGATCGAGGTGCGGTCGGTATTTTCACCTCGCTCTTGCTGGAGGATTTGTCAACCTATTTTTTTCAAAACAATTGCCAAAAATTGTACTCGTGCTTCACAAAAGTAAACTGTTCCTCTTCTGGGGACCCATGGGGGGGGGGGGTGGGGGGTCCCCGGATACCACTTTAAGAACCAGTGGAATTCGGACCTCAAAACAAATATAATTTGAACTAGAAAAAGTGCCCTTCTGGGCACAAGTCTCCACCAGGAGGATAGGACTGTGTGAGATGTTTGGCAAAATGTTTAGGAGTAATATAAACATGTTTGCCTTTGATGGTAATTGGATGACTTGAGGCATTTTGTTCCAAAAATGTGTTTTGCAAAAATCAACCTGTTGGTGGCGCTATAACAGGTCACAGGTCACAATGTGAAAAGGGTGGGATATATTCATCAGCCTAGTAAGAAAATGTGTGAAAGATTTCACGTAAATTGCATGCTGCGTTCATGATTTGAGGCTTTTGTGCAAAACGGGGCAATCTTGCAAACTGTGAAAGCCAATTAGGATGGAATATGAAATATCGGACAGATCCGACTTGAGCACATGACCATAGAGATACTGTGTAACGATTTGTGAGATTTTTGGACAGAATCTGGAGGAGTAATATCAAAAAATGTGTTTTACAAAAGTCGGCCTCCTGGTGGCGCTATAAAAGGCCGTTCTGGAAAATGCAGGGCAGAGGTTCATCGTTGGCATCCAGGGAGTGTGTGTGCAAAGTGTGGCATCGACCGGGTTAACGGTGCCGGAGATTAGCTGGTAACAGACGGACGGACACACACACACACACACGGACACACGGACGGAGTGCAAAACATACTCTCTCCCCATGCCTTCGGCCTGGTGGAGACAATTACACTACTGTATGCAGGTCCTGGTATGGAGTAATTTCATGGAAAACCCAATTTATCCCAGCGTAATGCAGACATTCGGACCATATCCGATGAACTAACAAGCTGAGCTCCCCGCTCTGCAGTGGGAGTGAAAGTGGACAGTGTGGAGGTGGATGGTTGCGGAGGGAAGGGTGAGGAGATGTCCTGTTGAACCGCTCCCACCCACTATCAGTGGTGGACGATGTAGGCCTACCTACTGGGAGATGTCCTGTTGAACCGCTCCCACCCACTATGGGAGATGTCCTGTTGAACCGCTCCCTGCACCCACTATGGGAGATGTCCTGTTGAACCGCTCCCACCCACTATGGGAGATGTCCTGTTGAACCGCTCCCTGCACCCACTATGGGAGATGTCCTGTTGAACCGCTCCCACCCACTATGGGAGATGTCCTGTTGAACCGCTCCCTGCACCCACTATGGGAGATGTCCTGTTGAACCGCTCCCACCCACTATGGGAGATGTCCTGTTGAACCGCTCCCACCCACTATCAGTGGTGGAAGATGTAGGCCTACCTACTCTGATTTGTTTACCCAAGTAAAAGTAGCAATTATCTTATCTCCATTTTTAAACTTTTTGTATATAGCCTGTCCTACAGTATATATATACTGTAGTTCATTCTGCAAGCGAGTGTTGCACAAAAGTAGTGAAAACAGATGAACAAATAATACACAAATACACGAATAATATGCGAATAATACGCGAATAAACGAATAATATGCGAATAATACGCGAATACACGAATAATACGCAAATAATACGCAAATAATACGTGAATAATACGCACGTTTTTTGTATGCCTACTTGACCGTACTACCACGGCACACAAAAGTATAAAAAGTAGCATATCTGCCAGCTCTAAATTTGAACCCTGATAAGTAAGAGTTTGGGGGCGAATACTACAATGTCGCAGGCAGCATTGTGAGCTTGTAAAAGTGTAATATGAGCCATTAAGACACCATCAAGGCCCGCCAAAATACATTTTGTCGACTAAAACAACTGTAGATGTGTCGACTAAAATCTTATGATATTTAGTCAACTAAAACTAGACCAACACTAAAACATTCCAGGTGACTAAAATGCGACAAATGAAAACTATATTCAAAAGACTATGACTAGAACTAACGCTGTCAAACATCAACACTGGGTGCCAGCTGTAAATGCTGTAAATGTTCGCTGTTTCATTGTTTGACTGTACATATACTGTACAAGCAGAAAATAGTGACATATTAAAATAATACCCTCTTTGTGTAAACCCAGCCATAATTGTGCTCTGAAGCGTACGGAGCCCCTAAGGGGACATTGAAAAGTAGTTTCAGGCGAAAGTTTGTTTTTTGTCCCTAAGGGGGACATTTTTTTGTCCCTAAGGGGACATTTCAAAGTCCCTTAGGGGCTCCATAGAAGAGTGCATTCTTGCAACATTCCGTTCAATAGAAAAGACCATTTTGATCGCTGCAGCCCCGGCCAGCACAAGATGTTGACAGTAATTTTTAGCATGAATGTATGACTTTAATTTCTATGGCACGCAATCAAAAACTGACTGGTTTGTTTTAGAGGATCAAGCACAGCCAAACGCTGTACTGTTTGATTTCACAAAACTGATGTTGACATTATCATGTTTTTCTCTCCATTTGAAAAAGATAGACAGTATGATCAGAAGCTACGCGGTGCCGCATGTCTCTCGAGAGGATTTCATATTCAGCACATGAAGTACGCTCAAAAATCTAAATCCACACAATTTCATGAAGTCTGATTCTTGGTATTTAATTACAGTAAGAGATGATTCACTTCTTTCAGTAAATTATGGGCCGCAGTACAAAAGAAATTCAAGGCAGGATTACATAACTGAGGATTTGGCACTGTGTGCACTTGGCTTTAAATGTGTTGAAAAAAAAATCACATTTAAAGCACTTAATACAAAAGGAACGTATTTAAGGGCCAAAACGAGAGCTGCCAAATATGTTTGACAGTTTCCAGTCCAGTAATTGTTAAAAAAACAAAACTGTAAAGATTTCAGCATGGGATTACTCCAAATAGCATAATAGGAATAGCACTTGATCAAGTTCTTCACTCTGTCCAAGGTGATTACCTTGAGATCACCTTCACAGGCCCTACAACTTAACAACTAAAAGGAACACTTCACCACTTTTCAACCTATCTTCATATGATTGGTCCGCACTAAGATTTTCGACAATGAAAAAACTAAAGAAAATAAAAAAACCCTGATGAAAATCATGAAAAAAAACTACATATAAGTTCATGGTTTTCAAACGACGTACTATACAACTATAGTATGTAGTTTTTCATGATTTTCGACGATTCAAAAAAATTATGAAAAACGACATTTTCATCTTTTTTTTAATCTCTAAAAAACATAAGGCTGGTTTTTGCTGGGGGTTTATTCCATCAGGGCTCGGTCACACAGCACTTTTATTCTACCTATGAGGGCGGATTTCATGCATTTCAAAAGGGGAATTGAGCAGTTTGCTGCCATTTGCAGATTTAAAAAAAAGTACGCTCCATTCCCATTGAATTGGCACTAAAACGGACTCCCCCTGGCCAGCATGATGGAGGTGTAAGGAACTGCTTGGAATAATGTGTTCCTTCCTTCCTACATCCAATCGGGGACCCCCTCCCCCTGTCAGGTGACTTCATTCAATGCTTCCTTCACTGCATAGAAGGAAGCATGAGGTCAGTCCGTTGCTCTCCACAGGTTGGCAGAGGTAGTGCAGCGCCCAGGAATACATAGACAAATAAGACAATTGACACTGGGTGAATAAATTGGTTACACAAATCTTAGTTAAAATGTTGTTTAAAAAAAAGAAAGAAAAAGAAATGCATTGGCCCCAACCCTAGCCCTCATAGGTAGAATACAAGTGTGGTGTGACTGTGCCCTCGGGGAATAGACCTTAAACCGTTTGACCGACAGGATTAATTGATCTATCTATCGCACATTGCCAATGATTTATCACACGCAACCCTTATTTTGAAGAGCCAAAATACCCGTAACCGGATGTTACAATGACAAAATGCTGTGTGTGGTGTCTTGACCGGTTGTTGTTCTCTCGGTCGGTTTTGAAAAAACCCGATTGTGAGTATCACAGCACCTGCTGTCGGCCGCTGAAAAACCTTGTTTTCAACAGAAACGACATTCATTGCGCCGATTTGGAGATACAGGCCATTGAAAGCAGCACAGAGTGCAAGTGGATGGATGGATGGATCTTCAAAATGGCCACTGTCCCACTTTGACTGTTATGCTAACGAGCAGCAGCTAACGATTCGATCGGATCAAAACATGGATTAAAGAATATAAACCCTGGAAAACGTAGGCTACGGTTCTGGCGGGCTGCACGACTAATTTAATCCTACGGTTACTACGGTTCTGGCGGGCTCCGTGTTAAGTAAGCGTTTACCTTCCAGCAGGTTACTAAATACTACCCCTACCGGCGCTAACCATAACCGCACACGGAAGCCACGGGGTGAGTCTTAACCAGCCACATACTGTATGTCAGACTAACGGGATGTCGGACTAATGCGTAGTCCACAGCAAACAGTCCTCTTTGAAAAGAACGGGACAAACATACTTGTAAAACACACATTTTGCTGCATTTATTTTGTAGTGCATATATTTTCTCTACATTTCATAAAAAAGATATGTTTGTGCTTGGTAATATATAGATTTATTTTTTTTTCTTTTTTACAAATACATGCTGTGTTAAGCACACATTATTCACTTGCAGTATAAATGATGAAAAAACATGATACAAAAATAAACAAAACTATAAATGTGGAAAACGTAAAAGAAAAAAGAAAAGAAAAAATTATGACATGTACAGTGTTAAAAATGTATGCATTGGGTATAAGTTCAAAAGGCACCATACAGTAGTAAACTCTTGTAAAGTTGTAGCATAGCTGCAATCCCATTAAATCAATTCATCAAATACATTGGCACGCTAATATCATATGCACCAGTTGAATAGTACACTATAGTTAAAACATACTTTTGGAGTGGAGTGGCTTACTGTAACTATTAATGAAATAAAAAAAGCCCTATTGCTACTATTTTGGCTTTCACATGGATTAACGTTTAAGGTCAAACCCAATTTGTTAATAAATACATTCATTTATTTGTAATAAATAGTATAATAACTAAAATGTATTGGACAGCCAACTAGTGCTACACGATTCTTCACGATCCTTCACGATTCTTAACAAAAAACGCACGCGCGGGCCGCGCGTTTAGGGTAAACGCGCGAGAAAAGCCTGGTGTAGCTTGGCCGTCAATCTTGATATTTTTTCGATTCATTGTGCAGCACTACTTCAAAGTGTCGCTGGAAGTTAGGCTTGATTTAAACGTATTAGTGCGCGGGTGTCGCACACCGAAAACAGTCGATGTACATTTACAAGCCCACAACACGTAACAGCATAAGCGTAAAGCAGGCTTTATTAGTGCTTGTTGGACACCTGTAGGCCAAGCCCTTTGCGCTGTAGCACCTTCAATGCTTGCCTTGTTGAGGTAGTGGAGAAGGGTTGTGGCGGGTGCAAGGCCTGCTGGGAAATGCAGGTTGTCGTTTTGCCTTGGACAAATAAGGTACAGGTATAGTTCAGTCTAGCTGAGAGCACCATAAAGGCTTACACTGCAAATGGCTTCACTTGA
The DNA here is from genome assembly GCF_951216825.1 of Electrona antarctica. Lineage (NCBI taxonomy): Eukaryota > Metazoa > Chordata > Actinopteri > Myctophiformes > Myctophidae > Electrona > Electrona antarctica. The sequence continues at coordinate 7,943,836 of NC_136798.1, read as the reverse complement.
GGCTGAGGCGGTCCGAGGGAGTCATGGCCCCATTCACAGTGGAGATGTCCACGTCGGAGCTGGACGGACCCTTCTGCGGAGCTGAGAGAGAGAGAGAGAGAGAGAGAGAGAGAGAACATATTGAACCCGACATAATGGCAAGAAACAAAATAGAACGGAAAGTCAGAGAATAACAAAACGTTAAAACAAAACATAAAAAACAGGAAAGATAGAGACAGACATAAAGAAATAGAAAGGAGTACAACATGTTTGATTCACTGTCACAGATACACACCCCATAGAAAGAACTCGGTTGCTTGGAACAAGTTAACCACTTAAACCCCATTTAAAAAAAGGATATAAAAGAAATAGCTGATCTACAAGCTCACAACTTGTCAAAAATAGGGATGCCAAGTTGAAAGATGTTGCTGCAACCCCCTGCAGCAAGTGTAATGTACACATGGACAATATGCAATATGTGCAATATCTAATAATACCACAATTACACCAAGCAATATTATTGCAATATTATTATTTTTTTGCATCTAATTTACTTTTTATTTTCTGTATCTTGCCGCTGTGACTGTTTTTATGCTTTGAAAAACGCTATATTCATTCACTATATTTCATACTTTTGTTTTATCTGGCCGAATAGAATGTATTATCTGCGAGTCTGAGAGCAATGCACGTTGGCAAATTCCTTTTATGTGAAAATACTTGGCAATAAAAACTCATTCTGGCACAGCGCAGCACATCGTGGCTATTTGTGCTCACAACGTGTCACAGTGCGACACCTTGTAAGTTCAGCAATTCTTTGCAAGGTTTTTTTTTTGCCTAGAACGATGAGCCCCAAAATAGAGATACGGCAGGTTGAAAGCGGTTACCAGATATGCCTCCGCACAGCTGTGGTGCATGTATACTCACACAGTGAGTGTGATCTGTGCGAGGTGCTGAGGAAGGCGCCGGGCCCTTTGATGGAGGAGCTGAGGGCAGCCAGTCTCAGGCTTCTGGACGTGGCGTCCAGCTTCTCATCCTGGAGGGAGCAGGAGAACAAACACTCAACTGTACTTCACCTAAAACTCACCCAGACAGACTGAATAATAGCAACGCGTTTGGGGCAGAAATGCTCTTATCTCCATATTCTAACCTTTTGTGTTTTTTCCCCCCCGTAAATCGACGCGGTGCTTGTTCATATACTACAGCAGTGGATTTCAACCATTTTCATATCAAGGTCCATTATTTATTCGGCATTTGGGCCCTATTTTGCGTGTCTTAACTCATCCGCCACCAGGGGGCAGTAGCGATAGTTAGGCGACTGCCTCCGTTCAGTCCCGTTCCCTTTTGCTCTTGAGAGTGTAAAAATGAAACTAAATATTTGGTTTCATTTTACACTCTGAAGATTTAAAGATCTAATAATAAGGGTTCATTTTTGTTACCAACTCTCCATCATTTAGCTGGGGACCACCTGGAATCCCCTCGGGGACCACTGGTGGTGGTCCCTGGCCCGAACCACTGGTTGAAAACCACAGTGCTAAAGTGTCACACAAAAGCTTTGCGCCGCGTTTTGCACTTGCGGATCTGCTATACTTTTGAATTTGAATCCCAAAAAGTAACAGTTTTGGACATAAGAGCTTTCCGTTTCTTCAGTTCAGAGGTAGTGCAGGATAATCCCCTGTTCATACCTCTGATACGAGTTGTTGAGCCAACTCTGATATGAGTTGTTGAGCCAACTCTGAGACGAGTGCAAACTGTTAGTGTTCAGGACCGTCTCTGCTGGCCGGGTATACGGCCATTAGTGTTGCAGAAAAGTGATCAAGACGAGAGGCCTCATAAAGACATTCCGTCCATCCGTTTTCCTTAATCCATTTAGGCCTGACTTCAAAATAAAATAAAAAATCTTCTAAATCCTCCAGTTTCCTGAAATAAATATTTTCACGATTTTTCAAAAATAGCAGACCTACAAGTTCATAGCGCGCCACTCGGTGGCGCGCTATGAGCTTGTAGATCTGCTATTTTTCAATAGCTAAATTATAACAATGTTTAAAACACCAAAAGGGGTTCCCGCCCAAAATGGGTTAAACAAACGCTGTGTGGGCGGGAGCCATTACGCTAATGCCATCACTGCTTATCGCTCGCCACGGGAGCCATTTGGCAAAACCAACAGAGCAATCTGGTAGATTATGACCATCTGAAAACTAAAGTGTATAGTGCTGCTGTTCAGCGGGGGTGATTTTAGACAGCTGACGGCAATCTGCTGTCAACAGCGATGTCTCCATGGGCCCCTTGGCGAAGGCTCGAGATTCGAAGGGGCACGACGAGATGAATGTGGCGATTAAAACGACACGACAGAGACTCGGGGTCTCCGTGTTTGTGCCAGTGTGTCAGCCAGGTTTGACACAGTGCGTCTCCCTGGGTTAGCTCATGCATTACCGGCTCCATGCATTAAACGTATTCATATATTCATACAAGTTGCAAATGGCTGCGCCGTCGCACCAGACATGTGGCACATCGGTGAGGGCAGGCCAGACTCCAAACATAAGCCACTCTCTCAAGAATGAGGCTATCTATAACCAAAGCTGCTGTTTGAACAAAGCACTGCAATTAGGAGGCTGAAATAGAAAAGGTGTGGGGCTGTTTGTTCAGGGGGACTGGCTCTCCTTATGCTGTGTAAAAGATACATGTACATTTTCTGAGGGGAGAGTATTTTGCTATTGTGCGTGTGCGTGTGTGTGTGCGCGTGCGTGCATGCGTGTGTGTGTGCGTGCATGTGTTATGTCATTAAATGTGGCATACTCTGTACTCATGCATCTTGCGTTTGGACTCGTCCAGCTGATGCTGCAGGTCGCAGACTATCTCTTTGTATTTGCCGTAGCGCTGCTGCACCAGCTCCCTCTGTCGCTGGGACTCCTGGTGACACACAGAGCAGAGGAGAGAGACCACAACATAGACGTGACCCACGGGGTTTGAAATACACAATCGTCCCTCATCTGGAGATTTGCAATGCACCCGAAAAAGGTATTTAATTTACTAAACGAGCTGGGAAGATGGGAAGACAAAGACAGCAAGACACCAGTAGTTTATCCTGTTTCATAACAAGGTCCATTGTTGTCTCCACCAGGCCGAAGGCATGGGGAGAGAGTATGTTTTGCACTCCGTCCGTGTGCGTGTGTGTCCGTCCGTGTGTGTGTGTCCGTCCGTCCTTCCGTCCGTCTGTTACCAGCTAATCTCCGGCACCGTTAACCTGGTCGATGCCAAACTTTGCACACACACTCCCTGGATGCCAACGATGAACCTCTGCCCCGCATTTTCCAGAACGGCCTGTTATAGCGCCACCATGAGGCAGCTTTTCACATTTTTTACCTAAAACTGCACCGATCTGCGTGAAACGTTGCATGCACACTCCCTAGAGGCCAAGGACAAACCGTTGACCTGCATTTTCCGCATCTGCCTTTTATAGCGCCACCAGGAGGCCGACTTTTGTAAAACACATTTTTTGATATTACTCCTCCAGATTCTGTCCAAAAATCTCACAAATCGTTACACAGTATCTCTATGGTCATGTGCTCAAGTCGGATCTGTCTGATATTTCATATTCCATCCTAATTGGCTATAATTGGCTTTCACAGTTTGCAAGATTGCCCCATTTTGAACAATAGCCTCAAATCATGAACGCAAAATCCTGGTCGCATCTTTGATAAATGTCATGGTTGAAACCGACCGTCATTGAAATAACACACCCATGTTGAAATCCAATAAGAAAAGAGGTTCCCCTCTCATCTCGCTTGCCTGTCATGTCCGCGCACGCACCTTACCTATGCAAGTGTGCATTTTGGCACACTGGAAAGAAACGCCGGTAGGATTATTCCGTGAGGCTACAATTACAACCTTTGTCAACTTTGTCAAGTAGGAGTAGGCTACATGAATCACACACACATCACAGTTACATCGCCATGAATGGAATACATTTGTAGGCTACAGACTACCGTATATTCATTTTACCCATTAGTGCACGTTAAAGAAGTCATGTAGGGTAGATGATCCCCGACTGCTGTGATCCCCGACTGCAAGGCAGTCATAATCAACGTTTATGGAGTGATTGATGAATGAATGCATCATTTTTTACACCCATTTTTGGGCGTACGCTGTGTTGATAAATGAGGGCCGTACACTCTCAGAGCTACAGACCCGTTAAGGGTCCTTTTGGAACCCCGTCAAGGTACGCAGTACGTTTCCTATATGTGCATGTTTCATTCTAATTATTATGTTCTTTGATAAAAATTACAAAACACAAACAGAATTTTAAGTAAGGGAAATCCACGACGAGCAGTGCTGTTATCAAAGAATAATGCACGATTTAATCACCATTTCCAAATAGAAACGTATTGGTGTGGAGGACGTGATCTGAATCAAAATGTCGAGAACTGCGGATTAGCTATGATTTGAATAAAACAAACAGAGCAGATCTGCAAAAGGAAAGATAACACAATTAGCTCTATAATCAGAAGACAGTACAAGTACATAATCAAATATATCAGAATAAAAATGTCTGTGGGAAGAACTGTCACAGCTCAGTGACAGTGATCTATTCAGTGGATATTAAATTCAAACCTTTTCACTTGGATTAGATTTAATGTAGTGTTTCTTGACTCTTCTCATTATCAATCCTAACATTACAGATATACTTACTTTAACGATTTTAGATTTATGATATTCCAATCCTTTCACAGTCAAAAGAAATGGCCCTCTGAGTGTTCCTGCATGCAGCACATTTCCAGCGAGATTACTGTACAATATGCACAAAAAAAATCTATGCACCCAAGGTATTAACCCATTCAGACCTGAGGACGATTCTACAAATGTCTTCTAAATCCTGACAGTTTTCTAAAAAAATTGTTCTCAAACATTTTCACGTCAAGGACCCCGAGAAATATATGTATTTGGCCACCGACACCCATCTGAAAATATGTAGTTCCAGGGACCCCCCAGAAGCAAAGATTTGAGTTAAAAATGTTCGCTCTGAAAGAATAATATATTCAAACATTTGGGCCACATTTTCACGATTTTTCAAAAATAGCAGACCTACAAGCTCGTAGCGCGGCACTCGGTGCCGCGCTATGAGCTTGTAGATCTGCTATTTTTCCAACAGCTAAATTACAACATAATGCTTAAAACACCAAAAGGGGTTCCCGCCTAAAATGGGTTAAACCTGATTTACACATTGCATCGTGTTGTGAGCTTATAGTTTTCGCGTGCAACCGTGCGAGGCCGCATACTGTATAAATCAGGCATTAAAGTGAACTCATGGTAATGTGTTCACTTTGGACGCAAGCATTCCGCCAAATGTCACAGGGAGATTATGCAGCGTACTACTTTTGTAATTTGTTTACTGACATTCTCAAAGAAGGAGATATACCGTAGCTTGCTGCGGGTCTCACACGGGGGCACAACGGTGGCTGTAAAATATCAAAAGGTTGAGTCTATGAGGAGGTGGAAGCTCACCTCCAGGTCCTTAAAATCCTCCAGCAGACACAGTTTCTCTGGAACCGACTCCAGGTGGTCCAGGGCTAATCTGGTGCTCTGGGGGACACACATGAAAGCACACACACATACATAGTTACATACACACGCACGCGCACACACACACACGAAGACACACACACACGCATGCAGAAGACCATAAGGTTTTGTTATAGGGGCTTAAGTTTCTACACCAGTGATTCTCAAACGTTTTCATGTCAAGGATCCCTGAATTGACATGTACTTCCCATCTGAAAAAACATGCATACATATGCAAAGATATTAGTTTCAAATGTTCACTTAAAAATATATATATATATAATTTGAAAGATTTGCACAAATGAATAGCCAAACAAAATTAAAATGATTGTGACGCTATATTAACTAATTTTGCTGGGGACCCAATTCAATTAAATCTAAAGGAGCTTTTTTTGGCATGAGAAAACGTACGTTTACATTGCCAAAGCAAGTGTCAAAACATAGTAATAAAAACAATTTAAGAAGAAAAATAGGGAAATGATGTACAATTGGAGGGGGTACAGCATTGTGTTAACCCATTTTGGGCGGGAACCCCTTATGGTGTTAGCATTATGTTATGCTTTAGCTATTGAAAAATAGCAGATCTACAAGCTCATAGCTTGTAGGTCTGATATTTTTGAACGACTGACTTAGAAACATAGCTTTTTCAGAAAACTGTCAGGATGTAGAAGACATTTTTAGAATCTGATCTCAATGGGTTAAACAGAGCTATATCAAATGAACCCCAGGTACCCACCCTCCCAAGGACCCCTGCTTGGAGAACACGTCCTACACCTCTCCTCTCCAGTCCAGTCCCCCTCCCAAGGACCCCTGCTTGGAGAACACGTCCTACACCTCTCCTCTCCAGTCCAGTCCCCCTCCCAAGGACCCCTGCTTGGAGAACACGTCCTACACCTCTCCTCTCCAGTCCAGTCCCCCTCCCAAGGACCCCTGCTTGGAGAACACGTCCTACAGTCCTCTCCTCTCCAGTCCAGTCCCCCTCCCAAGGACCCCTGCTTGGAGAACACGTCCTACACCTCTCCTCTCCAGTCCAGTCCCCCTCCCAAGGACCCCTGCTTGGAGAACACGTCCTACACCTCTCCTCTCCAGTCCAGTCCCCCTCCCAAGGACCCCTGCTTGGAGAACACGTCCTACACCTCTCCTCTCCAGTCCAGTCCCCCTCCCAAGGACCCCTGCTTGGAGAACACGTCCTACAGTCCTCTCCTCTCCAGTCCAGTCCCCCTCCCAAGGACCCCTGCTTGGAGAACACGTCCTACAGTCCTCTCCTCTCCAGTCCAGTCCCCCTCCCAAGGACCCCTGCTTGGAGAACACGTCCTACAGTCCTCTCCTCTCCAGTCCAGTCCCCCTCCCAAGGACCCCTGCTTGGAGAACACGTCCTACACCTCTCCTCTCCAGTCCAGTCCCCCTCCCAAGGACCCCTGCTTGGAGAACACGTCCTACACCTCTCCTCTCCAGTCCAGTCCCCCTCCCAAGGACCCCTGCTTGGAGAACACGTCCTACACCTCTCCTCTCCAGTCCAGTCCCCCTCCCAAGGACCCCTGCTTGGAGAACACGTCCTACAGTCCTCTCCTCTCCAGTCCAGTCCCCCTCCCAAGGACCCCTGCTTGGAGAACACGTCCTACACCTCTCCTCTCCAGTCCAGTCTGACTCTCTTTTTCCCTTTCACACTTTTTCCCAACATAAAAACAAACAGCCGCAAAAAACCAGACAAATGGAGGCATTAGGCCAGCTGATCGCTCCGATGATGGATGTCTGACATGCATGAATAAAACCCTGATGGATGAAGCCTGGTATAGGACAGGAAGAGGAGGGTAAGCAGAAACCATTTGAATTAACGGTGGTCCTGACCCTCTCTCCACCACAACAAGCTAATTAACCCATTTAGACCTACAAATGTCCAAATCCAGTTTTCTGAAAAACCTATGTTTCTATATGTCAGTGGTGCTCAACCTTTTTCATGTCAAGGACCCCCCAAAATGATCTGTATTTGGCCGCGGACCCCCCATCTGAAAATATGTTGTTCCAGGGAGGGACCTCCAGTAGCAAAGATTTGAGTTAAAAACGTTCGCTCTGAAATAATATACATTCAAAGATTTGTGCCACATTTTCATGATTTTTCAAAAATAGCAGACCTACAAGCTCATAGCGTGCCACCGAGTGGCGCGCTATGAGCTTGTAGATCTGCTATTTTTAAATAGCTAAATTATAACATAATGTTTAAAACACCAACAGGGGTTCCCGCCCAAAATGGGTTAAGACAAGACAAGGCTGAGAGTGTGCCACGTAAACGTGATGGACTGACAAAAGATATGCTGGACAGCTCCTTTTTTTTGGTGCGTGAATGACTGTAAATAGTGCTCAGGGTCAATATGCGCCTTCAATAGTCTTAATTAACGGCGTGCTGTCTCTTCTCTTAATGGCATGACATCTAACAGCTAATTAAGAACACGCCAGGCAACGCAACGGGCCTTTACATTGTGAGTTGCGGTGGAAGTCAATATCGGACCGACGGTAAACATGGGATAGTGCCTGGTCAGCGGTGGCTTTTTCAGTTCAGGGAGATATATGATGATTAAACGCTCCTCTGAGCCTTGACTAACCCGTTTAGCCCTGACGCATCTACAAATGCACCTCTAAAATCAGTAGTTCTCAGAATGGCAAATTGTAAAATGGTGCATTTTTTACATAGCGCTTTTATCCAAAGCGCTTTACATAGATTGTGCATTACATTCACCCATTCAAATCCATACACCGATGGCGGAGGAAACCATGCAAGGCACCAACCAGCACATCGGGAGAAATTAGGTGTTCAGCGTCTTGCTCAAGGACACTTCGACACTAACTATGGGGGAGCCCGGGATCGAACTGGGAACCTCACGGTTCCCAGTTCGCTCTACTGGCCACTCTACCCCTGAGCCACTGCTCAGGACAATTATATATCGCGGACCTCCCATCTGAAAGTGTTTTGTGCCAGGGACCCCCAGAAGAGAAGATTTGTGTAAAAGAAAAGCACAATACTTTTCAAACAATATTAAAAAAATAGCAGATGTAGAAGCTCGCAGAGCGGCACGAAGTGACGTGCTATGAGCTTGTATATCTGCTATTTTTGAGAACCACTGTTCTAAATCCTAAGAGTTTTCTGGGATTTCTTTTTGCTGTAAGTGTATATGCTTACCCGGTTTTAATGGGCTAAAGCAATCATTTGGGAGCCAATAGCCCCATGCCGCCTCCCTCCTCCAGAAAGCCAACATGGGTTGCTGAACAAACATGCGCCACACTGAACCGGCACGAGTAACGAAGCTACAGCACACGAAGACGGGAGCGGTCGTGCCAAAAAGTCAACATTAGTTTGAAATTAATAAACCGTGGGGCCCTCCCAGAACCTTTCTCCAGAATGTACTTAACATTTTGTCTAATCCTGGGGTTATTAACTGTGATTAAAAAAGCAGTTGAACCTCACCATTTCCAGATCCAGTATGCGATCCTGTCGAGACACAGAATGTCACAGAGTTAATGTTACGGGCTCAGGCTAAGTCAGAGTGCCCTACATAGACCAGCAAGAATAATAGAGCGGGAGACAACTTTAAGTGTGAGGAGAATCAGGAGATTACTCAGTGGTGAGCGGCGTGTGTGTGTGTGTGTGTGTGTGGGAGGGAGGTATAGCACTTCAACAAATAGCTGACAAGGGAAGGAAATGAAGGGGCTGTGGAGAGAGTCTGCACCAGGCGTCGTCAAGCTTGTTATTAGAAAGACACAGCAGGACAGAGACGCACACACACACCACCCTTTCCTTTCATGTAGCTCCTACTCCGTTGATGTTCCCATTCCTAAAATGCATAAGTGGCACCCTCTTATCTACCGTGCGCACACACACACACACACACACACACACACACACACACACACACACACACACACACACACACACACACACACACACACACACACACACACACACACACACACACACACACACACACACACACACACACACACACACACACACACACACACACACACACACACACACACCCTACTCTTCCTGCTGTTGTGCACACTCTCCAGGTGTGTTGATGATTACCTTTTATCCTGAACTGCTCTCCTCTCTCTCCCTACACATAGCGCTTGGTTTCCCCACCTCTGTCTCCTCATCGTTCTCAATTAAAAACTCGGCTGGCTCGGAGAAGGATGATTAATTGCACAGCGGTTCTGGCAGGTGCCAGCACGCACACACAAATACGCACGTTTGTATTCCTATACTTGTGAGGACTTACTTACACAAAGAATGTCTTAAACCTGCCAATGTCTGACACACACACACACACACACACACACACACACACACACACACACACACACACACACACACACACACACACACACACACACACACACACACACACACACACACACACACACACACACACACACACACACACACACACACACACACACCACTTCACTGTGTGTGCAGATGGACACTAGGTAAGGTTGTTGCAGGGTTTTAAGCACTTAAACCCTATACTTGGTTGACTGGAATCCCTCAGGGCTCTATACTAGCGACTATTCTGTTTTCGTTCTACATTAAATATCTTCGTTGGAGATCTGCCGTTTTCTGCAAAAGTATAGCAGTCCACAGAATATACTGTATACGCCAAAGTTGTACAAAACACCCACATCGATCTTCAAGAATGTACTACATCTAAAAATCTATTACTGAAATATACGCCTCCCAAAAGCCAATCATAATTAAACAAGTGCGGTCAGAGGGAACAGAATGTGTGCAGAAACATTATGTTCAGGCTGTACTATATTGGTAGCTGAGCCAAGGTCTACTGCACAGAGCTTACAACGCAGGACAGAGAGTGTGCAGAGAGGCGGATATTGGCTTCTAACACATCTACTGGACTTTAAGCATACACATCGTTGCTGTCGGGTTGGAAACCTTGCATGTGCAGAGCTGTTGCTTCTCAGGAAATGGAAAAGATAACCTGCGTTCCAAATGATCCGTTGTTATTATCGTTCTCTCTGGACTCTACATTGTTGCTGTTGTTGGCGATAAAAGTCCATGCTGCTTACTCACACAGACATAATTAACCACATTCACTTTCAAAAGTGAAGTAAATAAAATAGCCAATCTACAAGCTAAGCAAAGATGCAAAGTTTTGTGAGTTTGCAGATTAATTATCTTTGCTAATTTTGTGCGAAACTGAAAGACAAAAGGCTGTTAATTTAGGGAAACTCCAAAAAAGTTGAAATATGGAGATACAAGATTTCTGCCCGGCAGCAACAGTATATGAATCATGGACACCTTGGACGGATAGAGAGAGAGAGAGAGAGAGAGAGAGAGAGAGAGAGAGAGAGAGAGAGAGAGAGAGAGAGAGAGAGCAGAGTAAAAACACTGACCTGAAGGATCCTCACTTCCTCCTCCTTTCTGCGACTTCTCTCCAGCAACTCTGGAACGAGAGAAGTAGTCGTACACGTTAGTCACACACGTTATACCGCAGTGAAATTTGTTCTCCGCATTTGACCCATCTCTTGGAGCGGTGATCCGCAGCGTGCGCCGTGCTCAGGAATCATTAGTCGATTTGACCACCAATCCAACCCATTGATGCTGAGAGTGCCAAGCAGGGAGGCATTAGGTCCGGCCACTGTCTGGTAGCAACACACGTGGTGTGTTGCTATATGGTAGCAACACACGTGTTTATACAGAGTAAATGGTAAATGGTGCATTTATATAGCGCCTTTATCCAAGGCGCTTTACATAGATTGTGCATTACATTCACCCATTCACACACACATTCATACACCGATTGCGACGGAAGCCATGCAAGGTACCAACCAGCACATCGGGAGCAATTTGGGGTTCAGTGCCTTGCCCAAGGACACTTCGACATGTAGACAGGAGGAGCCGGGATTCTAACCGCCGACCCATGGATCATTGGACGACCTGCTCTACCTCTTGAGCCACAGTCGCCCCAGTATACACTTGCACACACACCCTGTTGTAAAGTCACATGCCCAGATACAGCACTGATACTACCTGGGTCAGCCACTCAAAGAGGATTTGTGCAGAATTTTCAATATTTCTGCATAAATACGTCCTAAAAGTAGTATAAAGAGAACCCGATAAGAAAAGAGGGGAAAAAGAGAGACAACTTGAATACTTAATTTACTTTTATTAAAGAAGAAAGAAAATGATCTTTCTTTGGATTACCAATACCATTAGCTTCCACAAAGTGATTATTAGACTTCCTGGCGTCCAACACAAAAACAGTAAAAACAAACAATAATTAAAGTGGTACCATCTGGTTTCAGAATATACTGAGAGCCCTTTGTGCAGCACTAAGGTAGAGTGTTTGATCAGAACGGAAGCATATGTCTTGTCAACGCTGCTTTTAAACGAGATACGCATCACATTATAGCGTGATCCATTTTCTACCATCTGATTACAATTAACCGTTATTGGATTACAGTTGTGTGGGTTTGCGTACCGGGATGATGCACTCATGCGTAGATGAAAGCGTCCATCCAACCGTGTCATGTACTGGTTGGATGTTGTTTCTTCTTCCTGTTTTAGTGAGAACGATGACGATGACGATGCTGAAACAAGCACTTTATGCGGCACTTTATATCTTAGCACTTTTCTGAATGTAGCCTTTCTTATTTTCATCTTTTATTCTATACCTGCACTAGATGCGTATTGTATTGTTTGTATGTTTGAAACCACTACTTTTTCTGTAAACCCAATTGCCCTTCTGGGACATTAATAAAGACCTTGAACTTGAACCTTGAACCAGGGGCGTAACTACCGTGAAGCAGACAACGCAACTGCGTGGGGGCCCAGAGGAGGGCACACGGCCACGTGGGGGCCCAGAGGCAAGGGGGGGCACACGGCCGCCCAACCGTGCCATGGGTAAAATAAAATGATAAGAGATGCAATGACAGTTGAGTTGATCATCAAAGTAGTTGGTCACCCACTGGTGAAAACAACACCCTAGAATAGTGGTTTTCAACCAGTGGTCCTTGAGGGGGTTCCAGGTGGTCCACAGCTAAATGATGGAAAAAATTCCGGGTTTCATTTTACACTAGACTCAAATTCTCATGTGGTTTGCATGATGTATTAACTTCAGGCGGGACTTCAGCGCTTCAGAAGCTGCCATGATGGATGTGGTAGAGGAGATGAATGGGGATTTAGTCATTCCAGACAGCTTTAGCAGGACTGTACCAGTTTTTTTTAGAAGTCTATACAATTAGAGAATGTAAAATAATTGTTATCTTGATCAATTAGTTTGCCTGTTCTCTCTCCTATGGTATCAACATCAATATGGAATTGTGGACAAACCTTATCCAACGATAACAATTTATGTCTGCGAGGCTAAATCTCATCGAATGGTGGTCCGTGGCTCAAATGCCGAATACATAATGGGGCCTTGACATGAAAAAGGTTGAAAACAACTGTCCTAGAAGGATGAAGCCTCACACCTGAGACCTGACAGAGAGTGTCCTCTCTAAAGCCATCTAAATGCCTCTGAGACCTGAGACCTGACAGAGAGTCCTCTCTGAAGCCATCTAAATGCCTCTGAGACCTGAGACCTGACAGAGAGTCCTCTCTGAAGCCATCTAAATGCCTCTGAGACCTGAGACCTGACAGAGAGTCCTCTCTGAAGCCATCTAAATGCCTCTGAGACCTGAGACCTGACAGAGAGTCCTCTCTGAAGCCATCTAAATGCCTCTGAGACCTGAGACCTGACAGAGAGTCCTCTCTGAAGCCATCTAAATGCCTCTGAGATCTGAGACCTGACAGAGAGTCCTCTCTGAAGCCATCTAAATGCCTCTGAGACCTGAGACCTGACAGAGAGTCCTCTCTGAAGCCATCTAAATGCCTCTGAGACCTGAGACCTGACAGAGAGTCCTCTCTGAAGCCATCTAAATGCCTGAGACCTGAGACCTGACAGAGAGTCCTCTCTGAAGCCATCTAAATGCCTCTGAGACCTGAGACCTGACAGAGAGTCCTCTCTGAAGCCATCTAAATGCCTGAGACCTGAGACCTGACAGAGAGTCCTCTCTGAAGCCATCTAAATGCCTCTGAGACCTGAGACCTGACAGAGAGTCCTCTCTGAAGCCATCTAAATGCCTCTGAGACCTGAGACCTGACAGAGAGTCCTCTCTGAAGCCATCTAAATGCCTCTGAGACCTGAGACCTGACAGAGAGTCCTCTCTGAAGCCATCTAAATGCCTCTGAGACCTGAGACCTGACAGAGAGTCCTCTCTGAAGCCATCTAAATGCCTCTGAGACATGAGACCTGACAGAGAGTCCTCTCTGAAGCCATCTAAATGCCTCTGAGACCTGAGACCTGACAGAGAGTCCTCTCTGAAGCCATCTAAATGCCTCTGAGACCTGAGACCTGACAGAGAGTCCTCTCTGAAGCCATCTAAATGCCTCTGAGACCTGAGACCTGACAGAGAGTCCTCTCTGAAGCCATCTAAATGCCTCTGAGACCTGAGACCTGACAGAGAGTCCTCTCTGAAGCCATCTAAATGCCTCTGAGACCTGACAGAGAGTCCTCTCTGAAGCCATCTAAATGCCTCTGAGACCTGAGACCTGACAGAGAGTCCTCTCTGAAGCCATCTAAATGCCTCTGAGACCTGAGACCTGACAGAGAGTCCTCTCTGAAGCCATCTAAATGCCTCTGAGACCTGAGACCTGACAGAGAGTCCTCTCTGAAGCCATCTAAATGCCTCTGAGACCTGAGACCTGACAGAGAGTCCTCTCTGAAGCCATCTAAATGCCTCTGAGACCTGAGACCTGACAGAGAGTCCTCTCTGAAGCCATCTAAATGCCTCTGAGACCTGAGACCTGACAGAGAGTCCTCTCTGAAGCCATCTAAATGCCTCTGAGACCTGAGACCTGACAGAGAGTGTGTTCCTCTCTAAAGACCTGAGACCTGACAGAGAGAGAGTCCTCTCTAAAGCCATCTAAATGCCTCTCCCCAACCTGAGACCTGACAGAGAGAGAGTCCTCTCTAAAGCCATCTAAATGCCTCTCCCCAACCTGAGACCTGACAGAGAGAGAGTCCTCTCTAAAGCCATCTAAATGCCTCTCCCCAACCTGAGACCTGACAGAGAGTGTCCTCTCTAAAGCCATCTAAATGCCTCTCCCCAACCTGAGACCTGACAGAGAGAGTGTCCTCTCTAAAGCCATCTAAATGCCTCTCCCCAACCTGAGACCTGACAGAGAGAGTCCTCTCTAAAGCCATCTAAATGCCTCTCCCCAACCTGAGACCTGACAGAGAGAGTGTCCTCTCTAAAGCCATCTAAATGCCTCTCCCCAACCTGAGACCTGACAGAGAGAGTCCTCTCTAAAGCCATCTAAATGCCTCTCCCCAACCTGAGACCTGACAGAGAGTGTCCTCTCTAAAGCCATCTAACTGTCCTAGAAGGATGAAGCCTCACACCTGAGACCTGACAGAGAGAGTGTCCTCTCTAAAGCCATCTAAAGGCCTCTCCCAACCTGAGACCTGACAGAGAGAGAGTCCTCTCTAAAGCCATCTAAATGCCTCTCCCCAACCTGAGACCTGACAGAGAGAGAGTCCTCTCTAAAGCCATCTAAAGGCCTCTCCCCAACCTGAGACCTGACAGAGAGAGAGTCCTCTCTAAAGCCATCTAAAGGCCTCTCCCCAACCTGAGACCTGACAGAGAGAGAGTCCTCTCTAAAGCCATCTAAAGGCCTCTCCCCAACCTGAGACCTGACAGAGAGAGTGTCCTCTCTAAAGCCATCTAAATGCCTCTCCCCAACCTGAGACCTGACAGAGAGAGAGTCCTCTCTAAAGCCATCTAAAGGCCTCTCCCCAACCTGAGACCTGACAGAGAGAGAGTCCTCTCTAAAGCCATCTAAATGCCTCTCCCCAACCTGAGACCTGACAAGAGAGAGTGTCCTCTCTAAAGCCATCTAAATGCCTCTGAGACCTGACAGAGAGAGTCCTCTCTAAAGCCATCTAAATGCCTCTCCCCAACCTGAGACCTGACAGAGAGTGTCCTCTCTAAAGCCATCTAAATGCCTCTCCCCAACCTGAGACCTGACAGAGAGAGAGTCCTCTCTAAAGCCATCTAAAGGCCTCTCCCCAACCTGAGACCTGACAGAGAGAGAGTCCTCTCTAAAGCCATCTAAATGCCTCTCCCCAACCTGAGACCTGACAAGAGAGAGTGTCCTCTCTAAAGCCATCTAAATGCCTCTGAGACCTGAGACCTGACAGAGAGTCCTCTCTGAAGCCATCTAAATGCCTGAGACCTGAGACCTGACAGAGAGTCCTCTCTGAAGCCATCTAAATGCCTCTGAGACCTGAGACCTGACAGAGAGTCCTCTCTGAAGCCATCTAAATGCCTGAGACCTGAGACCTGACAGAGAGTCCTCTCTGAAGCCATCTAAATGCCTCTGAGACCTGAGACCTGACAGAGAGTCCTCTCTGAAGCCATCTAAATGCCTCTGAGACCTGAGACCTGACAGAGAGTCCTCTCTGAAGCCATCTAAATGCCTCTGAGACCTGAGACCTGACAGAGAGTCCTCTCTGAAGCCATCTAAATGCCTCTGAGACCTGAGACCTGACAGAGAGTCCTCTCTGAAGCCATCTAAATGCCTCTGAGACCTGAGACCTGACAGAGAGTCCTCTCTGAAGCCATCTAAATGCCTCTGAGACCTGAGACCTGACAGAGAGTCCTCTCTGAAGCCATCTAAATGCCTCTGAGACCTGAGACCTGACAGAGAGTCCTCTCTGAAGCCATCTAAATGCCTCTGAGACCTGAGACCTGACAGAGAGTCCTCTCTGAAGCCATCTAAATGCCTCTGAGACCTGAGACCTGACAGAGAGTCCTCTCTGAAGCCATCTAAATGCCTCTGAGACCTGACAGAGAGTCCTCTCTGAAGCCATCTAAATGCCTCTGAGACCTGAGACCTGACAGAGAGTCCTCTCTGAAGCCATCTAAATGCCTCTGAGACCTGAGACCTGACAGAGAGTCCTCTCTGAAGCCATCTAAATGCCTCTGAGACCTGAGACCTGACAGAGAGTCCTCTCTGAAGCCATCTAAATGCCTCTGAGACCTGAGACCTGACAGAGAGTCCTCTCTGAAGCCATCTAAATGCCTCTGAGACCTGAGACCTGACAGAGAGTCCTCTCTGAAGCCATCTAAATGCCTCTGAGACCTGAGACCTGACAGAGAGTCCTCTCTGAAGCCATCTAAATGCCTCTGAGACCTGAGACCTGACAGAGAGTGTGTTCCTCTCTAAAGACCTGAGACCTGACAGAGAGAGAGTCCTCTCTAAAGCCATCTAAATGCCTCTCCCCAACCTGAGACCTGACAGAGAGAGAGTCCTCTCTAAAGCCATCTAAATGCCTCTCCCCAACCTGAGACCTGACAGAGAGAGAGTCCTCTCTAAAGCCATCTAAATGCCTCTCCCCAACCTGAGACCTGACAGAGAGTGTCCTCTCTAAAGCCATCTAAATGCCTCTCCCCAACCTGAGACCTGACAGAGAGAGTGTCCTCTCTAAAGCCATCTAAATGCCTCTCCCCAACCTGAGACCTGACAGAGAGAGTCCTCTCTAAAGCCATCTAAATGCCTCTCCCCAACCTGAGACCTGACAGAGAGAGTGTCCTCTCTAAAGCCATCTAAATGCCTCTCCCCAACCTGAGACCTGACAGAGAGAGTCCTCTCTAAAGCCATCTAAATGCCTCTCCCCAACCTGAGACCTGACAGAGAGTGTCCTCTCTAAAGCCATCTAACTGTCCTAGAAGGATGAAGCCTCACACCTGAGACCTGACAGAGAGAGTGTCCTCTCTAAAGCCATCTAAAGGCCTCTCCCAACCTGAGACCTGACAGAGAGAGAGTCCTCTCTAAAGCCATCTAAATGCCTCTCCCCAACCTGAGACCTGACAGAGAGAGAGTCCTCTCTAAAGCCATCTAAAGGCCTCTCCCCAACCTGAGACCTGACAGAGAGAGAGTCCTCTCTAAAGCCATCTAAAGGCCTCTCCCCAACCTGAGACCTGACAGAGAGAGAGTCCTCTCTAAAGCCATCTAAAGGCCTCTCCCCAACCTGAGACCTGACAGAGAGAGTGTCCTCTCTAAAGCCATCTAAATGCCTCTCCCCAACCTGAGACCTGACAGAGAGAGAGTCCTCTCTAAAGCCATCTAAAGGCCTCTCCCCAACCTGAGACCTGACAGAGAGAGAGTCCTCTCTAAAGCCATCTAAATGCCTCTCCCCAACCTGAGACCTGACAAGAGAGAGTGTCCTCTCTAAAGCCATCTAAATGCCTCTGAGACCTGACAGAGAGAGTCCTCTCTAAAGCCATCTAAATGCCTCTCCCCAACCTGAGACCTGACAGAGAGTGTCCTCTCTAAAGCCATCTAAATGCCTCTCCCCAACCTGAGACCTGACAGAGAGAGAGTCCTCTCTAAAGCCATCTAAAGGCCTCTCCCCAACCTGAGACCTGACAGAGAGAGAGTCCTCTCTAAAGCCATCTAAATGCCTCTCCCCAACCTGAGACCTGACAAGAGAGAGTGTCCTCTCTAAAGCCATCTAAATGCCTCTGAGACCTGACAGAGAGTGTCCTCTCTAAAGCCATCTAAATGCCTCTCCCCAACCTGAGACCTGACAGAGAGAGTGTCCTCTCTAAAGCCATCTAAATGTCTCTTCCCAACCTGAGACCTGACAGAGAGTGTCCTCTCTAAAGCCATCTAAATGTCTCTCCCCAACCTGAGACCTGACAAGAGAGAGTGTCCTCTCTAAAGCCATCTAAAGGCCTCTCTCCTACCTGAGACCTGACAGAGTGTCCTCTCTAAAGCCATCTAAATGCCTCTCCCCAACCTGAGACCTGACAGAGAGTGTCCTCTCTAAAGCCTCTCTAAATGCTTCTCCCCAACCTGAGACCTGACAGAGAGAGTGTCCTCTCTAAAGCCATCTAAATGCCTCTCCCCAACCTGAGACCTGACAGAGAAAGTGTCCTCTCTAAAGCCATCTAAATGCCTCTCCCCAACCTGAGACCTGACAGAGAGTGTCCTCTCTAAAGCCATCTAAATGCCTCTCCCCAACCTGAGACCTGACAGAGAGAGTGTCCTCTCTAAAGCCATCTAAATGCCTCTCCCCAACCTGAGACCTGACAGAGAGTGTCCTCTCTAAAGCCATCTAAATGCCTCTCCCCAACCTGAGACCTGACAGAGAGAGAGTCCTCTCTAAAGCCATCTAAATGCCTCTCCCCAACCTGAGACCTGACAGAGAGAGTGTCCTCTCTAAAGCCATCTAAATGCCTCTCCCCAACCTGAGACCTGACAGAGAGAGTGTCCTCTCTAAAGCCATCTAAATGCCTCTCCCCAACCTGAGACCTGACAGAGTGTCCTCTCTAAAGCCATCTAAATGCCTCTCCCCAACCTGAGACCTGACAGAGAGTGTCCTCTCTAAAGCCATCTAAATGCCTCTCCCAACCTGAGACCTGACAGAGTGTCCTCTCTAAAGCCATCTAAATGCCTCTCCCCAACCTGAGACCTGACAGAGAGAGAGTCCTCTCTAAAGCCATCTAAATGCCTCTCCCCAACCTGAGACCTGACAGAGAGTGTCCTCTCTAAAGCCATCTAAATGCTTTTCCCCAACTACCTGAGACCTGACAGAGAGAGTGTCCTCTCTAAAGCCATGCATCTAAATGCCTCTCCTCAACCTGAGACCTGACAGAGAGTGTCCTCTCTAAAGCCATCTAAATGCCTCTCCCCAACCTGAGACCTGACAGAGAGTGTCCTCTCTAAAGCCATCTAAATGCCTCTCCCCAACCTGAGACCTGACAGAGAGTGTCCTCTCTAAAGCCATCTAAATGCTTCTCCCCAACTACCTGAGACCTGACAGAGAGAGTGTCCTCTCTAAAGCCATGCATCTAAATGCCTCTCCTCAACCTGAGACCTGACAGAGAGTGTCCTCTCTAAAGCCATCTAAATGCCTCTCCCCAACCTGAGACCTGACAGAGAGAGTGTCCTCTCTAAAGCCATCTAAATGCCTCTCCCCAACCTGAGACCTGACAGAGAGAGTGTCCTCTCTAAAGCCATCTAAATGCCTCTCCCCAACCTGAGACCTCACAGAGAGTGTGTCCTCTCTAAAGCCATCTAAATGCCTCTTCCCAACCTGAGACCTGACAGAGAGTGTGTCCTCTCTAAAGCCATCTAAATGCCTCTCCCCAACCTGAGACCTGACAGAGAGAGTGTCCTCTCTAAAGCCATCTAAATGCCTCTCCCCAACCTGAGACCTGACAGAGAGTGTCCTCTCTAAAGCCATCTAACTGTCCTAGAAGGATGAAGCCTCACACCTGAGACCTGACAGAGAGTGTCCTCTCTAAAGCCATCTAAATGCTTCTCCCCAACCTGAGACCTGACAGAGAGAGTGTCCTCTCTAAAGCCATCTAAAGGCCTCTCCCCAACCTGAGACCTGACAGAGAGAGTGTCCTCTCTAAAGCCATCTAAAGGCCTCTCCCCAACCTGAGACCTGACAGAGAGAGTGTCCTCTCTAAAGCCATCTAAAGGCCTCTCCCCAACCTGAGACCTGACAGAGAGAGAGTCCTCTCTAAAGCCATCTAAATGCCTCTCCCCAACCTGAGACCTGACAGAGAGAGTGTCCTCTCTAAAGCCATCTAAATGCCTCTCCCCAACCTGAGACCTGACAGAGAGAGTGTCCTCTCTAAAGCCATCTAAATGCCTCTCCCCAACCTGAGACCTGACAGAGTGTCCTCTCTAAAGCCATCTAAATGCCTCTCCCCAACCTGAGACCTGACAGAGAGTGTCCTCTCTAAAGCCATCTAAATGCCTCTCCCAACCTGAGACCTGACAGAGTGTCCTCTCTAAAGCCATCTAAATGCCTCTCCCCAACCTGAGACCTGACAGAGAGAGAGTCCTCTCTAAAGCCATCTAAATGCCTCTCCCCAACCTGAGACCTGACAGAGAGTGTCCTCTCTAAAGCCATCTAAATGCTTTTCCCCAACTACCTGAGACCTGACAGAGAGAGTGTCCTCTCTAAAGCCATGCATCTAAATGCCTCTCCTCAACCTGAGACCTGACAGAGAGTGTCCTCTCTAAAGCCATCTAAATGCCTCTCCCCAACCTGAGACCTGACAGAGAGTGTCCTCTCTAAAGCCATCTAAATGCCTCTCCCCAACCTGAGACCTGACAGAGAGTGTCCTCTCTAAAGCCATCTAAATGCTTCTCCCCAACTACCTGAGACCTGACAGAGAGAGTGTCCTCTCTAAAGCCATGCATCTAAATGCCTCTCCTCAACCTGAGACCTGACAGAGAGTGTCCTCTCTAAAGCCATCTAAATGCCTCTCCCCAACCTGAGACCTGACAGAGAGAGTGTCCTCTCTAAAGCCATCTAAATGCCTCTCCCCAACCTGAGACCTGACAGAGAGAGTGTCCTCTCTAAAGCCATCTAAATGCCTCTCCCCAACCTGAGACCTCACAGAGAGTGTGTCCTCTCTAAAGCCATCTAAATGCCTCTTCCCAACCTGAGACCTGACAGAGAGTGTGTCCTCTCTAAAGCCATCTAAATGCCTCTCCCCAACCTGAGACCTGACAGAGAGAGTGTCCTCTCTAAAGCCATCTAAATGCCTCTCCCCAACCTGAGACCTGACAGAGAGTGTCCTCTCTAAAGCCATCTAACTGTCCTAGAAGGATGAAGCCTCACACCTGAGACCTGACAGAGAGTGTCCTCTCTAAAGCCATCTAAATGCTTCTCCCCAACCTGAGACCTGACAGAGAGAGTGTCCTCTCTAAAGCCATCTAAAGGCCTCTCCCCAACCTGAGACCTGACAGAGAGAGTGTCCTCTCTAAAGCCATCTAAAGGCCTCTCCCCAACCTGAGACCTGACAGAGAGAGTCCTCTCTAAAGCCATCTCTAAATGCTTCTCCCCAACCTGTAACATCCAATAGATTACTGTCTGCTGCTCCATTCGTCTCTCTCTCTCAAACTATTAACAGAGTTCGATATTCAATCACCGGTGGATGACTCCATCTCCTCCTGTGCACTCCCAGTGAGAGAGAGAGAGAGAGAGAGAGAGAGAGAGAGAGAGGGTGTGTGTGTGTGTGTGTGTGTGTGTGTGTGTGTGTGTGTGTGTGTGTGCGTGCGTGCGTGCGTGCGTGCGTGCGTGCGTGCGTGACCTCAGCTAGCAGAGAGCAAGTTGCAACTCAGGAATACTCAGAAAGCCGCACAAACAGCCAATTTGCACTTGAAGATTGAACATTGATCAACAGTCACAGGGTCCGCCTTCCGCCCAGCGGGTTAAACCTACCTTACAGACGGCAGGCCAGAGCCTGCCTTCCGCCCAGCGGGTTAAACCTACCTTACAGACGGCAGGCCAGAGCCTGCCCATGCTCTGTTGTCAGTGGTATGACGCATACTCACATTTATTACTTAACCCATTTAGGCCTGAGATCAGATTCTAAAAATGTCTTCTACATCCTGACAGTTTTCTGAAAAAGCTATAGCTATGTCAGTCGTTCTTCGATTTTTCAAAAATAGCAGACCTACAAGCTCGTAGATCTGCTATTTTTCAATAGCTAAAGCATAACATAATGCGAACACCAAAAGGGGTTCCCGCACAAAATGCGTTAAGTAAAAGTAACAATACCACATTGTGGAAATAATCTGTTACAGGTAAAAGTCATTGTTTTACTCGAGTACAAGTACAAAGGTTATTGGCGTCACAATGTACTTAAAGTACCAAAAGTAAAACGTACTCAATACACAATAAAGACAATTTCAAAATGTGAAGGAAAAAAAAGATCTGCTATTTTTGAACAACATGCTATTTTAGAAACAATTTTTTTTTGAAAATAGCAGATCTACAAGCTCCACGTGGGTTAATCTGCTTTTTTTGAATGGCTGAGGTATAGAATATAGGGTTTGCATCTATAATAAAAATCTGCAAAGTATATTGAGAAATGGAAATAAAGGAAAAAGCACCTCAAAGTTGTACTTTGTAAGTACAGCAGTAGAGTAAATGTTCTTAGTTACTGTCCATGTCCAGCTGCCTATTAAGTAGTACTTTTGAGGTATTTCTATTTCCAATATCCAATACTTTTAGTTCTGCAAGAAAATATGATGTACTAGTAATTCCACTTGGGCGCGCGGTGGGTGCTGCGAGGTGATTCTATTATTACAGAAAGTTCCAAGAGACCTTGGGCATGAATAGCTTAACCCATTTTGTGCGGGAACCCCTTTTGGTGTTAGCATTATGTTATGCTTTAGCTATTGAAAAATAGCAGATCTACAAGCTCATAGCGCGCCACCGAGTGGCGCGCTACGAGCTTGTAGGTCTGCTATTTTTGAAAAATCGAAGAACAACTGACATAGAAACATAGCTTTTTCAGAAAACTGTCAGGATGTAGAAGACATTTTTAGAATCTGATCTCAGGTCAAAATAGCTTAACTGCTGCGATGAATAGACAAGTAGTTTCAAAAGAGAATTGCTGATAGATTCAAAGGGCCAATATAGTGTTTTGAAAACGCAATTCAACTGATAAGAACATGGTAAACCCCACATCAATGACAGTCATTCAGATTTCATGAGGAACTGTACACTAAAAAAAGAAAGAAAGTATAAACTGTTAAATTCTTTAGCATCTTTGCTTGGGGAGGAAATTACTGCATGTCCCCGCCGCTATATTGTACATAACTAAGCCAACGCACCACAGAGGTGTGCAAGAGTTTACAGGCTGTGGTCCTTTCTGTGACGATAATTGACACCAAAAAAAAGCTGTGGGAAGGGGACCCTGCTGCTAAGAAGACGCACCTACTGTACATTAACCCATTTTGACCTGAGATCAGATTCTAAAAATGTCTTCTACATCCTGACAGTTTTCTGAAAAAGCTATGTTTCTATGTCAGTCGTTCTTCGATTTAAAAAAAATAGCAGACCTACAAGCTCGTAGCGCGCCACTCGGTGGCACGCTATGAGCTTGTAGATCTGCTATTTTTCAATAGCTAAAGCATAACATAATGCTAACACCAAAAGGGGTTCCCGCCCCAAAATGGGTTAACTAGATTTCTCTCTAGGTCGTCCTCAGACGAGTCCTCCATCGTCGCTTCCAGTCATCCCGGTTCTCCATCCATACGTCTGGCCAGTTCGTTGGTGCTTTGCTCTCCTGTGTCTTTCTTGAGTACATCCACATATGTTAATGTGGGACGCCCTCGTGACCCGGTGCCCGTGTGTTGGTTCCCACAGCATTAGTTTGCTGGCTGGCAGCTCTTGGTGTCTTTGGCAGTAGCCTGCTACTCTCATTGCGCTGGCTGCGATTTTCTGGCTCCATACACTGGCCATGCCGTTCAGGGCCCTCCATGTAATAAGTGCCTTCCTCACTTTAAGATCTCGCTCCGTTGAGTTTGACCATGAGCCCAAATACTTGAAGCCCTTGACTTCCTTCAGAGCAGAGATTTGACAGAAACTCCCGTCTTGTATAATCACTGTGTGGATTCTCAACCTTTTCTGGATCAGGGCCACACTTTAACCCATTTTGGCCTGACGTCGAAATTTTAAAAATGTCTTCAAAATCCTGACAGTTTTCTGAAAAACCTTATGTTTCTGTATCAGTGGTGCTCAATATTTCAAGTCAAGAACCCCACAAATGATATGTAACATGCCTCCGCCCCCCCCCCCCCCCCCCCCCCATCTGAAAATATGTTGTTCCAGGGATCTCCCCAGAAGCAATATATATATATATATATATATATTCAAAGATTTGAGGCACATTTTCACGATTAAAAAAAAAAAATATTCTTGTGAGCAATGTTTAGCTGTACATGACACTGTGGGTTTGTTTACACGGCTGCCGTGTTTGGAATGCGGCATAAACATCAAGCAGCAGCGCCAGCGCTCCGAGCCTTTGATTAGCCCATTCTGACCTGAGATCAGATTCTAAAAATGTCTTCTACATCCTGACAGTTTTCTGAAAAAGCTATGTTTCTATGTCAGTGGTTCTTCGATTTTTCAAAAATAGCAGACCTACAAGCTCGTAGCGCGCCACTCGGTGGCGCGCTATGAGCTTGTAGATCTGCTATTTTTCAATAGCTAAAGCATAACATAATGCTAACACCAGAAGGGGTTCCCGCCCAAAATGGGTTAGACGGCAGAGCTGTCACTGCGCCCGTCCATCATTACTCAGGAATAACACACGGCTGTGTGAATTCGGTGATTGACCAATCAGAATCAAGCGTTCAACCGAGCGGCGTGATAAGCGGTTATGTGGGGTGTCGAGGCGGTGTCATCATGGTATATTGTCAACGAGAATGATGCAACACTCTGCCTGCGCAGCAAGCATGCATAATGCATGACAGGTGGCTCGTTCTCTCAGTCTGCCCATTTTGACGTTTTCTCACCCGCCTCCTTTTGCCTATTATCTTCTGTGGCCTCGGTCTTCCTTTCCTCACCTCCCTTTATGTGCATCACCTCTCTGTCCGACTCCCTCTTTAGGATCCCCCCCCCCCCCCTTCCCCCTAATTCTCTTTTCCATTTCTATCCATCTTTCTCTCCTCATCGCAGCTGTCAACTTCTCATTCTACCATATGTCCGTCTTTGTCCGACTCTGTTAGGTGCAGTACATAGTTTAGACATTGGTCATTGGTTAGACCAGTCATTAGTCCTACAACCTATCTCAAACCCTCACCCTAACCCTAACCTCCCACGGGGCAGCACAACTAAACCTAACCTTAACCCTCTCCCAACCCTTAACGCACCCCCCTCACCAACCTTAATCCGGTCGTCTTAACGCACCCCTCACCAACCTTAACCCTCTCCCAACCCTTAACGCACCCCTCACCAACCTTAATCCGGTCGTCTTAACGCACCCCTCACCAACCTTAATCCGGTCGTCTTAACGCACCCCTCACCAACTTTAATCCGGTCGTCTTAACGCACCCCTCACCAACCTTAATCCGGTCGTTTTAACGCACCCCTCACCAACTTTAATCGGGTAGTTTTAACGCACCCCTCACCAACCTTAATCAGGTCGTCTTAACGCACCCCTTACCAACCTTATCTAACCAATGACTAGTCTAAACTAAGTATGCACCCCGTTACAGTCGCTCTTTTTCTTTTCCCATCTCTCGCGTTCACCCTCTACTCTCTTGTGTGCTCATTCCTAATAAAGTTGTCTATTTCGGTTTTAGGACAAAAGCTCTAGTGCTCTCTACAGATAAACCTCATACAGTATGTCAAAAACTGTAACAGAAATCTACAAGCTCAAAACGCATCCCTTCCCCATATTTTGAGCTTGCAGATCTGCTACTCTTGTGACACACTGTAGTAATATGTACGATCAAGTAGGGTGTTAAGTGTGTGAGCGCCCGTGTGCACGCCGCGTGCACGTCGGATAAAAAAAAATCTAAAAAAATAATAATAAAAAAAACACCTAGTTTGTTTTTCAATTTTTGAATAAAAACATAATATTACGTTCTGGCACAGGAGGGTTGTGCTGCTAGAAACGGATTAAAACGTTTTGGCACAGAATGTGTTTAAAATATGTAGAAATGAGTTTTGGTGCGTGTCACCTACGTACCTTTCTTGTCTGCACTGAGGGAGTGGAGCAGCTTCTCCTGCCTGTCTAGGCGCTGCAGCAGCACACTCTGCTCAGAGTCTCGGCTCTCTCGCAGGGCCTTCAGCTGATCCCTGGTCTGCTGCTGCTGCTGCTTCCTCAGCCGGCGCTCACGCGTCTCCCGCTCGCGCACCTCCTCGCACAGCCAACGCAGCTTGGTCTGGGGGTTTTTATATGGGGGAGAAGAAAGGCAAACAAGCAGGGTGTGAAGATGTTACATTACGGTATTATTAGTTCATGATCGTTTTATTTATTTATTTGTTTGTTAATTTATTTATTGATTTTTTGTAATATTAACCCAGTAAGACCTGAGAGGACCCAATTCTACAAATATCGTCTAAATCCCAACAGTTTTCTGAAAAACCTACGTTTCTATATCAATGGTTCTCAAACTATTTCATGTCAAGGACCCCCAAAAATTGGCCATCGACGTGTACCCATCTGACAATATGTTGTTCCAGGGACCCCTTCCCAGAAGCAAAGATATGAGTTAAAATGTTCGCTGTGAAAGAATATGTATTCAAAGGTTTGCACACATTTTCACTATTTTTCCAATAGCTAAAGTTTAAAATAATGGTTAAAGTGGTTAAAAGCTAACGTGACACAGGTGCGTTCCAGGTCTTAATAGAATGAGTTCTCAAAACTATTTTGTGTAAAGCAGTGGTTCCCAAAGTGGGGTACGGGGACCCCCAGGGGTCCTTGAGGGAGTTCCAGTGGGTCCCAGCTAAATGATAGTTTGGAACCAAATGAACCCTTGTGGGTCTGTAACTCAGAGTGTAAAAATTGAATTTTGGTTCCATTTGTACACTCTCAGAGTTAAATTAACATAGATTTTACAATATAAATTGGGGTCTCAGAGATATAAATGCCATTCAATGGAGGTCCGTAGCCTATTGCATATCAAACTGGGGGTCCTTGAAATCAAACTGGTTGAGAATCACTGCTAGAGCCGTACAAATCTTCTCTTATGGGGGTCCCTGGCATATCTTTTCAAATGGGGGTCCGTGGGCTAATTAGTGTCAGTCTGGGGGTCCTTGACATGAAAAAGTTTGGGAACCACTGGTGTAAAGGACCCCCAAATTGATATGCATTTGGCCGTGGACCTCAATTTGAGGAGATTTGTCAACCTTATTTGAAAATAGCTCACGTTTGCGTTCTGATTGTTTCTGACAGGTCCACCATGACCCCACGACACCTGCCAATCTCACAGACATTTCTTTTACACGTCGAAATGTTCTCTGATACGTTTTCAACTTGACCTGAAACCAGACCCTGGCGAAGGTAAAACGTCAATTATACAACAGGTCGTTTCGAGGAAGCAATCCGATTGGTTGAAACGGCTTTCTAGCCGTGCTTTAAATCTCGATATTGGAACACCTAATAAAAACAAATAATTCAGCAGTGCTTTTCTCCCAGAGTGCAGTAGACTCGGCGGCTAGGCTAGCTGGTTTCTTGGGACATTTGTGGTCGTAGTGGCTACATCCGTCATTAAAAAGATATTATTTTTCAGCGATTATCTTCGTTTTAAGGGTAACTGTTGTATAATTGCAATATTACACTCGAGGCGAGGGTGTTCTTTATCGTCATTAATGCACTTCTGCCATGTCCGCAATGCACCGCAGGCAGGCATTAATGACGATAAAGAACACCCTCTCGTGAAATATTGCTTAAGTCATCCACACGCATGCAAGGAAGAACAAGGACATTCTCATCTGCCTTGGTCAACCGTTTACAGGGCAGATTTCCTGATGCCCTCTGCAATGCTTTAGAGCCTTTCTGATCGAAATCAAACAACATCATTATGTTTGATTTGCATAAAATGTAACTCTCCAGACAATCTGACCTTCATTATCAATGTTAAATTATGGGCGCATTCTCTCTTAGGTTGATTTTTTATTCTATTAGGGCAAACAATCATTATAATATTTATAATCGTTATTATTTGATCGTGCATAAATCTCCCCAGATAGTCAGAAATCATCTCACCTTCATTATTAATGCAAAACCATTGACTCATTCTCTCTTAGGTACAGTACAGTATTATTCTAATTAGCAGCCTCTCATTCTCTCTTAGGTTGTACAGTATTATTCTAATTAGCAGCCTACAGTATAAGACAAAAAAAGCAATGGTGTTTATTTTTACAGTCTGGCAGTGGGCGATCACACGTACTAGCCTTGGGGAGAAAATAATCTACAGTAAGTGATCAAAAACAAAACAACAAGGGAAACATTTCTTAAGTGAACTTTTTTTTTAAACTCAAATCTTTGCTTCTGGGGAACAACATATTTTGAGATGGGGAGACCCGCAGCCAAATGCATATCATTTTGGGTGGTCCTTGACCCCACTGCTTATAGCAACACCAGTAAGACGCCTAAGGGCGAGGTCGCGTGCATGGCACGCATCCGCCTCGTTGACGGCAGACTGCTGGGCGAGCGCTGGCGCTTTGGCATGGGAGGGATAGATCAACATGGAATGAATTCTGTACTGGCCATATATAAGGAGCATGTCTTGAGTGTACAGGGTTTGATGAGGTCAGATCAACATATGGTGGCAGCGGTGGCCGAACGGATAGCGGAGCGGTCTTGATACCGGAAGGTTGCCAGTTCGAATCAGCGGTCCGACACGTTAAAATTACCACCGCTGAAGTGCCCTTGAACAAGGCATTGAACCACTACGATGAAATGTGTTCTATGAGCAGGGCCTGGCTGGAAACAAGTTCTTGAGCTTAGCCCAGATACCCTGGGTAAATATAGTAATCATTTCATTTCATTTCATTTCATGGAATGTCAGAACAGGTCAGCTCCATATATGGAGATCCAAGGGTGGTAGTGGGGACATTCTCTTGAGTGTACAGTCAGGGTTTGATGAGGGCCGGGCCTTAATTTTCAGGCCTGTTGAGAACTCAACAGCGTGCCGGTCGTGGCTTTGGGGCGGGCCCGTCTAGAGTTTGAATGGACAGGTATCAGTCAAAAGGGAGACATCGAAGAGGAAGGATGGATGGGGAGGGTTCAACATATGGAATGTCAGAACCTGTTCTGACATTCCATATGGGCTTCCATATGGGCTTAATTGCGACAGCAGATCTAATTTACAGTACTATGACATCAGATGTCATAGTGATGTCACGAGACCTGGGCACCATATACAGGGGCTTTCCCATGTATGGGGATTTTGAGTGATACAGTGACGGGAATTGCACGTTTTCATAGTAAATATGCCCTTCGGTCACAATAAGGATATAGAAGACATTTGTAGAATCGGCCTCAGGATTTAAGGCTTTACAGATGGCATGCCCTGATTGTTGTACTTTTTCTGTTTCTGTCCATGTGTCTATGGAGGTAACATTACTCTAATAGACCCCCAGGTGTGGTTAGAATATTCAAATATTTCTTCCCTGTGTAATTGTGTTTTCTCGAAAGGCCCAATCGAGGCACTCCATCACGACACTCCATCTTTAAGGAGAGACAGAGGAGACGATTCTAATCTCAAGGCGATTCGGACCATAGATAGACGACTGATGAAATGGCGCAGAGCTGTATGTGACAAATTAAAGGATTGAATTGAAGAGGCTATTTGACGTGAGAAACAAGTATAAATCAGGCATCGTTACAGGGTGATCATAGGAGGCTGTTCGTCTTCACTGTGATTCAAGTGCATTCATCATGCTGCCCTGATGATGCTTAACCCATTTAGGCCTGACGTCGAAATTTAAAATATGCCTTCTAAATCCCGACAGTTTTCTGAAATACCCATGTTTCTATGTCAGCGGTTCTCAAACCTATTCATGTCAAGGAACCCAAATATATATGACATTGGCCGCCGACCCCCATCTGAAAATATGTTGTTCCAGGGACCCTCCCAGTAGCAAAGATTTGAGTTAAAAACTCTCTGTAACAATATATTCAAAGATTTTTCAAAAATAGCAGACCTACAAGCTCGTAGCGCGCCACTCGGTGGCACGCTATGAGCTTGTAGATCTGCTATTTTTCAATAGCTAAATTATAACAATGTTTAAAACGCCAAAAGGGGTTCCCGCCCAAAATGGGTTAATGCCAACGCCTCCTTCCTAGCCACTTCATTATCCGAAGCGCAGCGCAGAGAGAGCTCTTTTGTGGGCAATTGCAACGCAGATCCTTGGATGATGGCCAGCCTAATTCCTTTATTCATTTTTTCTTCTTAATTTTAAGAAAAGAGGAGACACG
Organism: Electrona antarctica; assembly: GCF_951216825.1. Lineage (NCBI taxonomy): Eukaryota > Metazoa > Chordata > Actinopteri > Myctophiformes > Myctophidae > Electrona > Electrona antarctica. Next base: position 7,913,488 of record NC_136798.1, on the reverse strand, counting down.
GAGACAATACATTGAAAATTCAGTGAGCTATTATGCCGACTGCATTATGTATATAGGCCAGGGCAATGAATACTACCACCAATGAGAGCCAGACTGATATATTGGCCAATCAAATATTTATGTGAGTGTTTAAATTGGCATTGAATTTTTCATGCATCTTTTTTTTTTGGGGGGGGGGGGGTATCTGGTCTGAGGACAGTCCATACGAGACGACACCACACCACATTCTAGTTTGAGAAAAAATAAATAAAAATAGCAAAATATTTTGCATTTTCAAACATTTCAAAAATAGGAGATCTACAAACAGCAGTTAGCACTGGGCATATAGCTTTATCTAATTCAGGGGTTCCCAAACTGTGGTGCGTGCACCCCTTGTGGTGCGCGGACGCACTCTAGGGGGTGCGTGACATGAAAAGGGTATAATGGCGATTTTATGGTGATATTTAACACAAACGGCAAAATCCTGTAAAACACTGTTGTAAGGAGATGTATAGAGCAGCTGTGGGAGTATACAGCAGCTGCATGTCTCTCAGTGCACGGACATTAACATAATTTTCAAGAAGTCCCATGGCACCAGGAACGCCTTTTAGGTGCTTTGGGGCTTTGTATTAATTCATAATCGTCTCGCTAATATTTACCGTAAAGCGGGGCTCGCGGTCGCTAGGCAACGCTCGGCTCGGTGTGTTTTGCTCTCCCCAAGATGGCGGCCCGCACACAATAGTGGGGCCGCTGATCTAAACAGCCATTCTTCTCTGAATTACGGCTTCGATTGAGCCGGTTTGAACAACGCGGCTCAATACTAAATTGTTGTTACCGCGTGGTTAAAATATTAATGCTTCTGAAGACTCTTAAATAGACGATGATCACATTAGCTATAGCCGATTCTCGCTAGCTGTTTTTGGGGGACCATAAGCGGTCTTGTTTTCCACGTGAAATAGAGCGCTGTCTACGGTGGCGGTAGCCGACAGCGCCGGGGGTTTTAGTGGCGCTCTATGAGTTAATCATCATATTTCTGAATAAATTAAATGGATGCAATAACTTATGCAAGTTAATAAGTTGCAACTGCCAACTGCAGGGCATAAGATACTTTATCTCTTAATCCCTGATCAATCAATTACCAGAAATGCAATCAATGAGCCAGATTTCTACAGAGATCAATTATTTTGTTCAGGTCTAAAACATAGATATCAAACTAGACAGGTAAGCTCAGGGTATTTGGAACTTCCAAAACCAAATACAGAAACACTTAAAAAATCTGTTATTCATAGAGCCACCCAACAGTGGAACTCATTATCTGTTAATATAAAACAAATCAAAAGTAAATACTATTATTGGGAGAGGTCACACAATTGGACTGATGTGCTTTTGTACATGATATTGCTTTTGTACATGATATTTAACCTACATTATCTATACATCTTTGGCATTCTAATGTAATTGAACTTAGATTTAGACAGACAATGTGTCAGTTGTTGCTTGTATGTATATGGTATTGTATGTTGTTTTTATGTTGTGATGTTTTGTGACCGTGCCAAATTCTAATTACAGGTCCAGAGGCGCCGTGCTTTTTCAGTGGCCGGCCCCAAACTCTGGAACTGTTTGCCCCTACACATTAAGTCTGCCCGCTCCTTAGAGGCTTTTCAATCTTTGCTTAAAACACATATTTTCTCCCTGGCATTCAATGTTGTTTGACCTAGTTAACCTGTCTAAATACTTGTGTTGCTTCAATGTTGTTTTACTATATTGTTTGTGTTGATTGTATGCTTGTTATATGTTCATGTACAGCACTTTGGTTGACCTTCTAGTCTTTGTAAATGTGATCTATAAATAAAGTTTGATTTGATTTGATTTGTGTGGACCGCAGGAAGACTAGCGACCGTAGCAGTGGAAGCTAATGGGGATCCGAAGAAAGAACAGGAATAAGAATAAGTCCATCATCAATATGAAGGACTGCCCTGCAGTCTTTGCATTGATTCTGAAATGCAGTTTGTTGTTTCCACCCAGTTCTAGACCCTTCAATGAATTGAGAACTCTCCCGAATCTGTATCTGTGTTTATAAAAAAATAATAATAATCATTCAAAAGTCGGAGGTCTGTATGGTACAAGATGACAGGCCAGCAATCACTCAAATCAATCAATCACACAACATGGCACAAACGCCTCATTCCAAACTCTATGCAGCTTGTGCAAGGACGCGCTGTGATTGGCCAGTGCACTTGTACAAGGACGCTCTGTACCCGACCCAAGGACCCGACTGCCAGTATAGCTACTTTGAGTGGCAGTCTGGGCAAACACACATGATTTACTATTCGCAACTCGAAGGCCCTGAGTCGGCTCAGTCGAGCTACGCAACATTGGACACGGCAACTGGCTCGCTTTAGCTCACTCGGTGGTGTCTCATGTGGCTCAAGTTAGCTTGAGACGACGGGCCTCCGTCGCGGTCTATAGCCCATAGAGTTATATATTTAGGTCTAGTCCAAGCCGTATAGAGTTTAGAATGTCGCAGCACAAACCGACGTGTTAGTGTCGTCATACCTTGGTTTCTGCTAGCCAGCAAGGGGGTTCCTTCACGAGTCCAGGTTTCTGCGAGATAGCCTACAGTATATGAAAACACAAGAGAGAGGAGATAGATTGTGTTTTAAGTTGGGTGGGCTTCGGTTAAGGTTTGAAAAAGACTACGGAAGACAAAGCAGTTTGAATGTCAAATAGGGCATTGCCAGTGAGTGCAATTATGATTACGTATACAAACTATACATGTAGTCTCTCCAGACAGACTGTTGACTCACGAGGGCGCTGTTTTTCCTTTGTTTTGCCAATGGGTTCCCAGATTGGTATACAATACATGTAATATGTACTAACTACAGCACATACGACTTCAAGAGGGACAACGTGTGACAGATATAAGCCGATGGATATAAGTCAATAATACACTATCAAAGTCCTAATTGGTTTCAGTGGTGTGTCCTGTGGTACACAGTCACACCATGGCAATAATAATCACACTGTATATTAGACTAGCACAAAAAGCACGCATGCACACACACACACACACACACACACACACACACACACACACACACACACACACACACACACACACACACACACACACACACACACACACACACACACACACACACACACACACACACACACACACACACACACACACACACACACACACACACACACACACACACGTACGTTGTGTGTCATCACAAATGAGCTGAGGTATTAGTCACAATCTTTCCTAGACAGTCCTGTCAGCATCAGAAACACAAACCACTTCTGACAACTCATACTGACACAGCTGCTGACGCACGCACGCACGCACGCACACACGCACGCACGCACGCACGGACAAGACAAAGGAGACAAAAGCACACAAAAAGATACACACTATATTAAATCACACCACACAAATTCATGCTGACACATACACCCACAGAGACAAAACTCAAACTGTCTGGGTCGCGCACGCACGCACGCACGCACGCACGCACGCACGCACGCACCTCCTAAGTAGGCCCTTGTGGTGTGTCGTTTGTATGCGTAATAGACTGAAGTGGAAGGTATTTTTTTTCCCCAGTGTGATTTCTGTCACCCGTCTCAGCAAATAACACTCTGCTGTTCTGCGATTGGCTCAGAGGTGTCAAGTGACTTTTTTCACCCAAAGCTGCCACTCAAAATCAACTCGCAGCTACGTGCACTCCCAACTCCAATTACAACAATGAAGTTCTGCCACTCGTGAGAGAGAGTGTGTGTGTGTGTGTGTGTGTGTGTGTGTGTGTGTGTGTGTGTGTGTGTGTGTGTGTGTGTGTGTGTGTGTGTGTGTGTGTGTGTGTGTGTGTGTGTGTGTGTGTGTGTGTGCGTGCGTGCGTGCGTGCGTGCGTGCGTGCGTGCGTGCGTGCGTGCGTGCGTGCGTGCGTGCGTGCGTGCGTGCGTGCGTGCGTGCGTGCGTGTGTGTGTGTGTGTCTGTGTGTGCGTGTGCCTGTGCGTGCGTATGTCTGTGGAGAGGATGCAAAAAGCCTGCATCACTCTCTCTTCCTCTCGTTCACGAATGATCAAAAGCCGCCACGCGGCGGCATGGGCAAACAAAAGGGTTGGTGAAAGGGAAAGATGAGGGAGTGGGCTGGGAGTTAAAACACTGTCTGTCTGTGTGGGGTTGCAGGGAAAGCAACAGCACAGCATGCAACAGCACTGCTGCTGCCACAACTAATAGGAGAGAGAGACACAGAGGCACGCACGCACGCACGCACGCACGCACGCACGCACGCACGCACGCACACAGTGTGTTTATTTGTTTGTTTGTGTGTGTAATGTGTATTCACAAATGTCTATTAGTATTAAACCAGCTCAGCTCCCACAGAGACAAAGGAATGAAAAACAGCAGAGAGAGAGAGAGAGAGAGAGAGAGAGAGAGAGAGAGAGTGAGAGTAGAGATATGAGTAGAGAGATGATGAGAGGGAGTGTCGGACAGGAAGGACCCTACTGTGTGTGTGTGTGTGTGTGTGTGTGTGTGTGTGTGTGTGTGTGTGTGTGTGTGTGTGTGTGTGTGTGTGTATCCCACCATTCCTTGTGAAAAACAAAACAAACGTGCATGACATGTACATGCAGGGATGGAAACACAGTCAGGGAAAAAGGACAGTGACAAGAAAAATGCAATTCATACAGCAAGGGGGTTGAGGGGAATAATGGCCTGCCCACTCCTGGAGAACATTTTGAGAAGGAAGCATTTTTATTCTGCAAAGACAAGTTAACTCTGCTGAACTGTGCACCCGAATCCAAACCTTTAACCTGTGAGGAAACGGCACCCAGACCCAGAATACTGACGCCTCTACTTGTGTAGCCAGATATTCTGAGTAGTGATGGGAGATTAATCGGCAAACACATCGGTATCGGACGATTGTTGTTGTTTTTAGATTAATCGGCATCGGTTCGATTAATCAATCAGACCGATTAATTAATCAGTCTGATTAATCGGTCTGTCTTTACAGATAAACAAGCCCAAAGTAACAGCTTGAACAGATCTACAAGCTCACAATATTAAATATAAAATGTATTAAAGTTAAATCGGACTTGCCTAAGCCTGCAGTGCAGACACCCTGTTACATGTATTTTTCAGACTGGACACATTTTTTATAATTTTTCGATACAGAATGAGATCATATTGACATCGGTAATATCGGTTATCGGCCATAACAGCAATTAATTATATCGGATATCGATATCGGCCAAAATGTCTCATCGGCACATCCCTAATTCTGAGATATCCGCCTACCAATCGTTTTGGGTAATCTACATTCAATCTAGGGGTTCGAACGGAAGAGAACGGTGGCTGACAAACCTACACCTGCATATACTGCATCAGAAACCATCATCAATATGAAGGACTGCCCTGCAGTCTTTGCATTGGTTCTGCAATGCAGTGCAGTTTGTTATTTCATTTCCAAACTGTTTCCGCCCGGTTCTAGACCCTGCACTGAATTGAGATCTCTCCCGAATCTGTATCCGTGATTCAAAATCTTCTGCACACCATTTTGACACTCGATGTATCGAGTCCTTGAACGTTAAACTGGCAAACTGGCTCCCAGTGGCTCTTAGGCCCTCTCCCGTGGCTCCCAGTTGCTTGGGCAGTATAAGAAGTATTTTGGATAATAAGAGGTTTTCTTTTTCTTTTCTTGTTTTCTTTTAATCATAATTTATTATTGTAGTATAGGCATAAAGTTATTCTTTCATTTTGATATTGCAAAACAATGTTGCCTATACACCAGATAAAAATAAGGAACACATTTAATGAAGGAAAATAAAGTAAATAAATGTATTAATGCTAAGACATCTTTGTTTGTTTGTTTTCACCACCAAATGCTGCTGGCATTAAATAAAATAAAATGTAACATTGAAAGACCAGAAAACTCACAAATAATTAAAGTTTGCAAACATATTCTGTGGCTCCAGATAGAATTGTAATCATCTTTTGGGCCAAAAATGGCTCTTTTGATAATAGGTTGCCTACCCCTGTTATAGGCACATTTGTGTCGGGATGCGACACGTGAGCTTGTAGATGAGTTAGTTTTGACTGCGCGACACCGTCACACAACGACATGTACGGGCTTAAGTGGTCCACTATTAATTATTCTGCTCATTAGGCCAATCGCTGGCTGTGTTTGACTTCTTTTCAATGTGACAGATTGCAGATGAGGTGAGAGGCGTTTTGAATGGGACGCCTGGCTGGCTGCAACGCTGCTCAAGAAGATTGGGAAATCCATGCGAATAGATAAGGGCTGGCTGGCTTCATTAGTAAGAGCAAAAAATAAAATGCCGGTAGAGAGGTTGTGTGTGTGTGTGTGTGTGTGTGTGTGTGTGTGTGTGATAGGGCTTTAAGAAACTATTCGACTAGTTTTGAGCAAAAAAAAACTTTATTTTGGGTTTTTTTTACATAATAGGTACTGTAGGTCTAGTTAAACAACTAGTCTACTAGTGAACTAGGCAACTAGTCAACTAGTAAAAATCACTAGAAGCGAAAGCCCTAGTGTGTGTGTGTGTGTGTGTGTGTGTGTGTGTGTGTGTGTGTGTTTGTGTGTGTGTGTGTGTGTGTGTGCAAGTGGCGGAGCTGGGAGCCTCACGGGTTCCGAACTAGCTGCTCTACCGGCTACTCTACCCCTGAGCCACTGCCGCCCCACGCATTATAGACCCAAAACTTCTGGGAGATGGCATTGTACCATTGTATACAAAGTTATTTTTCTGACACGGGCAGAGTGATCATCATGTCCTCCTTTGCGCTTGCATAAACACACTTCACTTCATCAGCACCTCGGCCCTGATAAGAGACAACCTCGGCCCATTCTGATCAACAAGGCTTTCATATTCCACTCGAGGCTTTTGATCGGCGGCGCGACCTTCACCACTGCAGTGCCAGAAGCATAATATGCAAGATACAGTATGTACGCTCTGGCCAAGGTCACTCAAGCAGAGAGCTTGAGAGATTTGTTCACATTTTTTATTTCATTCATTTCCATTCACTTTCCACACTTCCATCGAATGTAGCTGTACAAGTCCTGCATTGCTGGCTGAATCTATACGTTGCTTAATTTGCACTGCAGTCGTCTGTGTAGCCCAGAGATGATGGAGTGGGTCAGGACCCCCCAAGATAAATATATATATAAAATATTTTACTTCGCTCATTTCAACAATAATAATAATAAACTTTATTTGTATAGCACCTTTCATACATAAATGCAGCTCAAAGTGCTTCACAGGGCAGGACACAAAAATAGAATGCAATAAAACACAGTCAAGTAGTTAAAATGATAGAACAATGGCAAAGAACAAAATAAAAGTATAAAAACATAGAGAAAAAATAAATAAAAACACAACATGCAGCAAATCAGTCAGGACAGAGTAGGAACGCAGATATTAAAACTCAACTAAAAGCAAGAGTGAAGAGGTGAGTCTTGAGTTGAGATTTAAAAATGTCTACAGAGGGTGCGTGTCTGAGCTGGAATGGTAATTTATTCCAGGCTGTTGGGCCGTAGAAGCAAAAAGCTGCCCCACCATATTTTTTTTGCACATTTTTTTAGGCACTTCAAGCAGGCCAGCAGTGGAGGACCTGAGGGGGCGGTTAGGGACATATCTAGGTAGGCAGTCACGGAGGTACGAAGGTGCAAGACCATTTAGGGATTTATAAACGAGTAAAAGAATTTTAAAATCTATTCTAAAAACCACTGGGAGCCAATGCAGTGATGTTAGAACTGGAGTAATGTGTTCTCTCATTTTGGTTCTAGTTAACACTCTAGCAGCCGCATTTTGAACAAGTTGGAGTCTATCCGTCGATTTCTTTGGCAGGCCTGAGAGGAGGGCATTACAATAATCTAATCGAGAAAATACAAAAGCATGGACCAATATTTTAGGATCATCTAAAGATAAATATGCTCTTATACGTGCGATGTTTCGAAGATGAAAGAAAGCTGTCTTGGTAGCTTGATTAATGTGCGCATTAAAATAATAACCCCTAGGTTCTTTACTGTCGACTTACTTCCTACATTTAGGTTACCGAGTTTATTTTTTATCAATTATTTTTGCTCATTAGAGCCAATTATAAGAACTTCTGTCTTATCCTCGTTCAGTTGGAGAAAGTTCTCACTCATCCAGCATTTAATGTTGGACAGACAGGATAGCAGTGGGTCAAGGGCAGAGGGGTCATCAGGGGCTACGGAAAGATACAGCTGCGTATCGTCCGCATAGAAGTGGTAATTCACTCCGAGGGCGCTAATGAGTTCTCCCAGCGGCAATATATAGAGGGAGAACAATAGAGGACCAAGGATTGAGCCCTGTGGAATACCGGAATCAATATTGTGCGTGTCCGATACAAAGTCGGCTAGGCTGACAAAATAGCTTCTTCCTGATAAGTATGAGGAGAACCAGGATAAGGCCGTGCCTGAGAGGCCTATCAAGTGCTCGAGACGTTGTATTAAAATTGAGTGATCAATTGTATCGAAAGCGGCCGTTAAGTCCAGGAGTAGTAGAACGGACACATGTTTCTTGTCGGCGGATACCCTGAGATCATTGATTACTTTTACAAGTGCCGTTTCAGTGCTGTGCCCTTTTCTGAAACCGGAGTTTCATTTTTGATTAAATGTAGTATATGATATTATTAAATATTATTTTTTCAAACATAATCAAAGGTTTTATGGTCATGATTCACCAGGATCCTGGAATAATTGAGTTTTCAGTGGGTCCAGAAAACCAGGCCCACTGCTATGCCCTATAATGACATGCCCAAAAGAAAGGACGCCAGATTGAAAAAAGCTTAATAAAATGGGTCACTGTGTTGATAAAAAAACATCTATACATATAAATCTAAGCCTGTTAACACGTTGTTACTGTCCGGTTGCATCATCGTCATTACCTGCAGTTTGTCTTCACTGCCTCTGGCCAGGCTGCGACACGCCACGTCAAGCTCCTCCCCCACGGACGCCAGGAGAGCTTCTCGCTCCGCCCCCAGCCTCGACAGCCTCTCCTCCAGCACGCCGCACTCCGCCTCCGCGTCCCGCCTCCGCTCCTCACCCGACGCAGCCTGGTGGGGAACGCATAGGGTTTGAGTGACTCTTGTTTTGACTCCACACTAAATACCTTATGGTGAAAACAGCAACATCTACAAACTCACAGGGCGTCGAATGTTTCGGGCCCAGAATAGGAGCGCTAGGGTTCAAGTGGTTAACTTATCCCTAAATGAATAAACCCTCGACAAATTGAGGATTGACCCCACTTACCCAACTTCTACTCAAACACACACACACACACACACACACACACACACACACACACATGCGTGCACACGCACGCACCATTGGTCAACAACAGAGTTACTCAGCTCCCCTCCCAATGCAAACAACAGCAGTTAAGCCTGCCCTCCATTGTCCCGTGTCCCCATCAATAGTGTCAGGGACAGCTGGGTCCCTGGCGGGACGCGGGCCAGTCGATACGGCCGAGGAGCAGGAACCATCAGATCAGTGATGCCTACTGGACCGCGGATCATTACCTCGTCCCCGAGATAATAAGCCGCCGTTGTTACGTTAATAAGGGCTTATTTTGCTTCATTCACCTCCACTGCAGATCAATACATGGATATCCCCCCGCGGGCAACGCCATCCTTCCATGCCTGAAAAGAGCTTCCGCTACTTATCACAGGCCTGTCATTGAGGTGAATGGGTAAGAGTGTGTGTGTGTGTGTGTGTGCGTGCGTGCGCGTGCGTGCGTGCGTGCGTGCGTGCGTGCGTGCGTGCGTGCGTGCGTGCGTGCGTGCGTGCGTGCGTGCGTGCGTGCATGCGTGCGTGCGTGCGTGTGTGCGTTCAATACTTCATCTGCTTTTGGAAAAATCACCTAGGGAGCAGTATTGACGGAGTACCCTTACAAATAGGAGGCACCGATTTGACACGAGTTAACCTCCTGAGCCGTGTTTAAAGTTGGTATGATCCTGTGAACTAACAAGACAGACAGACTCTTCTGGGTTGGGAGGGAGGGAGGGGTAGGGAGGGAGGGAGGGACGAAGATAACATGATGTTTATTTAACCACTTTAGCCCTATACACTATGGTGATATGACGGATAGCATAAATCTACAAGTAAGATTCACACAGCATATGGTGCCGGCAGATTTCGACACCGAATATTGGCCAATACTGTTGATTTTTTACCTTTTTCCCCGCACACCGCATCCAAAAAGTAAAGCCCCCCCCCCCCCCCCCGCGCTGTTCTCAGATTTTTTACATTTTACGGCCATGTGTTCCCAATGCAACCTTAACGGGAAGAGTATACTGTGCAAGCGGACGGGGGGGGGGGGACTATGTCCGGAGAAGGGTCAAACTCAACAACAACAATGTTCGCCGGTGTCGCAATCTGCCGGCACCCTACGCTGTGGGACCTCATTTCAGAGCCATACAGCGGAGGGACAGAGAGGTTCCAAATGGGGCTGATCTGCTATTCTAGCAATTTTTCTAAATGTTGAAAATGTAGAATGTAACTTTTTTATTGGAGATAAAATAGAAAAAACAAGGATGAAAGGGGTTCCGTTTAATCTAGTGTAGGACTCCCTGGTGCGGACTCATCCGATCCAACTATATATACTATCACTAACAGGACTTGACATTCAGCATCCGAAGAGGTTGGATGCCTTTGAACTAACGTGCTAAACTGCTGGGATGAGGCCCAGGCATGCAGGCCTCTGGGCTGTTCATTTCAAACACTCTGCACTGAGCATTTGGGGATGGGAGTTCTGCATTGCCCCTCCCCACAGCTTGTACAGTACATAACATCTAATCATCAAAGTTAGAAGGTGAAGGCTGTTACATTTATTTATATAGCACATTTAAAAACAACAGCAGTCTATCCACAGTGCAATAGTAGAACACCGATATAAAAACGTATAGATTTTTCAGAAAACTGCCATGATTTAGAAGACTTTTGTCTCATGCAGGTCTCAACGGTTAGAGTGATGAGAGATGGCAGGACAGGAGGAAGGAGCTATAGGGGCCTTACAGTACCTTGTCGTCCAGGTCCTGTTGGAGCAGCTGGTGCCTCCTCTGGAGCAGCGAGTGTGCCTCCTCCTTGGCGAGCAGCTCCTGGGACAGTTTGTCACACTGCTCCTTCATCCTGTCCACTTTGACACGCAGCGCCCGGCACAGCTCCTTCTCCGACGCCACGTCCACCTGGCAGCCAGAGAGAGGGACAATATGGCATATCAGTAAAACCCATTCAGGACGGGAACACCTTTTGGCAGATCTACAAGCTCATAGCACGGCACCGAGTGCCGCGCTACGAGCTTGTAGGTCTGCTATTTTTTGAAAAATCGTGAAAATGTGGTGCAGATCTTTGAATATATATTCTTTCAGAGCCAACGTTTTTAACTCAAATCTTTGCTTCTGCGGGGTCCCTGGAATATTTTCAGATGGGGGTCGGCGGCCAAATTACATATATTTTTGGGGGTCCTTGACATGAAAATGTTTGAGAACGACATAGAAACATGGGTTTTTCAGAATACTGTCAGGATTTAGAAGGCATTTATAGAATCGTCCTCAGGTCTAAATGGGTTAACTGGATATGCGTGGCTAGACTTCTTGCTTCTTGCAGTGAAGCCTCCTCCCAACTTCCGTTTCGTCTTTACAGTCGCACAAATGTATCTTAATATAAATTGAAATCATCTAAGCATATAGCTTGCTCCTTAGCATAAATGGGAAAAAAATGTGGCAGCTTCCATACTCGGATTTTGGGAAGTGTAGTTACAGGTTCTATAGCACGCGGAGATTGTGGAAAAGGAAGGAACTGGATCGAACATTGAGGAACCGGACTCGATTCCATCACATTTTTAAAAAGAAAAAAATCACACCGTATGCAGACTTCACGTCTGCTATCTATTATTACATTTGAGAGAATTCCACAATGAATTGTATTTGGAGTTTGCCTACTTCTCTCTATCCTTGCCCCGATTACAGAGCGCCCACACAACCTGCCCAGCATGAACAAAACACGGTCAGTGGCCGGTCGCTGTCTGGCTTCGTTCAAAATGTACGCTCTGTGTGTGTGTGTGTGTGTGTGTGTGTGTGTGTGTGTGTGTGTGTGTGTGTGTGTGTCTCACTCGGACACACGGTATTCGCGGAGAAACAACAACAACACGGACGCACACTCGCACAGCGTTGGCAGGGCAGGCATGCAAGCCTCCAGTACAGTTACAATACCCACGGTGCTCAAACATTTACCTTCCATGGACCACCATCAGTCTGAGAGTGTACGAAGGGAACCAAATGGACCGGAAGGGTCCATTTGTACACTCTCACAGTTACAAACTGACCTAAGGGTTCATTTGTAACCCCCACCAATCGTTAAAGGGAACCGTTGAGGAATTGGACCGTTAAGAGGGAATCGTTAAGGAACCAGAATCGTTAAAATCCTAAAGGTTCTCAACCCTAATTCCTGGATGTGGCATCATTATTGAGAACAACATGCAGAACAACACCACTCATCATTATTGAGAACAACATGCAGAACAACACCACTCATCATTATTGAGAACAACATGCAGAACAACACCACTCATCATTATTGAGAACAACATGCAGAACAACACCACTCACGCTAGTCGTAATTACAATGACAGTGTTATTATGCCCATTAACCACATTGGCACAGTGCAATTTATCATTTCACCATCAACATCGCAATATACAGAAGTGTGCAATAGTATTAGTGACATTGCAAATTATGCAATGCAGCTAAGGTTAATAGGGTCCATTATTGTACTGTTGTGGGAAATATGAAGACTCAAATCTATATAGTATATTGTTCCATGCTAGTCTGTCTGGTCGTGTCTGTGAGCAACGGCACCTTGGCCTAAAAGCCTGTCTTAATCCAATCAACCCTTTGATCAAGCTGTATGTAAAAGACCATGTCACACCTATTGTTTGTTATGAGACCCTGCTGGGCCTTTGTGAAGGTCATGTTTATCTGTGGACCTGCTTCTGGGGTATAAGAGAGGACCTACGGAGAAGCTGAGAGAGGCTAGTGGGATGGAGACGACGAGAGAGAGATGTACTGAGAGAGAAAGTTTGAGTGATACAGGCTAAGCCTGCTAGACTGAGAGATGTTGTTTGCTTGTTGCTGTTCTTCTGAATAAACTTCTAAGATATACATTCACCCGGATAGACAGTATATTATTTCCATAACAGTACTAAAACAGTTTTATTTCTTTATAGATAATTTTAAAAAGTTTGAAAAATCTGCAAGAAAAACAGTACTGATAAAGGTGGTGATAGAGGTGTCATGTTTAAATTTCTAATCATCGCTAGAGTGTATTTCCAAACGGAGCTACTGAAGTTTAAATACTGTATACTATGGAAATACACATGGCAAAGAACAAAGAATATTTAATATTATGTCGTTGTTGTTTCCAATATCATTCAGCCCCTACCCTGGAATCCCTCTTTAGGGCAAATTTCCAAAAGCTTAAAGGACCACTTCACCACTTTTCAACTTCTCTTCCTATAATTAGCTCTTCGCTAAGTCCCACCCAAGCCCGTTGTTGGCCAATACCACGTTAGCGACGGTTACTAAGGTAGGATACTGGTCACGCTTGCAATGCTGGTCAAAATGTTTAAGCAGTGTCAATAAATATATTTGCTGTACAGCATGTGTGGACCTCAGAAAGAGGGTTTGTTTTCTTACCTTGTTATGAGCAAACTAGTACGCTCCATGATTTATTTCGCTCCGTTGTGCAGTTTAATAGTACATATTAGAAATAAAAATAGGCTCTCATTGACTTCCATTGTAACGGGGGAACAGCTCTCAAAGTCACTCTTTTAGAACACTAAGCTGATTCTGACCGTTTATGACATCAGGAAAACTCATGCGGTTTATTTTTAATAAAAAATGTCAACGTTGTCGTGTTTTTGTTTTGACTTCAGTGTTGCCACATTGTGTGAGAGAAATAAGCCAACCCACCTCCAAAAACAAGCCAACTTTAAAGCCAAATCAAGAAAAACAAACCAAAACAAACACAATAATATGACCTATAATCATAATACAAATATTGTATGCATTTATCATTATAAATACTATGTAGGCCTATGTCTATGATAATTAATGTTTTGGTAATGTATTACATACACTAATTATTAGCCTTAAGCCAAAAGTAGCGGGAAATAAGCAGACCTGGCAACCCTGACAAGTTTGTGTGGAAAGAAGTTCCAAATCTGATTGGTCCAAATCGGTACACCCACTTCTGAAGTAGGTCTCAGGCTTACCATCCAGTTGGATGTAAATAAATGTATTTGATCTCGTCCACTTGTCGCAAACACCATACACAATTTTGGACGCGTTTGAGGGAGACACTTTAGGAGAAATGTCTGGGACTGCAGCTGGGTGCATCTCTAACAGCATGGCGACTTGTTTACAAACGAGAGTTGGGAACACCAGAACCGCTTCACTGTATATCTCCAACCAAAAGTTACTTTATAAATCTATCAAAAGACGAAAATAAAACGGCATGAGTTTTCCTGATGTCAGAATCAGCTTTTGTTGTGTTCGCTTATGTGCTAACTGACTGACTTTGAGAGCTGTTTCCCCGTTACAATGGAAGTCTATGAGAGCCAGGTATTTGACCAGCATGCAAGCGTGAGCAGTATCCTACCTTAGTAACCGTCGCTAACGTGGTATTGGCCAACAACGGGCTTGGGTGGGACTTAGCGAAGAGTGAATTGGAATACCACAATTTTTTCCTACTCAGTCTGTGTCTCATAGGAAGGCTGTGGGCAGTTCAGAAACCCGTCCACCAGTGACATCATCGATGGTGAATCCAAGCTAATAGAAACGGCAGGCTTTCTTTTCCTGAAAAGTTGCAATGCAAAAGTTGAAGCCATCGTTCTCACGATAATAACAATCTAAATATATTTTAAAACAAATCTTGTTTAAAAAAAAATCTGCCTAATGATGATGTCACTGGTGGACGGGTGTCCAAAGCCCTCCTATGAGACACAGACTGAGTAGGAAAAAATGGTGGTGTTTTATCATGAACATTAGTGAGGACCAATTATATGAAGAGATGTTGAAAAGTGGTGAAGTGGTCATTGAAGAGACAACAGCCGGTCCACAAGCTCACGACACGTTGTGAGCCTGTCGAAATCGTCTATTTGCGCAATTCGTCATACAACGAAGTATATATGTTGTTTAATGCAAATCAGATATGACTTTTCTATGTGGATGTATGGGCTGTCAAGGCCAGAAAGCAGTTTTTTGCCACTCAGTAGGCATTCCTGCATAACTTCCTGATGATGTCACGTGCATACCCTCTATTGTCACTAGACAGCTTCAACCAAAGTGTCTGCTGAGAGCAATATTGCTCATGCTGTCCGCCTTAATAAGTCCCATGTGTACGGCGGGTTTGTGAGCGCTCACAACAGTCTGTGAAGCCAGTCTGGAGACCGTGGAGTCAGCCAAATTGTAATCTTTAATGATCATAAATTATTAAAGAGGAACAGCAGAAATGGCAGCAATGGCTAGGAGGTGACAGAGGCCACTGGAGAGAGGAAAAAAGCAAAAGCACCCCCTTTTTCCCCCACACTCCACCAAATCTCTGTGGCGCAAATGTACGAGCTCACAAAGCGTCTTGTGAGCTTGTACATCTGCTATTTTTGCCAAATATTTGTAGATTTTGACAGAATGTTCGCCTATTATGACATGGCCAGAATATGGACGCTAGTGTTCAAGCGATGAGAGAAAGAGAGACAGGGAGATTGAAGAGGAAGCAGTGAGGAGAAATGCACAGTGCGACGACAAGGACAAGAAAATAAGACATTTGTTCCCTACAGTAAAAAAAATATATACATATTATGTAAAATCACACATTGCAATCTAGCCTTTTGGCTACACATAATGACGTATATGAATATTGTTCGGGCTTCTTGGGGACATCGGTGGCAGCCGCGGGCTAGTTCTTAAGAAGCATTCCACCGGACGCCCTTGCCCTCAGCCCTCGTCCAAGCGACGGCATTACAATGAGCTACAGCATGTCACACATCCACGCCATTCACCAGAGCTAATGGGCCGTGCTCAACCGGCCATGGCCCTTTGAGAAACAACAAACCCACGGGGCGCTCATCGCTTGGAGGTAGGGGAGAGGGGACGTCCCCTGTCTCCAGTGGTGCACTGATTAGACGTTTTGCTCCCCCATCGTGGCAGATGGGATGAGGTCTGACACCGGGAGTGATTATTTAAATATTCACACACACACACACCGCGCGTCACCATTGGAGTGCGTGGCGACTCGCGAGGGTCCTCCACGCCAGAGCCGCACCAACACAGCCTCAGCTGTCCTCGCCTCACCCTATAGGACTCGAGCACAACGCACCCCCCCACCCCCCTCCCACGAAGCGACAAGGGAAAAAAATTACGCACAAAAATGAGAATTTTGTATGCGTCTCGCTGAGTCGGAAATATACCAGATGTTATGCGGTTGAGGCATGTGAACGCCCTGCACGGAATATGAAGTATGAGCCGGCGGGGCTCAAAATGTCAATTAGGCTGCGGCGAGCGCTGTGATCCGTGCCCTGGCAGAAAGAGAAAGAGAGAGAGTGAGAGAGAAAGAGAGCGAGAGATGAGGGGATTGGGGGGGTGGGGGCATTGCTTTGGTCGATTTCTGACCTTGAAATCTCTCCTGACTTTAGAGAAATTAGAGCAGGTGCGATACATAAACCATGAGGTAGTAGGAGTTAAACTGCCGTACCGCCGTGTCAAAGACCTCAAGCTATGATTTCGCTTTACATTTTTCATAAGCGGGGCATTCCCCAATGGGGGGAGGGGGAGGGAGAGGGTACTGTTCCGTTCTGAAGGTCCCCTTCCTTCCTACCTTGGCCTCTTTGACGAAGGCCTGCATCTCCTCGCCAAGGTTATTATAGTTACTTAAAACGGACGAAAAGACAAACTAAAATTTGAAAAAACATTTTCGTTGACTGAAACTAAATAAAAACTAGAAAAGGAAAAGAAAAACGATAACAAACTGAAACTGTATTGTGTGTTTACAAACATAAACAAACAAAAGTTTTTGTTTTTGTCAATTTATTCGTGCCGGCATGTTTTTGGGGAATACAAGACAACTCACCCCGGTGCTTGCCCGTTTTTCCTCCCGGAATTTTCCCCAGTGAGGGGGATAACTTTGTAATATGCTATTGGCTGTTTGTATTCTTTTTGGACAAATATAAAAAGATACTCCTGTGGAAAGGCTATATTATTTTACTTATATTGACCCTATAAACAATTTAGTATTATTTAGTATATGTAAGATTTTTCCCACTCAAATGGTACCTCGTCAGATAATCCCCACATAGCCTACAACAACTTCTGTGAACAGACTTCACTGTAGTAGCTTTTCATAAATTATATTTGTACTTAGGCTGTCTGCTGCCGTGAAAGTTTATAGTTAGATAAATTCAAAGTCCAGCCGTCTGCTGTCCAGCCTCTCCCACCCCTCACTGGGGAAAATTCCGGGAGGAAAACAGAAAAGGGGTGAGTTGTCTTGTTACCTTTTTGGGCACCTCAGTAGCCCTTGCCAGGCAAAAACTACAAAATGAGTCATTTCGCGACCTCTTTTTCTCATGTCACCAAATCTGGGGGTCAATTCTGAGATAAACCCAGCTAAAGATCGCGGCCAGTATGGGATTCTATGGAGGCCGGATTATCATTATTATCACTTTTGGTTCTCGACCGTTCCAACATTTTGGTTGCCGGTCCCCTTGTCGGCGGGGCCCGTATACGGGAGGCGTAAGTACAGTATGACTGTTAAACGTTCAAAAGGATGGCATAAGAGTGTGTAGTTTTATTAACCGTTTTGGACATGTATGGCTCGAAGTGTGTTCTGTTACTGAATATTCTTTATTTAAATGCTATCTTTTGAGTTTTTATTAAATAATACTTACTTTTACCTTTTCAATCCTGCACCTGACTTATTCCTCAGGTGAAGGATTGAAAAGGGCAGAGAAAAACTAAAACTAACACTAAAACAAAGCACTGTAACAAAAATAAATAAATAAATAAAAACTAGCAAACCCACTCTAAAAACTAACAAAAACTAGACTGAATTAGAAAAAAATAAGTAACTAAACTACAATGAAAAATCCAAAACTATTGTAACCTTGCTGTCTTCGCGCTCCTGTTGGTCTTACCTTGGCCTCTGTGACGACGGCCTGCATCTCCTCGCGCTCCTGCCGACAGAGCCGCAGCGTCTCCTGGAGCTCCCGGTCTCTCTTGGCCCGGTCGTCGTCCGCCGCTGCCCTCAAGTTGTCCATCTCCTTCTGGTGCACCTGAGATTTACACATGAATAAAGGCATTTTTAGCAATGTTCTTGTGTTCTTGCGATAAGCAAGAACACATGGTAGTACATCAAATGCGTAGAAATGGTAATCTTGGATCATAATTAAACTTAAGAACATATCATCAGTCTAACGAATATCCATACATTGAAACTATACATGCTGGTTCCCAAACTGTTTAGCCCGTGACCCAAAAGAGAAATTTGATGTCTCCCCTGGACCCAAACTAGTGAAAATAGCAGCTCTATCGGCTGTTTTCCCTAATTCATGACATTTCTTACATTTTTCTCAGATTTATTCAAAAATGTATTTAATTCATGAAAATGTTTTTAAAACATTATTAAAAACTAAATGTAGAAAACAAAAAAATAAAGGGACACGAAAAAATTTGTCCGTGACCCACAAATGGGTCCCAGTGTTTGGGAAACACTATAGAATGCCAGATCAATAATGACCTGGCATCCGTGGCATCCGTGCCACGGGGCCAAGCGGTGCTAACTAACCTCCCTCTCCAGCTGTAGCTGCTGCAGCACGGAGGCCCTCTCCTCCTGGGCGGCGCCCAGCTTGGCCCGCAGCTCCGACGCTGCCCTCTGGAGCTCCTTCCCGGAGCTCTCCTCGGCGGCCAGCTGCCGGGCCAAGTGGGCGCGGGCGGCGGTCAGCTCCTTCACGGCGGCCTGGAGCTCCGCCTGGGCCTCGCGGTCCCGCAGGGAGCGCCGGGCCGCCTGCTCCTCCAGCCGGCGGTTCTCCTCGCGGAGCTGCGCCTGGAGGACCGCCTGCTCCTCCAGCCGGTGGTTCTCCTCGCGGAGCCGCGCCTGGAGGACCGCCTGGCGCTGGGCCTCCTGTTCCAGCGCCGCAGAGGCGTCCCGCACCTGGAGAGTACACCGTTTAGAGCAGTGGTTTTCAACCCTTTTCACATCAAGGTCCATTATTTATTCGGCATTTTAGCCACGCACCACCATTTGATGAGATTTAGCCTCCCAGACCCAAAACTTGCAATATTTTGTTGTTGTTGAAAAAGATGTTGTCCACAATTCCATGCTGTATTGATGTGGTGCCACATAGAGATAACAGGCAAACATTGATCAAAATAACAATTCTTCTACATTCTCTAATTGTGTAGACTTGTAAATTAAGTAATGCAGATGTTTAACAATAATTTAACTCTTGAGAGTGTAAAAATCTAACCAAACCCAAATGGACCCATAAGGGTCCATTTTGTTTCATTTTACGCTCTCAAGAGTTAAAGATCTACTGTAAGGGTCCATTTGGTTACCAACTCATATAGCTGGGGACCACCTGGTACCCTCAAGGACCACTGGTGGTCCCCGGACCACTGGTTGAAAACCACTGCGTTAGAGGGGTTTTTGGTAAACCAGTAATGCCAACATGTCCTCTGGTCCCACATCCAGTATGAACCCTGTATGAACTAAAAGCCTAACCGACGCCAAGATTTTGGGGTCCGATGCCGATCCTGATTTAGGAGAGTGCTAAGCCTAGCAATTACAGATATTTGGACTTTTAAAAGTCATTTTAGTTTTTCATTTAAAAATTTAAAAATTCTATCAAATTCAATTCCATCCACAAGATGGAAGTGGAAAAAAAAACATTTAAAACGTGGTACGTTGAGACACGTTGTGAGCTCGCAGATGTATTCGTTTTAAATGCCCGGAAGTTTTTTAAACGTCCGAAAATGTTAGGCTACAATGACATGAAATGACGGAAAGTGGTTCAATATTTCACTGAAAATGTTATACTATTTAAATTGTTTAGCAGACGGAGCTGTATATATCCCTGCTATTATGGCAGGCAGCAGCTCTTGTACCGATTATGCCTAATTAATGCTCTGTCGCACACAGAAAAATAGCCGATCTACAAGCTTGTGGATCGGTTACTTTTGGCAGGTGGCATCGTATCGTCGACACAGACAAGGTGTTTAATCAGCGCTATAGGAAAACGCTAGCGCGGTCAGGCCTGCTGGAGGCACACTGGCTACATAAACCCATTAAGACCTGGAGCGCATCTGTGTCGCTTTAGCTTTTAACCACTTTAAACCATTATTTTATACTTTAAGTTTAGCTATTGCAAAATAGCCTTGCCTTGTAGATCTGCTATTTAAAAAAAAATCTTTGAATATATATTCTTCCCCAGCGAATGTTTTTACTCAAATCTTTGCTTCTAGGAAGTCCCTGGAACAAAATATTTTGAGATGGGGCTCCACGGCCAGATACAGATAATTCTGATTCTCTACGTGAAAAAGTTTGAGCACCACTGATACGTTTTTCAGAAAACTGTCAGGATTTAAAAGACATTTTGTAGAATTTGGTCTTAGGTCTCAATGTTGTTACCAGGTAGTGAGAGGACACACAGTGGAGAGCAGCATCATGCAGCTCTTGTACTGATAGGAAAACAATAGTGCTCAGCACTATGATAGGGGACAACGTTCTGGCCTGCTGCCTGTATGATCCAGGTACTGGTGGTGCTCAGCACTATGATAGGGGACGTCCTGGCCTGCTGCCTGTATTATCCAGGTACTGGTGGTGCTCAGCACTATGATAGGGGACGTCCTGGCCTGCTGCCTGTATGATCCAGGTGCTGGTGCATGCAGCATGCACGGCTGTGAGTCCACCTACCAGAACTATATTTACATAAATCCTATCCTATTTTAGTGTCTAAATCACTAATCTAAATAATACATTTGTGCTGATTCGTTGATGCCATCTCCTGGTCCAGCACGTTATGGAGTTTGCCGTTTCCCGACAACTTGCACCTTTGATAACGTTTCATCGTAAAAGATGGAGTGCCGTGATTTTTGTACCTTTTCTGTTTTGTATGCGTCTAAACTGTCTATGGAGTTAACAATACTCTAATAGACCACCAGGTGTGGTTAGAATATTCCATTATGTCTTCCCTGTGTATTTTTGAGTGGTGCAACCACTCCCTGATGGAGCTATGTGTGTGGGTGGGTGGGTGGCTGCCTGGCTGGCTGGGTACAGTAGAGGGACCCCCACACGGTAACTGTCATTTCTCAACCGTTTCGGACATGGGGCAGCACGCCGGAACCGGCCCGGGTGCGTTCCTGTGGGTCTGGAACTTCCGCCGCGTCAAAAGGCCAATTCAAAATACACCACATTTTGTGACATCATAACCTTAACCCCTCCCCTATTATCATACAACACACAGCTGTGGGCGAGGCTTAAGTTCAGGTGGGTTGTGCTAAGGTGAAAACCAAGTATACTTAATGAACTGGTGGGTGTGGCCACATAAAAACATTGTAACACCTTCTGTACACTGTAGAAATAATCTTCTAGTATAATCATAGTACCTGATGATCATGTTTTAGGGGGGGGGGGGGGGGGGCATCACGGAATCTTCAAGGAGGAGTTTGTTAAACACAACCCGTGTAAATGGCATAAAATGCACTAAAACGCGACAAGAATGGCTGACTTCCTGTTGGGTTTAGGTCTTGGCAAGTCGGAGAAATTTTCATACATGTACGTGAAACCATATTGGCAGCGACTTTGACATTTTGTGGGCGCTATTGAGCCAATAGGTCATGGGCATGTTTTAGAGCAATAAAATAAGTATTCTTTGCCACTTGTGATGTGTGTGCAAAGTTTATTTGAGTACGTCTATAGGCCCTCAAAACTGCGATTGATTTATGCATATAAGAATCTAGCCCTGGTGCAGTGTTCAGGCCCTGATACAAAATGTGTTGCATTTCAATAGGGCTTTGCACTGGTGCTGTGCTTGGGCCCAAAAGATTGTATATACTATATATGGGAAGCTATGGACTGAAAAAGCATTTTTTTTTCTTTTACAGTAACTGGCTTATTTAATCTGTCACACATGGCCTGAGTTAAACTAATTAGAATCTGAGATGGGTGTGATAACACACATTATGTGCATCAAGCCTATCGATGCACACAGGATATATCAGCCATCCCCGCACGTGCGCACGCACACACACACGCATACATTTCTGTCATGACAGGCTGCTTCATCTGCTCTTGTTTAGATCTTATTATCCGTCTGTACGATGACAACTATTAGCGATTATACTGTACCAGATCCTAAGGCCTAATGTGAATGAATGTAGGTTTCCGTTGCTGTACATAAATACACAGAGCTATGAATGAAAAGCTGCTGTTGTCTGTCCTCTAGCTGGCAGCGAGGCCGTTAGAAACACCAATCACTACATAAACCAGCACGTAGAGACTCATCGCTGTCAACTGCAACCTTGTATGAACACCGTTACCTTTCAGGAAAAATGTAAGAAAAAGAAGCTGTGTGTCCCAATGGATCCAATGTTGGTTATTATTTTGCGTTTAGCCCATTCTGGACGGGAACCCGTTTTGGTGTTTTAACTAAGCATTATGTTATACTCTAGCTATTGACAAATAGCAGATCTACAAGCTCATAGCGCGCCACCGAGTGGCGCGCTACGAGCTTGTAGGTCTGCTATTTTTGAAAAATCGTGAAATGGTTCTTTCAGAAGACTTTTTATTTATTTCGACGTCAGGCCTAAATGGGTTAGTCAGAAGCTCTTGAAGACCCGGAGGCCTGCGTTCAATGATCCCCAGGACTGCCCTTCACATATTTTTTGACCATGGCAGCACACATTTAAAAACACACTAACGTGCCATTGTAATGTAATACACATCTCTCTCTGTCTCTCTAACACTCACTCTCTCTCTCTCTCTCTTTTGATTGTGTTTGTCTGTGCAAGGGAGATACGGAGGGGATAGAGAGCAAGCGGACAATGCGAGAAAGGAAGAGAATGCTATTTCATATTTTTAAATAAGACTAGGGCTGTCACGATTATGAAATTCTACTGTACGTGACGATACATTGTCACACAAACAATTGCGATAAGCAATTTAATTGTGTTTTTGTCATTGGAAACACTGGAACCTATTCATATAAAATACTTTTCTGTTTAGCTTTTAGGCTTTGAAGATATGACAAATAACCTAAATATACAAAGAAATTACATATTTAATAACTTTAAAAAACACAAATCGTGGAAATAGCCGATCTACAAGCTCAAAAGTTCACAACGTGTTGCATCGTGACATCTTGCTGTTTGCTTGCTTGTAGATCTGCTGCAAAATGTATGAAAATATTTTAAAAATAAATCAACATGTTAACACTTTAATTGCCCAGAGTTATTTAATCCATTACATTATAGCGCCCATTCGATTTATAAACACGGACCCCTTTTCCGGACGGACCGGCGGAAGTTGTTGATATGTGTGTAGCAGCTAACAATAGCCACACCACTCTAGAGTCGATCGACAACAACGGGAGGTAAGAATAAATCTATCGCGACTAGCGACTGGACCGCGGAGCACCGTCCAACACAGGATATTTTTTCATAATTAGACGGGATGATTTAGATCGCGAGTTATGAACGTTTTAAGATTTTCGTTTATCAGCTAAACAGGGGAGGGAGTTTTTCGATGACGTCTCACTCTTACGCAACACCGAGGATTGCCCAACAGGCGGTCCTGGGCTATGGAGCCATGCGATCCGTTCTCATATCAATAAACTTCGTCTTTTGGACAATACTTCGTCCTGGGCGTCGGGCGTTACTAATAGAAAGGACAAAGAACTTCGTCCTGGGCGATGGGGGTGTTAACGATTCGCCCATACCTTAGGCGGGGTTGGCGAAAGGGCCTTTCTGTGTGGGGTTTTCATGTTCTCCCCGTGTCCCCTAGGGTAGGTACCCTCACAAAAAAACATGCAGTAATCCTGGACTCTATACTGCCTCCCCCTGGTCAGCCGGATGGAGGGGAAGGGAACTGGTTGGAATAATGTGTTCCTTCCACGCGCTACGTGACAGTCCTACCGGGTAAACTCGCCCCTGTCAGGTGAAGACAAGACAAGAAGCGCCCTGCTCACATGCATTGAAGGAAGCATGAGCTCAGGTTGGCAGAGGGAGAGTAGCGCCCAGGATTACAGCTTAGGCAATTGGCACCAAGTGAAAATTGGGCTACAAAAATCGTAACTTCTGGTCTATGACTAAACTTAACACATGATGACGATTATGCAAAGATAATTGTATTAGACAATTATGTAATAATTTTGAAAGGCCTAAAGTATACAATATAAAAAGTTGACGTAATATGAACTGTAATTGATCTCTCCACTCGACTCCTTGATAGGATTGTCACCGTCCAGGGGCGGGCCCCATCTGCTGTTTTAACCCATTTTGGGCGGGAACCCCTTTTGGTGTTAGCATTATGTTGTGCTTTAGCTATTGAAAAAAATCGAAGAACGACTGACATAGAAACAAAGCTTTTTCAGAAAACTGTCAGGATGTAGAAGACATTTTTAGAATCTGATCTCAGGTCAAAATGGGTTAACCCTGATTAAGATGTCTTCTTCTAAATCCTGACCGTTTTCTGAAAAACGTCATCAGAGGTGCTCAAACCTTTTCATGTAATAGCACCCCTAGAATGATATGTATTTGGCTACCGACCCTCCCACCACCCGTCTATTCACTTCACCCTCCCATCACCCGTCTATTCACTTCACCCTCCCACCACCCGTCTATTCACTTCACCCTCCCATCACCAGTCTATTCACTTCACCCTCCCATCACCCGTCTATTCACTTCACCCTCCCATCACCCGTCTATTCACTTCACCCTCCCATCACCCGTCTATTCACTTCACCCTCCCATCACCCGTCTATTCACTTCACCCTCCCACCACCCGTCTATTCACTTCACCCTCCCATCACCCGTCTATTCACTTCACCCTCCCACCACCCGTCTATTCACTTCACCCTCCCATCACCCGTCTATTCACTTCACCCTCCCATCACCGTCTATTCACTTCACCCTCCCATCACCCGTCTATTCACTACACCCTCCCATCACCCGTCTATTCACTACACCCTCCCATCACCGTCTATTCACTTCACCCTCCCATCACCCGTCTGTTCACTTCACCCTCCCATCACCCTCTATTCACTTCACCCTCCCATCACCCGTCTATTCACTTCACCCTCCCATCACCCGTCTATTCACTTCACCCTCCCATCACCCGTCTATTCACTTCACCCTCCCCTCACCCGTCTATTCACTTCACCCTCCCATCACCCGTCTATTCACTTCACCCTCCCATCACCGTCTATTCACTTCACCCTCCCATCACCCGTCTATTCACTTCACCCTCCCATCACCCGTCTATTCACTTCACCCTCCCATCACCCGTCTATTCACTTCACCCTCCCATCACCCGTCTATTCACTTCACCCTCCCATCACCGTCTATTCACTTCACCCTCCCATCACCGTCTATTCACTTCACCCTCCCATCACCCGTCTGTTCACTTCACCCTCCCATCACCGTCTATTCACTTCACCCTCCCATCACCCGTCTATTCACTTCACCCTCCCATCACCGTCTATTCACTTCACCCTCCCATCACCGTCTATTCACTTCACCCTCCCATCACCCGTCTATTCACTTCACCCTCCCATCACCCGTCTATTCACTTCACCCTCCCCTCACCCGTCTATTCACTTCACCCTCCCATCACCCGTCTATTCACTTCACCCTCCCATCACCCGTCTATTCACTTCACCCTCCCATCACCCGTCTATTCACTTCACCCTCCCATCACCCGTCTATTCACTTCACCCTCCCATCACCCGTCTATTCACCTCACCCTCCCATCACCCGTCTATTCACTTCACCCTCCCCTCACCCGTCTATTCACTTCACCCTCCCATCACCCGTCTATTCACTTCACCCTCCCATCACCCGTCTATTCACTTCACCCTCCCCTCACCCGTCTATTCACTTCACCCTCCCATCACCCGTCTATTCACTTCACCCTCCCATCACCCGTCTATTCACTTCACCCTCCCATCACCCGTCTATTCACCTCACCCTCCCATCACCCGTCTATTCACTTCACCCTCCCCTCACCCGTCTATTCACTTCACCCTCCCATCACCCGTCTATTCACTTCACCCTCCCCTCACCCGTCTATTCACTTCACCCTCCCATCACCCGTCTATTCACTTCACCCTCCCATCACCCGTCTATTCACTTCACCCTCCCATCACCCGTCTATTCACTTCACCCTCCCATCACCCGTCTATTCACTTCAGCATCTGAACCACGGCGGCTGAACAACCGTTGTTGAGCAATGTTACAGAATAATCCAACAGACATTAGGCCCGTCTCAGATGCAATTATCCTTTCCCAGAGACATCCTGTTTCCAGCGTTGTGTGCCTGTTGCTCATAGAATTACATGACAGGTAGGCTCACAATGGCCACATTATACTGGCTGACAGGTTCATAATCATCTGAAGCAACTCAGCACGATTGTGCATGTGATTAATTGAGAGCTATAAATATGGACAGCCTTGCGTAACGTACACGTGTAATGTGGTCTGTTCGGTTTCCACAATGACTGAGATAAATAAATCCAGAATCACAACATCCTGTATCGGTTATTTTTCAATCATTGATTGTTTCTGTCAAAGAGGGAGGTCTTTTTTTTCTGTTTAGGCTAATCTAGAGAGCTTTTGTATGCATGAGAGCAGCCAATGCACCAGGGGATTCTAGATATCCTGTTTTAGGTGGTGGCAAAAGTACTCAAATGTTTTACTTAAGTAAAAGTATCAATACTGCAATATAGAAATACTCCGTTAGAAGTCTGGAATTACAAATGTACTATTGACATCAAAATGTAGTTAAATTACCAAAAGTAAAAGTACTCAGTATGCATAATCTCTCATTTGAAGTTTTTAAATGTATAAAAATCTTTTGCAAATAGGAGATCTACAAGCTCACATTGCGTCGCATTGGCTATTTTCAAATGGCCAAAATGTATATATGGCTGAAGTGGTTACTATATGTTTTGTAATAATAATCGAAATCTAACTAAAGTTTTCAAATAAATGTAGTGGAGTAAAAGTACAATATTTGCCCCTGAGATGTAGTGGAGTATAAGTAAAAGTACTGGCAAATTGAAATACTCAAGTAAAGTAGAAATACCTCAAAATTGTACTTAAGTACAGTACTTAAGTAAATGTATTTAGTTACTTTCCCCACTGCCCATTTTTCTTGCTCAAACTTCTTGATTTGAACTAATGCAGTTGTGTGTGTATCATGGCATTCACAAAGTTGAAAAAAGGTCTCATTGATAATAAAGGTTGCCTACCCCTGACAGTGGATATAAAGGGTAGTAGACCATGAAATGCAAGATATCGTCCATGTATTGTCCATGTCTTTATCTAAATATTGAAACACAAGATATCGTCACAGAAGGCAGGTGAAGAAAGTCCCAAAAGAAACTGTGTGTCTTTGGCCGTTTTCTTGGAAAGCCACAGGAAAAAGAGTGGCGTTCGACTTCCCAGTTTAATAACGTCAGACCATTTAAAGCTACACTAAGCAATCCGGCTTAGACAACACCAGCCACGGTTTCACAAGAAAACCTTGTAATAAAGGTTGCAAAAGAGCCACTGCAGCTGGACTTTAAAGAAGTGCTCGAGGTAGATCTATGACTTATGTTGGCGTTTTTGTGAGCGGCTCAAACTGCTCACCTCCCGGATCTCCTGCTCCAGGGACAGGTGTCGCTGGCGCGTCTCCGACAGCTCCACATCCTTGCGGTGGACCTCGTCCTCGCGCTGGGCCAAACGGCCCAGGACCTCGGTCAGCTCCCTGCGGGACACCTCGCTCTGCTGACTCAGAGACTTCAGGTGGGCCTGGGAGCTCTCCCTCTCCCTGGTCACCTGGAGGGGGGAAGAGAAAATAGCAATGAGGAAAAAAGACGGGGAGGGAAACGGAAAGAGACAGAAAGAGAGACAGAGTTGGGACAGAAAGAGAGGCCAGGTAGAGAGACGAGTGAGAGAGATGGAGAGAGAAAAAGACCAAGCCAAGAATGAGGGGGAGGGGCATGCGTTAGTCCAATGTCCCGTTAGTCTGACATACAGTACGTGGCCGGTTAAGACACACCCGTGGCTTCCGCGTGCCGTCTGACAGACGCGGGTGAAAGACACAGAGTAACAAAGCTGGGAAAGAACGAGAGAAAGAGAGAGAGAGAGAGAGAGAGAGAGAGAGAGAGAGAGAGAGAGAGAGAGAGAGAGAGAGCGAGAGAGAGAGAGCGCGAGAGAGAGAGAGAGAGAGTGCACATTGGAGAGCCGCATTATCCCATTATAACCAGGAAAGCATCTGCTTCAGTTTAGATGTTTTTGCGTTGGCAGACGTACAAGCAGACATACAATCTCACCGCGCACCTATTTTTGATTTTTTTTTAATCGTGAAAGTGTGAGAACTACTGATTCAGACGGCATTCATAGAACGCTCCGGTCTTAATGGGTTATGCGGCGGCAGGCGGGCAGACATGCACTGATAGGAGAACGCTAGCGCTCAGCGCTACGATAAGGGACAACGATTGGGGCCTGCAAGCAGGCAGATTGGTCCTAATGCCCAGCCTTATGACTGGAATCTGCAGAAAGACTTTGTCAGAGCACGGTCCCTAATCATTTAATTGAGCACTTAATTCTCCCTAGTAATTCATTAAGGGAGGCAGAAATGATTTTTTTTTTGGGCTATTAATTTGCATCACGGTCGTCCGGCGCACACGCGTGTGTGTGCGTGTGCGCGCCACCCAGGTGGGAGTCCGTATGTCTGTCTGATTGCTGACTGTGATTTTGGAGGTGACTCACTGGGAGGTGACTTTCAAGATAATGAATAATACTAATAGGCGGAGGATGATTAATTATCAAGTTAGCGCGCACTACATATGACAATGTGTTAAAATAGTATTAAGAGGTGTAGCGCGGCGCTACACGCTCATTATCGCTCACCCAAGGACAACACTTGAGTAAGAGTTCTGATAATTACCATAGAGCGTAGATGGATAGGTTGGTATAGAATGAGAAAACTGCTAACTAAGTGAGCAAATAATTATACAATTAAATCGTAAAATTATAAATTCTGCAATCAAGCAAGAAAGCTAAATCCTAGAGGGGCTGTAGTGAATGTTTGGGATACAGCGCTGGTGTCCTAAGTATACTAAATGCATATGTACGCATGAATATGCTCTACAGCAGTGGTTCCCAAAATGTTTTGTGTCAAGGACCCCCAAATCAACATTTATTAGGACACGGACCCCCCCATTTGAAATCATATGCCAGTGATCCCGATAAGGGAGGATTTGTACGGCTCTAGCAGTGATTCCGAAACATATTAATTTCATGGACCCCCAGTTTAACACACATTATGCTACGGACCCCCCATTTAATGGCATTTCTATCTCTGGGACCCCAATTTCTATTGTAAAACCACTGTTAATTTAACTCAGAGAGTGTACAAATGGAACCAAATGGACCCGCTAGGGTCCATTTGGTTCCATTTGTACACTCTCTGAGTTACAGACCCATAAGGGTCCATTTGGTTGCAAATTATCATTTAGCTGGGTCCCCCCAGGAACTCCCTCAAGTACCCCTGGGGGTCCCCGGACCCCACTTTGGGAGTATTGCTCTACAGCAATACTCTGGCTTGAGATCAACCACCCAGGAACTGTGTATCCGTGCTAATAAACACTGGTTGGATTTGTGAGCAAACATTATAAAAAAAAAATCACACCCGTGTGAACCGAGTGGTCTTATATAGCCTGATCAGCTGTGGTCTGACGTAATGTCAGTGTCCATAGTAACCATGCTCACCTTTGCACGGACACGTAGGTATACAGGTACACAAACATACAGACAAAGCTGGTTGTTGGAGTGGTTTGCACCACTCAAAAACACTGAAAACCCACAGGATGAATAGTCTTAATTATAAAACGTCTTGTTTCAATCCTGGATGGCGATTTGCTGAGGCCTCGTTCTACAGTGACAATATTCCTGATATACTCACGGCTAAATGGAACATTCCGATCATTGTGTTTTTCTTTTTTTTAAATAATTTGTATCCCACGATTTTGTAACCCATTTTTTACCCCTGTAGTCAATTATCTAATGTGATCCTGGGCTCTACACACCCTCCGCCAACCTAGTCCCCATATATGGGGGACATGGGGAGAGCAACGGACTTGAACTCATGCTTCCTTCATGCCTGAGTGTCCAAGTTGCTCCTTTCCACCTGACAGGGGGGAGTTTCCCTGGTTGGACGTAGCGCGTGGAAGGAACACGTTACTCCAACCAGTTCCTTTCCCCTCCATCAGGTGCCCCGGCTGGCCACGGGGAGGCAGTTTAGAGACCAGGATTACTGCATGTTTTTTGTGAGGGCACCTACCCTAGGGGACACGGGGAGAACATGCAAACTCCACACAGAAAGGCCCTTTCGCTAACCGCGCCTCGGGTATGGGCACTGATGACGCGGAGGAGGGAACACGCCCCCAGTGCCCACAGCGTCCCCAGCGGGAATCGAACCCAGGACCTTCTAGCTGTGAGGCGACAGCACTATACCGACTGTGCCACCGTTGGTATTGGTACTTTAACTTAAGTACAAAATGTGAGTACTTTATCCAGCACTGGTGGATCTGATGGATTGTGATGATCTGTAGAATATACTGTACCTACTACCTACTGTACTACTATACATCATGCTTTAGAGATGGGGAGGAATACATTCAATGTTTTCTAGATTATTTTTTAATTTGCTGTCCTTTTGTGTTATTGAGAGTAGAGAGTATAATTTGCAGAGACAGACATGTTTTGAAATAATCAAAACCTGTTATAATATGTACATGCATGCATATTGGTATAATTGCTTTTATAAATTAAACTTAACTAAGTGTAAATATTTAAATGAAATGAACAGCATGAGAGTTGGACAATATGATCAATAATTGAACATATTTTGTTGGTCTCAGGAATACGAATAGATGACACAATTACACTTTGTAAAGTCTATGAAGCAAACTTTATTGAAATTGTGACTTGAGAGAACGCTATATGAGGTAGAGGAGAGGTCAGCTCACATTGCAGTTGATTTGTTTCAATGTAAGTACAGTATCAGAGAGTATCAGACACAGTGTACAGTATGAGAAATGTGATCAGAGAGACATCTCAAACAATCTGGAGATGTATTTTGATTTTTCCTTGGCCAGGTTTTCCTGTTTCACGATTTCCCTTTGCTCAAGGAAGTCTTTGCATTCGTACAGCTTGTTAATCCTCAGGATGTCGATATCAGACATGCCCTGTCTCTGGCCGATCTGCACGTTGGCGTTTGGGATGGGGGTGATGCTGTCTTTGCCGTACCAGATAGAGAAGGCCGTTCTACCGTAGTGCATGATGGAGGAGTAGTCATAGGGGGTGTCCAGGTTGTTGGTGTTCTGCTTGTAGAAGTTGTGTTTCATGTCGTTGTTGATGTTGTCCCAGTTGATGAGGACGTAGTCGTCACGGTCGCTCCTGGTCTGCTCGTGCTTGAAGCTCAGGGCATGGTTGATCTCGTGCTGGATGATGCCGTGGTGCAGGCAGCCCCAACGGTTGATAGAGATCACTTGCTTGCCTCCTACTCTGCCTAGATAAGACCAGCATCCATCACTGTTCTCAAAGCTGATGTAGTCTTGCTCGTACTGACGTGGCTCAAAGCGGACACAGGTGCTGTCGGTGAAGGTCTGCATGGCTCTTTCAATCTTCTTCCTGTCCCATTTGTTGAAGTCGCTGCTCACCGTGTAGGGGATCGTCACCGAGCCATCAAAGTCTTTCTCCCACAGGCAGTTGTAATAGAAACAGTACATGGCGTTTCTGGTTCTGGGAGCGACCATGTCTCCCTCCACAAGGAACTGCCTTGAGCCGTTGTTGGAAGTCAGAATGATGGTGCTGATGTCTGCCTGGACTCCAGATTCACTTCTTTCTTCCATAATGGGATGGGCCTGGGAGAGGCCCAGCAGTAGCAGGAGGCTGAAAAAGATCTTCATCTTCTGGGTCCTTCAGGGGTCTTTCTTGGTCACTGATGGCGCTGGAGAGTCTGTGGAGACTGGATGCTGGGAGCTTGGTGAATGAGTCTTCTGAGTCCTTAGCTTTTATACTGACCTGTGTAGGCGTGTCTGCTGGAGGATTAAGGGTTGTGTCCAGGCCACTAAAGCCTAAACAAACCTGTGAAGGCAGAACTCCTCAGACCAACCTGTTGTTTCAACAGGGTCTGTATTCCTCAGTCATTACAGGGACAACTAGTGTTGGTTAATGAGGTGGGAATGTTTGCATTACATCTTAGACATTCAGCTGACTCTAAATTTGAAAACTACATTTTGCCTTAACATTTTACATGACTGTTGCATTCAAGAATTGAAGTAGGACTTTATTCCATCTATCAATTTAGCCAACACAATAGTAAAACAACAGTATATGAAATTATATCCCATGTTGTGTCTGTCATATTATGACAGACACATCCAAGTGAGCAACAATCTGCAAGTTTAATAATAGAAATAAATGACATACAGCAAACAATGAACATTTACTTACAGTACTTACTACACTTAATACATAGAATAGAATTGTATTGTGTGCTTCTATTTTTTATATCGTTCGTAAGTATGTTTAAGTGTTATTAAACAACAACTGTAATTTAATCTTGGTTTAGTTTTCCATAGTGTAACATTAACTGTGTCAGTATGACCTTTTAACTGAAACTGTGTTTTTCAACATACTAAAATTAGATATATATTAGACATATTATTACTGCCAAGTATCTGGTACAAACAGATAAGGTCAGATCACAGCTCTTTTTTTCCTAATTACCGTATATACCAAGCTCTCTCTCCCTCTCCCTTGAGGGGAATCCCTATGTATGTAAACTGTTGCTTTACTCTGTAGGTCTCAGAATGCATTCTCTGAATAAACCCATTTATTTAAAGGTGGTATAGACAAGTTTCCAGTGTTTGTACACAGAAGTGCGTGAGTGTATCCAAACAAATGCAAATCTAGCTCCACCCCCCTCCCCCCCTCATTCTATTGGCTGAGCCAGGTCACTTCAGGCTATGGGATTGTTGTTGCTGCTGGGAGGGACGCTATGGATATTGCGCTCGTATGGCTAAATATGACATTCAAAAATTATGAATTTCTATCGATATCTTAGTTACAACAATGACATTGAGTTGACATGTTTTTTTAAGGGTAACTGTAGCATAATCGCAATATCACACGACTGACACGACGAGTCCCTCAAATGAGGAAGTAGCGGAGGATCGAGGAGACTCACTGGCTCTCAACTTTTATTTGTAATCGTGCATATAAAACATATTGCCCCTCAAATGCCCCAGCCACTACAGCATCGTTCATGTGAACTACTCTGTCCACGGTTATTCATTGCAATGAAAATCGCTATGATGATCCGCGACGGCTAGCCTGTCACCGCTGGCGAACACGTACGGGTTGAATGCACGCTTCAAGCCGGCCGGCAGGCAGGCAGTCGCCGCGGTGGTGGCTGGTGAAATGATACTATTACTCACTTCCACTTCCACCATTTCAACAAATAAGCACATACAACCCACTCCACATGAACGATATTGATGTAGGCCTAACCAGGAGATTTTATTGGGGTCCGAGTCGTTCTGTAACTATAAGGATCCTCCGAGTTCTGAGGGGTGCTTGCTGCTGGTGTTGTTGTTCACTAGTTTCACACCACCCAACCATGCACTATACATAGTGATTCTCATAATTTCAATAGGCTTACATATTAAATCATAAACATACTATTTCACATGAACAAAGTTAGTGAAACTAAGATATGGGGATAATATTATACATTGCAATTGAAATCGCATCGTGTTTTCATTATAATACTGCTGGGTTGAACACACCGTCACAGCCTCGCGCTGCAATTGGCTAAAAGTTTAAATCCCCCCCGACGTCCCGTATAGTAAACTGTAGTGGATATAAACAGTGCATTCAGCCACAGGGAGGCAAAGGGGGAGTGTGCTGTTGCAGGAGGACACCTCAGCATCATAATATAGGGAAAGATAGAGGGGGAAAAGGCCAACAAAATACATTTATATATATTTAAAATTTTGGCTGAAAACTTGCCTATATCACCTTTAACTCTGTATTCTCTTCTCATAAAAAACGGGCAACTAAAAAACCTGGTGAACCTGCTTCAACGGGCCGGCGGCGTGGAACAAACTCCCACTATACCCTCGACAGGCAGCCTCTGTAGACATTTTTAAAGCACAGCTCAAGACCTACTTCTATACTGTTGCTTTTAGTTGATCTTTTAAATGATTTGTTATTATTCATGTCCTCACTGTATTGCATTACTGCTATTATTTTAATGTTTTATGCCTTGCTTTTTTTCTTTTTTGTCTCCGTTGCTCTGCAAAGCACTTTGAGCTGCATTTCATGTCATGAAAGGTGCTATACAAATAAAGTTTTATTAGTATTAGTAGTAGTAAATACAGCCATGGCACACAGCTGACCTGCGAGGCCTTGTCGGTGTGTTCTTGTGCCTGTGTCCTGGCCTCGTCCAGCTCCTTCTGCAGCCTCCTGCACTTGGCCCTCCACTGGCGCACCGCCTCCTGGGCTCTGCTCTTCAGCTCCTCCCTGCTCCTCGTACTCTCCTGGAGCAACACCTCCGTCTCGCTCCTCTCCGCCTGGCCTCGGCCCTGGGAGACGCAACATACAGTATGGGTAAAGAGATTCTATATGAAGAGGCAACACTCCCATTAAGTCCCATTGTAACAACCAGCGCCTCCACCATATTGGAGTGATGATGTAACTTCCAGTTGCTTTAAAAAACATTAAAAAGTCACGCTGTACAAAACAAGAACTTGTTTTAATCCTATCCCATTTATTTATCATATTTATGAATGGATCAAAGCAGAAATTAGTAACATATTCATTCAGAATGTAAGGGTGCATGTGCGCATGCATGTATGCACGTGCGACCGTGCATGTTTACGTTACGTGTTTGAGGTGTTTACATGGACAAAGCGTTGCCGCCATATTTGAGTGATGCCGGCAGCACTACTGCTGCGCCATCTAGTGGTGATTCCAGATATTTGAGGACTGTCGCCTCTTTATAAAGCATCTCTTTGGTGTGGGCTCTATGCATACACGCCATTTTGGAAGGAACTTGCCCCCCCCCCCCCCCCTCCCCTACTTCCTTTGTTCACAGGTGTTACCGCCGATACTAATGAAGGCTCTCCCTACGTTTTTAACAGCGGCCGAACAGCGGCGATAAAAATCTCCTAGTGGGCGTTCCTTCTGTCATTACCGTATGTAATGTAAACGTATCACCGTTCTGCGTGGAGGGGGAAACAACGCACCACATGAATTTGATTCATGACAATGGCGTCGAAAAGCTAAAATGTTTTCATGTTTTTGAACGACGTTCCTCCGCCCACTTTTCGACTATCGCCGGTAGTTGCCGGGTCCCATAGACACACAACGCACTTCCGGAAAATACGCCAGGCTGCCCGCTGTTAAAATGTACCGTCTGTTCCATTCTGGTCAAACAGAGTCAGGGACGGTGCTGCTATTGTGCATGTTGGCTCTGACTACACCAGTGGGTCTCAAAGTGTCCTTGAGGGGGTTCCAAATGGCCCAGTATGGGTGTGTAACTCTGAGAGTTACGGGTCCATTTGGTTCCATTTGTACACTCTCAGAGTTATGTGGGTCCTTGAAATTAAGCAATTCAGTGTCTTCAGTGTGTCTTCAGTGTGTTCAGTGTCTTGCCCAAGGACACTTCGACATGTAGACAGGAGGAGCCGGGATTCGAACTGTCGACCCATGGATCATTGGACGACCTGCTCTACCTCTTGAGCCACAATGTGCGTGCGTGTAGTCCGTGTGCTAAAATCGATGTTTCTTAAAACTGCCATATGACTACGGGAAAGTCTGGAAGAAAAGTGCGTCGGCAACTACATAGAGGGGCGACTGTGTTCGGTGTATGAATGTGTGTGTGAATGGGTGAATGTAATGCACAATCTATGTAAAGCGCCTTGGATAAAGGCACTATATAAATGCACCATTTACCATTTAGAGGATTGCTATAATACAGTAGTGCAAAAAGAAAATGGAGTCTGCACACTGGTCATTGTGCACATGTACCTCTGCTTGTTTTGCATCTGGGCCACGGATGTGTGAGCACTAGAGACTGACACAGGAGTGGATGTTCACTCCCGTCCCATCCCACTCCCACAGGGAAAAATAACAATCACGGGCCAGAGTAAAACAAAAAAAAATAGAAAAAGTGCCCTTCTGGGCACAGGTCTCTACCAGGAGGATAGGAGTTTGTGTGATGTTTGGCAAAATGTTTAGGAGTAATATAAACATGTTTTTTTGTTTGTTTGTTTCTTGCAACAATTTTCTTCATTTTGTTGAGGAAATGCAGAGCCAGATCACTCATAGCATCTCTGAGGATAGAATTCTGGATGAGCAGGACTGCAGGCTACTCCTGAAAACTTTGGAAGGCAATCTTAGCTAATCAGTGTAGAATCTGAGAAATCCAACAGGCTCGTCTTGATCACATGACTACAGAAATCATGTGTACCGATTTGCGTGAGATTTGGATGAAATCTGTGCGACTAACATAAACAATGTGTTTTGCCGAAATGGGCCTCATGGTGGCGCTATAACCGGCAAATGTGGAGGGATGCAGGGAAAATGTTTTTCCATGGCCTCTAGGGAGTGCGCATATATAAGTTGTATACAGATCGATGCAATTATAGGTAAAAACAGGAATTGGCCTGTTATAGCACCACCGTGAGGCTGATTTGGGAAGCCTAGTGGAAATGTGTGTGTATAATTTCATGGAAATTGGACAGTGTTTGTGATTTGTGGCATTTTGTTCGAAACGGACCAATCATGTGAGCTTTGGAAGCCAATCTTAGCCAATCAGGATGGAAGATGGGAAATTGTGCAGATCCGTGTTGATCACATGACTATGGAGATAGTGTATACCGAATTGTGTGATGTATGGATAAAATGTGTACGAGTTATCTACAGAAATGTGTTTTGCCTAAATCGGCCTCATGGTGGCGCTATAACAGGCCGTTGAGGAATATTTGGGGCAGAGGTTCGTCGTTGGCATCCAGGGAGTGTGTGTGCACAGTTTGGCATGGATCGGGCCAATGGTGCCGGAGATTAGCTGATAACGGACGGACGGAAGGACGGACGGAAGGACGGACACACGGACGGAGTGCAAAACATACTCTCTCCCCATGCCTTCGGCCTGGTGGAGACAATAAATCCTATCCCATCCCACTCCTTAATGTAGAATGACTCCCGATCCCATCCCGCTCCCACTCAAAATTACTCCCGTTTGTTTGTTTGTCTTGCTTTTATTAATAAATTAGTCATTAGGAAAGGCAATGGATTTTGTGTTCTTTTTTAGATTACTGTGTTTCATTCATGCAGTTTTAATTCAAAAGATGTAGCACCAGGAACAGTTCACCTGTGGTGATATTATGAGGCTAATTGATGTCATTCCCGTCCTATCCCGATCCCGGGATTAATACAAATTTTAATCCCATCCCGCGGGAATCCCACGGGATCCGCGGGAATACAGAGAAAAAAAATGTAATCCTCTAGTGTGCTCTACCTTCCTCATGCTATAGTTAGTGAACAGAAACCCCTCATTACAATGATAATGGTGGGGGAGAGGAGAGCACTGTCTACACTACACTACACACTGTAGGTCCTGCAGTAAAACCTCCCATAGGTGATCAGCTGGCTTGATAGGTCTAGCCCATTTGGGGCGGGAACCCCTTTTGGCGTTTTAAACATTATGTTACAATTTAGCTATTGAAAAATAGCAGATCTACAAGCTCATAGCGCGCCACCGAGTGGCGCGCTATGAGCTTGTAGGTCTGCTATTTTTGAAAAATCTTAAAAATGTGGTGCAAATCTTTGAATATATATTCTTTCAAAGTGAATGTTTTTAACTCAGGTCTAAATGGTCTAGAGACCGTGAAGGCCACGGCATACGATTCACATCATTCTCCTATACTCATCAAACCATTCAGTGACCCCTACCCCCCCTCATGTCCCGTGGGTGTTTTTATACATTCTTTGATATACCCTTGTCGAAATGTGTCCTCTGCATTTGACCCATCCTAAACTAGTCGGGTGCAGTGAGCAGCCACGGTGTAGCGTCCAGGGACCCACACTCCAGTTGGGGGATGCCAGTACCTTATTGGTCAAGGGCAATGGTAGGAGTTTGCACCTAGGGGTCAGTGGTGGGAACAAGTACTCTTTTTTTAATTTTACTTAAGTAAAAGTAGCAATACTGCAATATAGAAATACTCTGTTACAAGTAAAAGTCCGGAATTAATGACTGATTTTACACTTGCTGAAAATAGCCGATCTCCTATTTTCAGCATGCAACCAAATGTAAAATGACTTATACTGGATCTCTTGTCCACTAGTCGCTTCCTAACATTTTAGTCTAGTTGTTGACAAAATTGTCAATATATTTAGTCTTAGTTTTAGTCATCATAGCTTAGTTTTCATTTAGATTCCATTTAGTTTTCGTCGGTAGTCGGTGAACATTCTTTGTCATAGTATTACCGGTAGTTGACGAAATCAACACCGGTGCTGCTAACGACTGTGACGTCACAGACCATTCCCATCAGGATAGAGGTGATCCAGTGGCGTTTCCAGGAATTACATTTTGGGCAGGCAAGAATTATATTTTGTACAGGCAAGATGTGTCAATTGTCGTCTCCCCGCACACAATCGTAGCACTAAAGGTTTTCAAAGAGATATACCTGCCAGACGAGTAGTATACAAAGGCTGAAAGGCATGCATTTACATTCCAATGAGTGATTGAGGGTCGCGCTCTACCGCGATGGCCAATCAGCTGTCCAATAATAGTTCTCGTCTTGTTTTTGTCCTCTTTTTTCTCATTGTATGGATTTTGGCCAGGCCAGAAATGGATTTGGACAGGCGGACGCCTGCCCTCGCCTTATTGTAGATACGCCTCTGAGGTGATCACTCAGATCAGATCCTTTCCACTGGCCTCTTTCCTTGCTCTAACCAATTAAAACCGGGAAAAGCAATGTCAGATTTTAGAATTGGGTATTCATAGAGAGATGACTTCCGCACACCCGGTAGGTAATTTGGAGCAGGTGCGATGATGACGAGGCATATACAATGTAGAAAGTAGAGACACCCGCACGCCGCCACTTGCTGGGTTCAGAGCATTCAGAGCCTGAGGAAGGTCGCAAGACCGAAATGTTGCTTCTTAATAATAAATGCTCTGAACCTAGCAAGTGGCGGTGTGCGGGTGGGTGTAGCTCCTTTCTAGAATTGGATATAAAAAAATGGCAGATACAAGCTCGCAACTTGTAGATCTGCTATTTTGGAAAAAAACATGAAATTTGCTAATCTTTGCATCTGGGGGGCATACATATCATTTCGGGGGTTCTTGACATGAAAAAGTTTGAGAAACACCGATCTAACAAGATGGGTAAGGGCCAGGGACAAGTGTGTAAAATGTTACCACCAACAGCATAACAGAATTCAGGACCGGTCTTGTTCTCTTGGTTGTGAAGGAGATTGTAAAGGATGACTCATGCTACCATTAAAAAGTGACTTATTTTCTCTCTCTCTCTCTGTAGACCAGGACCATTGAATCACTAAACTCTCAGCTGTGCATTTGTCTTGGTAACGAGGAGTTTATACACTGCCACTCCACTAAACATCCCTCTCTATGTGGTGGTCGATGGACTGTTCTTCTTGCTGAGAGTCTGATCACATCCTGCATTGACATTCTTAGTTGCTTACATATCGCACTATAATGAATTGCATTTTTTTGCATTTTTAATAATGAATTGCATTTTTATAGCGCTTTTCCAAGTGCTCAAAGCACTTTAAAATGCTTCATTCATTCATACATTGGGAGGTGAAGCGGCGAACAGCCAGCGTCCTCACTTCCCACATTCCCACACCAATGGTGGCAAGCTCACACCGACCGACTCATTGGAGGCAATGTATGGTTCAGTGTCTTGCCCAAGGACACTTCGACATGTGGACAGGAGGAGCCGGGATTCGAACCACCGACCCAGGGATCATTGGACGACCTGCTCTACCCCCTGAGCCACAGCCCCCTGCCACAAGCAGCAGGGTCATTGAAAGTGCACGTGGGGGGGGGGGGGGGGGGGGGGGGGGCATAGGGCAGGGGGGGGGCATAAAAATCCAGACTTGTCTGCCACATGACGTCATTTCTGAAAGTCAGACGTCGGAGGAGCTAGCGCGTGTGAAGTGAGGGCTGCCACATGATGTTACCGACGTTGGAGAGGCTGGTGCCCCTCAAAAAATATAGAGAAAACATGTCCCCATATACATAGTACATACTGTAGCAAGGAAGCTTAGAGAAGGAAAGGACATGGTCACGTGACTGGGCTGCGCCATGACACTTTCATGGATGCTTTCATGGGAGCCAAACTACACCCGGAAGTTCGGCAGACTACACTGGTCAATGAGAGCTCAGTGACCAGCTCATGAACAAACACTATTTCTGAATGACTGATACCTTGTAAAGTAATCGCTTCTGGAAATAAAAGACATGTAACACATTATTGTCTAATGTGTTTCTTTTCGATGTGTACACCGTGTAACTTTATAGAGGTATTGTTCCGCTGGATATGGTAATCAGCGTTTGGTTTCTATTAATAAATATGCACTGTGTAAACTTCAATAATTTTAGTACTATAACTATGGTCGGAGAGCCTTTCACCCCAAAGCAGGCTAAGTTAACAGGAAGGTGTGAAATGTGACACCTCCGTCTCCCTCTAAGGGAATGTCAGAAACAGGCCAGAGCATAGCGGGGGAGCTCTGATAAGAGGTGAATAGCCAGCAGTTGTGTAAACAAGAGTTCCTCAACCACTTCTCCCTCCAGCATGCTTCTCCCATGCCAGACATGGCTAGCACATGTCAGTGGGAAATGTACTTCCTGATCTCTCAACCAATAGTAAGGTTAAGGACTGTTGCCACAGTGCCCAGCAGCCAATTGAATGTTAGCTGATGTGAACCTGCCCACAGGGCAGGTCTAAGGAAACAGAGGGTTTAAATGGCCTGGCGCCAGTTTCAATAAGTCAGATTCAAGCCAACTAAGAAGAATCCACACCTCATGTAACCACATGGACATGAAGAAAAACAACTCACATTAGACCAATGGTAATTATTGATACAATGCAAACTATTAATAATCAATGAATAATGTGTTATCCATGTGTTGTAACCTGCCTGTAATTGACGAATGCTATGTATATTGTCTCATTTATGCAGGTTTTTTACCTAACTAACCAACTAGTTAAAACTAACTAAACGTCTAACCTAAACTGGGTTAAAACTAACCCTTAAACCAACCCTAGATAAATAGTTCATGTGTTTAAATGTATGTTTGTTAAACGACAATAAAAGTATAAAAGACACCTGAGTTATATTATTTAGACAGTTTGAGTAAAGACATACTCTATGTGCAGTTGTGGCCTTTCAGTAGGCGTAGCTATGGACCATGATGCTATCATCTTAGCAAGTTAAATCGTGGATAGCTATAATCTGAACAGTAAAAAACCATACGGTGCGATTATTGTAATAATCGCGGTAAACTTTACTAAAACAAACGCTCCAAATGAGCACGGTTAGTGTGCAATTATCAACTTAATCGCGGTAACTTTACTAACAATTAAACCAGTAGCCTTGTAACTAAAATAGCCTGGTAACTAAATAGTTCAAAGCACGGTTAATAGATGCCACGGCTAGACTCAAAAGTCTCAAGCGTAGATGGTAAATCGCCTGATGTAACCACAGGCCTTGTACTAAATGTACAAACAAAAGTAACTCCAGCGTAAAACAGTACACCAGCTAAAAATCCAGTTTAGCACAGAGCTCTGAAGAAGCCAGCAAACCATAGGATAAAAAGCGTTACTGTAGGCTAAAAGGTTGCTAACCTAAACACAGGCGACAATGTGATCCAAGTTCTGGGTTTTAATGGCTACTCCAGAGTCAATGTCTATTCCAGCCTCTGATTCCAAGCAAGCTGAATGTCGTTGATTCAGGAGTGATTATTGTAACTAAGAGCTGGGCCATTATTGTTCCCAGTTTCCTCCTGGCTTTCAACCAGGGGAAAATGGCCGCCAGAGCAAAGCTAATTTGCTAAAACCATTAGCCTTTTGTCTTGCCTTCCACACTGTGACTACCACCCAGCCATAGGCGGGGGAGGGGCAGTGATGAGATAGGCGACAACAGGGCAACTTGCCTCTACTCTGATACTTCTAACCTAGCCATAAATGCGGGGGAAGGGCAGAGTAAACAGGCAGACAGGGCCTAATGGTAACTTAAAATGGCCCCTAAACTGACACTGTAGAATAGTCATGCTGTGTTGCTTCACTCTCTAGAAGACTCTCCATCCTAGCCATAAGTGCGGGGGAAGGTAGAGTTTGGCAAAACAACAGGGCTCAAGATAGTGTCCACTCTCAACTCCTGTTATCAGCAGGGGTGGGGGAAGGTCGTAAAGACAACCCAAATGCTAATTGCAGCACCAAAGGATGCATGCAGTCAGGGAATGACACAGACCACTAAGGCTAAAACTAATTGAGTAAAATAAGGGAGGCAGGTATTATTAGCAATGAAATGTGAAACCACTTTTAACTATAATTCCCAGCTTAAATTAGACCAGAACCGTAACAGAAGGAAAAATACTGTAAACGCTAAACTGGCTAAAATCCCCTGTGTCAATGCTATAAAACTATAAAACCGTGATAATATGGCCCTTGCTGAGATCCCCAAGATGGCTAATTCATTATTCAACGAGTTAAAAGTTAAAAGCGAAGAGGCACGATCAATATTCGAAAAATTAGCTACTGAGTGTGTAATAAGTCTGTCACAAAATACTCCAGTCATCAGAAAAGCAAATGCATTTGTTAATCTTAAAACAGCTTTCGAGAATGTAATGGACACTTATACAGATTATTTTGAAGAATTGAAAGAAGCTAATTTATCACAAAATGCTTTGCAAGTAAATAGTGAGCTCCATGACTGCACGACTAAATACTATAACATGAGGAAATTGTTACTGGATTCAGTGTGGTTACAAGTGGAACCGCAATGGTCAAACTTGTCTGACACAATAAACAAATTGATTAGTTCAGAGACAGGGGAACCAATAGCATCAAATGCATTAGATAAAGCTCTCGATGTTTTGAATTTAATATTACAGGACACCAAATCCTTAATAAGTCCGAAAAGGTCAATTCAAATGCTCTCTGACTATAAAAAGCTTGTCCGAGGAAGAGACAGGCTTAACCTGCAAGCCGCTCAGGCTGACCACGATCTAGGGCCGATAAAAATAGGGTCACTAACACAAAAGATCCAGGTCACAGCAGCGGAGGAGGAGGTCAGCGGGGTCAAGGAAGACGACACCGGAGACGTCACCTCCGGACCAGCGGGGGAGGAAACGGACGGGGGGCGACAGACGCCTGACCGCCCTCTAACCCCAACAGATGACGTCACCTCGATGGGGGAAGAAACGGCAGGGGGGCGGCAGGAACCGGTCCGCCCTCCAACCCCAACAGCAGACGTCACCTCGCGAGCCCCAGGGGGGCTTGCCACTATGTCAGCGGAGGACAAGCAGGCTCCCAACGCGACACCAAAACAGCAGGGAACCTGCTGTGTCCTACCAGAAGACTACGCCAGGTCAGCAGCACCGGAGGAGCATGAAGCCTGCGGTGGCCACACAGTGGACACCAGCCGGGCGCCCTCAACAGCCGTGCAAGCGACGGGCCCAGTGTCCGACGTGGGAAATGAGGCGCCGACGGCCACTACGTCAGTGCGCATCGACCAGGCGCGTCCCAACACGGTGCCACGAGGCCCAGCGGAGCCGGCACCTGACGCCAAGTCAGCAGAACCAGCACCGGAGGCCAGGGTGAGTCCAAAGGAAGAAACCACCCAGAGAGCTGCCGGGGCCAGCACAGCGCACGCTGT
This sequence comes from Electrona antarctica, assembly GCF_951216825.1. Taxonomy (NCBI): domain Eukaryota; kingdom Metazoa; phylum Chordata; class Actinopteri; order Myctophiformes; family Myctophidae; genus Electrona; species Electrona antarctica. Next base: position 7,869,236 of record NC_136798.1, on the reverse strand, counting down.
CACGGCGTCCGTCGCGGGAGACAACAGGAAGTCGACCGCCACAGAACAGTGGCACACGCCACAGCAATCCCTCGCCTCGGAAGGGCGAGATGACATCAGAGCGGCAGACCTAGGTGAGACGAAACCGTCCTCCACCAGTGCAAGCAGCGGCCTGACACCCACAGAATCCACCCTGTCAAGGCATAAGCCCTTGAGTTTCACCAGGGCGGAGTCTGCGACGATCGCCCTGCTATGCCTACCCATGCCAGCAACCACTGCGGTAGTCCACCCCACAACAACGACCACCACAACGTATCCCCTTCCGTCCGGCGAGGGTAAAGGTGGTCAGCTGGGGGGACCGCCCACAGCCAAACCATGTGGAAGCTGGGGAAAGCTTTGCAAAGCAGCGCTCTCCATCACAAGCCCTGCAGCCATCGGTAAGGTCACAATAAAACCTGCCGATGGCACCGATGGCAGAGGGAAAGTTAAAATGAAAAGATGCAGTCAATGCCAGTTACGTCATGAATGACGAACGCACACACACACATGCCTGCCCCCCCCTAACACAGGGAGGGGGGCCAGGACACACACCAGCTCCCCCCAACGAAGGGGAGTTGGCCACCACAAGGATTGGGGGAGCGCGCACACACAGAGCAAACCCCCCCCCCCTCCAAACGCAAGGCAGGAAGTCCGAATGCGAACGCGCGCACACGCGCACACACAACAAACCCCCCTCCAGCAAATGGAAGAAGCGCAAGGCAGAAGTCCTCCGAATGCGCACACACACACACACACACACACACCCCCCCCTAACACATGGAGGGGGGCCAGGCCACCAGGCTGACAAAGTAACTTGTCCAGCAAAACGAAGTGGGACCCATTGCAAAATGTCAGTAAGAGACAATGAGAAATCTGTGTTGTGTTTTTAAACAGTTGTGTGATTTGTTTAACAAATTAACAGGTACCAAGAAAAATCTCCGGTTGACGAGTACAAGCCAAAAAGTGTAAAAAGTAACTCATAAGTCCTGGGGTAAATTAATGTTTGGTTATACCATGTTAATTCTTCCTTTCCAGCAAGGGAAAAGCCTGGGTGGAAGGTGTGAATCGTGACACTTACAGTTGCCACACACAAACTGACAGCCCATGTCAATGACAGGGACAAAATAGTGTGTAGTAACACTTTTGAAATGCAGGCCAGTTTGAAATAATTGCCTAAAAAATCCTGAAGGTAATAAAAGTGCCATGCTAAATTACACATTAGTTACTAAACACACAAAATCCAAGGGCTTTTACGAAAAAGACAGTAAAGTAAACCAGAACCCTGGTGAAATCTTATCTCCAATCTGCTCAGGACCAAGCAAGTTTATGAGGGGTAATAAATGGCAGGAACCAACCTGCTTCTAAAATGTAACAAATTAAGTAGTGATCCACGAAGATATCACAAGTCAAGGGATTTGTTTGAACAAAGTGGAATCAAATTAAACAGAATTACAAGTAAGGAAACAAACAGGAACCTTAGAATGAGTAACTAATTCTGAAAAGATAAAACAAAGAACAATATTATAATTCCTTAACCAGTCAGTTCAAAGGCATGTTAAGATAATCATAGTATAACTACTCCAAAGTCAATGTCTATTCCAGCCTCTGATTCCAAGCAAGCTGAAATGTCATTTGATTCAGGGGTGATTCCCATTTTCCTCCTGGCTTTCAACCAGGTGAAAATGGCTTTGTGTTTATCGAACCCTCTCCCGGCACATATGGTCAATTATGTGTTGAACCAAACCGGCATAACGGATATCGGAAAACCACTCTATAAGTTATAGATTAGTTTTGGCGGGAGGTGTTCCGCTGGATATGGTAATCAGCGTTTGGTTTCTATTAATAAATATGCACTGTGTAAACTTCAATAATTTTAGTACTATAACTATGGTCGGAGAGCCTTTCACCCCAAAGCAGGCTAAGTTAACAGGAAGGTGTGAAATGTGACACCTCCGTCTCCCTCTAAGGGAATGTCAGAAACAGGCCAGAGCATAGCGGGGGAGCTCTGATAAGAGGTGAATAGCCAGCAGTTGTGTAAACAAGAGTTCCTCAACCACTTCTCCCTCCAGCATGCTTCTCCCATGCCAGACATGGCTAGCACATGTCAGTGGGAAATGTACTTCCTGATCTCTCAACCAATAGTAAGGTTAAGGACTGTTGCCACAGTGCCCAGCAGCCAATTGAATGTTAGCTGATGTGAACCTGCCCACAGGGCAGGTCTAAGGAAACAGAGGGTTTAAATGGCCTGGCGCCAGTTTCAATAAGTCAGATTCAAGCCAACTAAGAAGAATCCACACCTCATGTAACCACATGGACATGAAGAAAAACAACTCACATTAGACCAATGGTAATTATTGATACAATGCAAACTATTAATAATCAATGAATAATGTGTTATCCATGTGTTGTAACCTGCCTGTAATTGACGAATGCTATGTATATTGTCTCATTTATGCAGGTTTTTTACCTAACTAACCAACTAGTTAAAACTAACTAAACGTCTAACCTAAACTGGGTTAAAACTAACCCTTAAACCAACCCTAGATAAATAGTTCATGTGTTTAAATGTATGTTTGTTAAACGACAATAAAAGTATAAAAGACACCTGAGTTATATTATTTAGACAGTTTGAGTAAAGACATACTCTATGTGCAGTTGTGGCCTTTCAGTAGGCGTAGCTATGGACCATGATGCTATCATCTTAGCAAGTTAAATCGTGGATAGCTATAATCTGAACAGGTATGGTATCTAAAGAGCACAAAGTACCTTTCTGAACCGAGTATCACAAGACTTCCCACCGTTTCCTGTCTGGCAGCCAAATCTTGCGATACCTCCGAGCCAGAAACGATACCTGCTGCTGTTTTAGATCCTCAAATAAAGTTATATACTGTGCACTCTGTGCACCTCGAAAAGCAAGTGGTTAGAAAACAACCTGCGATATGTCTTCTTTTAAATTCCGGAACCGATTATATGACAAAGGTCTCAATTGTCCAGCCGGCTCCATTCACTGCCATGTATTCATTGAACTGGTTTGAGTTTTGGCTCCCATGAAAGTGTCCATGAAAGTGTCATGGACAGTTACGTGACCATTTCCTTTGTTATTTGTTTTTATATACTGCAATCATGTCTTTTGGAAATTCTATATTTCTTGTACAATGTTTCACACAATTTGAGAATACAGTACTCTATCACAGACGGCTACAGAATTCTCCATATGGCCACAAAGGGACACGGACATATACAGAAATCTGGCGACAGACTGACAATGACTCTACTGTTGGTGGTTATTGAGTCTACTGTTGGTGGTCATGGTTGTCAGTTCCCACCTGATGTTGTGTGGGAGTTCCAACTGCTCCAGACGATGCTGAATCACTGCTAGCTTGCATAAGGTCTCCAAATTAGGACTGAAATCTAAGACGTACGTATTGGAGCACCGGCGACCTAGTCCGTCTTTGAATTCCTCCAAGAGAACGACACGATCTTCCACCATGCAACAGTACGTCCAAGCTATTCTACACGGGCGGTCCCCCTTGGGTTCAACCTGCATCCAGGAGGTCGTTTCTGGATTGAATTTCCACATATCATCGTGGTACAACAAGTTGCCGAAGCTCCTGCCACCAAGTACGTACACCTCTCCATTGTAGACAAAGGCCAAATTACCCCTGCGTCCTTCTGGAAGAAGCTGTGGAGAAGGCATTCTCAGCCAGAGGTTGGTCTCCGTGTCAAACACTCCGATGGTGTCCTTGTGCTCCACGCCCCCGAATACATACATCTTTGCCCCGATGAAGGTTGCGGCGTGACCACATGAAGCAGGTGCTGGAGTGCCTCTGGTGGTAATTACAGACCAGAGCATTGTGGTAGTATCCAACGTGTAGACGTCATTGCTGTGTCCTACAGTCGGATGGACCAATCCTCCATGGATATACATGACCTTCCCCAGGACACAGGCTGAGTGTTGAGACCGCCCCTTTGGAACAGTACCGGAGATCTTGGGCCTGAACCATCTGTGGGTGTCAACATCAAATGCATTAAGCGTGTTTAAGGTGTGCCCACTGACGATAGCACGACTATTGTCGATCCCGTCTAAAATAAAACCAGTCAGTCCTCCCCAGATGTAAACGATATCTTCTATCAACACAGCTGTGTGCAGGATGCAGTTGGTAGGAATCTCATGGGGACGTTCTATGCTTCCAGTTGGAGGCAACTTCCTCCAGCGCAAAGACATTGTGTTGAAGACATTCACATGAATGGGGTCCCTGTAAGGGTACCCGTCAGCGTACCCTCCAAAGGTGTACAGCTGATGGTCGACTGCAACAGCAGCATAGAAGCATTTCTCAGGGCCTCCTTCCAAATGCACCGTCCAGTGTAGCATGTCAGACAAAGGAAGAAGAAGTTGATCACCTCTAAACGAATGTGGTCCTACTACTGTACAGACTTGGACTTGAGACTCGAGTCACAAATTTGATGACTTTAAACTTCAAATAGACAAAAATACTTGAACTCGACTTGGACTTCAATGCCAATGACTCGTGACTTGACTTGAGGCCTCTCTTGATGCAAGTCTTTTGAGGTCACGTGATACCTCAGGAGTGATAAGCTCAGAACCTCTGAAACCACTAATAGGAATGAGGCCCTGATGAACTTCCTTCCATTTATTGTGGTACACGGAACAAACGCTGTGCAATGAACTCCATATTTGGGCAGGACTGATGTCATATTGATGATGTCAGTGTGGAGCTCCATACTCTGACAAAACTGTCATACTCTTGATGCATAGTTGCATACTCTAATCTGATCCCATAGCCCGGAGGGATACACAAACACACAAAACAATGTCCACCAACACCGGTTGAGGGCAGAAAAGTGAAGACGCCAATTGTGATTGGCCAGAATGACAGAAAAGTGAGGACACCAATTGTGATTGGCCGGAATGTGATTATGTATGATGATGTATGACACTTTACTTCATTTTCCCCAAACATTAAAAGTCCATAGACCACTTTTAACCACTTTTGACCATTAATTTATACTCGAAAAATCGTGAAAATGTGTGCAAATATTTGAATATATATTCTTTCACAGTGAACGCTTTTTTAACTCAAATCTTTGCTTCTGGGGGTTCCTTGACATGAAATAGTTTGAGAACCACTGACATAGAAACATAGGTGTTTTCAGAAAACAGGATTTAGGATTTAGAGCACATTTTGTATAATCTGGTCTCAGTCCTAAACGGGTTAAAATTAACTAATGGGCGTATTAAAGCACATCCACAACTCTTTGCAGGTACTGCTGAAAGCCTGGCGGCGCTTGCATGATTCAGCAATCTCTACCATGTCGCTTGTTATTGTTAGTTCCACATTCTAGCTACAATGAAACAATGGCTCAAACCACCATCTGCTGCCACGTCGTTCTTTGGTGTGCAGATGTGTCGTCACGCCAGCTATAAAATGTGTAAGCAAGTTATAGTCAAATGTTACCTACTGTCGGTTACAGTGCAAAAAAAACCGCTTGAATGTGGACACATTGACTGAATTAAATAAACAAAGGATGATTCAAACATATATGCAAATTAATTGTCAGTGATGCTGGAAAACAATACTTTCTAAAAAGGTCTGGGGCCAAAAGCTTGAAATTAACTGTACTATTGTTAATATCATTAATGTTAAAAAAATATATATGGTGTGTCTTCCTTGGCCTACTGGCCTGAGTAAGTTCATGCTGATCTCTCCAGCGATTTCTGAGATTAGCTGCACGCAGAGACACACAAACCAGGAAAGACGTCAGATTAACAGTTTAGCTGCATAACGTGTTTTGCATGCTATTTAATCCATGTTTCTCCCCTGTGTAATACGCTATACCCACTATTTGTTTTATGTGTTTAATTCACCGTTTTGTAATAATATAAAATAAATAGCGGATTTGTCGCAGACCTGGTGACGAGGCCGTTGCGTTATGATGACGAAAACCGGAAATCGACCCGTGCTCTGGGCTGCAAGGGCTGCAAAGTTCAATGCAAGTGAACGGTAGTTCTAACTGCACTCCAGCAGCCCTCGCTGCCTGTTGTTGTTCTGGGTCGCGATGGTTGCATATTTTTCTCTTCGACAACAATCCATAAAGCCAGTTTAGGTGGTTCGGGCATCTGGTTAGGATGCCTCTCGGGCGTCTCCCTAGGGAGGTCCTCGACGCACGTCCCACTGTGAGGAGACCCCGGGGCGCAGTTGGAGGAAATACATTGACCAACTGGCCTTGGAACGTCTCGGGATCCACCGGGAGGAAGTCACTAATGTTGCTCTGGAGAGGGAAGTCTGGAGCACTCTGGTGGAGCTGTTGCCCCCGCGACCCGACTACAGATAAGCGGTTGAAGATGGATGGATGGAACAAGCCATGGAACTATTTTCAGGCGGATTTTCATGGATCAAAAGGCGCAAATACTTCGGCGTATGCTCCAAAGGTAATAAAACAATCCTGGCAGCCTCAGTAGAATGGATATATTAATTTAAAGCCCTGAAAGTGTAACACATTGGATGCCTAAAACGTGTATACCTGTATGTCCTTCAACTGCTCCAGCATGCGCAGCTGTTGCTGCTCCCGCCTGGTCAGGTCAGAGGTCAGCTCCTGAGATACAGAACCATAGAGTTATAAAAGGATAGGGGGCAGACTGGGAGTGAAAAAAACAAAGAAATCAGAGAGACACAAGATGGATGTTGTATGTAGGCAGTGGTGGAAAGTAAAAAGTTAAGTACATTTACTTAAGTACTGTACTTAAGTACAATTTTGAGGTATTTGTACTTTACTGGAGTATTTTCTAATATCAGTACTTCTACTCCACTACATCTTGGAGGCAAATACTGTACTTAATCCACAACTTTATTAGAAAAGTTTAGAAACTAGTTACTTCCCAACAGGACTTTTTCCCCAACGGGACTTTTTCCCCAACAGGACTTTTTTCCCCACGGGACTTTTTCCCCAACGGGACTTTTTCCCCAACGGGACTTTTTTGGGGACTTTTTCCCACCGAGTGGCGCGCTACGAGCTTGTAGGTCTGCTATTTTTGAAAAATCGTGAAAATATTTATTTCAGAAGGATTTTGCGGTCAGGTCTAAATGGGTTAAGTAAAGCAACCGAGTCCTTTTTTCCCACCACTGCTGCAGATTGTGTGGAGGGAGTGAGACAGGACAAACAGACACAAAGCAGCGTAGCGCCATGTCAGGAGGATATGGCTGCTGTTCAGTGACGTCATCTCTGTGGGGGCTGCGGGGCTCGAGCGCCCGTGAAGAATGTCTAACACCTCTTTTGTCCTGAACCCCGTGACAATTATAAGAACTCTTCGTCTCTGCTGCTGTTTATACGCTTTCCGCCTTTCAAAAGTGCTTTCAAAAGTTGTGCCGGATTAATCACACAGTCCACAAGAAAAACCACGGTCAGAACTGAAAAAATAAATAAATAAAGAGTTAAGTCCCAGGCACTCCGAGAAGTATCAGGAGGAGGAATGTCAATAAAATGTAATAGCCTTTAGAAATCAGTCACTTTGAAGTCTACAGTTTGACTCACAGTAAAGGCATATTCAAATTGCATAGTCCAGTTTGATGACCACCGAAAACGACAACATGACGACACGCCGCGGTGGTCACCGCTCACACAACACATCTGTTTTTACTAACCACGGTGGTCACCTCTTCACCGAAAACTGGACTATGAATAGGCCTTATATAAGTCTTCAGTTTGATTTAAAGGTTTCATGACATTCATTTTCATTTATGTTATTTTTTTGTTTTTCTTTTAGGTTTTATTAGACCTCAATTACAAACAAACAAAACCTGAACTTTGAACATTCAGTGGATGTTCTGTGCTCTGGGGGTTTTCTCTGTGTGTTCTGAAGCCTTTTGAGCTGCAATGATAACAGGCAAAATCAGTGACATCTGCTGGCAAATTGTTATGTCATACAGTATATGGGATTTGTGGACAAGGCCAATCTTGTTTGAGCCTAATTATTCAGGAAAAAGCCCAGACCACAAAATCTACTGAATGTTCAAAGTTCAGTTTTTTTTGGGTGCAATAGAGCTCAGAAAACCTAAAAATTACAAAAACTGCTGACATCTGTTTAGGTCTCAATATAAAATCATACGAGAAATCCCAGATGGTACCGTACATGTAAACACCTACTCATAAACGAGTGTGGGAGTCAGTGTGGGACTTTAACCAAAAACACACTCCTCCCTCTGAGAAAGTGATGCCCTTACTATACAGCATCGTCATTTCTACGGCGTGCTTCATTGATATGCACCGTAGCCTTGGGTGCCCCTACTTGACGAGGTCATGCTTTTTTTATTGAAACGTCTCGTCAAAGTGACGGTTAAGTGTGGGAGCGTGTGCGTGCGTGCGTGCGTGCGTGCGTGCGTGCGTGCGTGCGTGTGCGCAGTATAACAGACTTGCTGTTCGGCCTCTGATCTGCTATTCTGGTGCTGCACCTGTACAGTGTTTCATAATGTATAATAATGTTCTGCTTAACTTCTGTGAAGACCTGATTTCCACCGCACACCAAGTCGAATTACTCGTACATGCAAATGAATAATGGTGGTATGGTCTTTGTGATTCTGGCACTTAGAGTATATATGAATAGAGACGGCACCCGGATGAAACCCTGAGGCGAAATGGACATAGTGGCCGAATTTGATATTGCAGCGTGGGCCCAAACACATGAACGCGCTGGTCCGTTAACTATCATTGTGCACGTTAACGATGACACGTGACCGCTGAATGCCTGCAATGATAGTCAGCGGCAGCGCGTTCATGTGTTTGGGCCCAATCCATCCCAGAATGCACTCTGTTCCTACCCAGAATGCACAGTGAAATCGCCTCATGCGCTTTTGAGCAACTTAATGCAAGTGGATGGGAGGAGAACTCGGGTGCCGTCTCTATTCATATATACTCTAAGTTCTGGCACCATGTCCCATGTGTAGAAGACAATCAAGTGATATTAAAGGGATATTTCACTTTCAAGGTTTTGAAGCAGCCATTAATTAAACAGCCTCACCTCAAGCCGAGTGCACAGTTGAATCCTCTCCTTCTCACTGCGCTCCAGAGTGCGTTTCAGTTCGTCCACCTCGCCGAGGACTGAGGCCTTGCGCAGCTCGCCTCGAAGCTCTGCGACTTCTTTCTCCAGGTCCGAACGATCTATGCACACGCACACACACACACACACATGGATACAGTCACAGTCACATTTAAGGTAGAGGCAAGAGATGATAAGACTATAGAGCGTTGCAGTCCCGCCCCCTACCATGGACCAGGAAATGATTCTCCGTTAATTTTCCTCATTTCAGAAAGTATTTATTTAAAGACGTTTACGCCGCGGACAAAGCCAACTCGAGTCGTGACAAATCTTGACAACAAACAAAACATTTTTGGGCCCAACAAATAATTAGAAAGAAGAAAAAAACGGCAGGTTACAACACTTTTTTTGTTGTTTTTCTTCTTTGTAATTATTTGTTTAGTCCAAAATATTGTTTGTGTTGTCATGAGTTGTCACGACTCGAGTTGGCTTTGTCCACGGTGTAACGTCTTTAAATAAATACTTTTTGAAATGTCTATGGGAAAAATGCATTGGGATTAATTTCCTGGTCCATGGTAGGGGGCGGGACTGCGACGCTCTATAGACAAGGTAAAGAGGAGAGGAGAGTCTGAATGTGTGTATAAAAGAGAGAATGCCTACAGTATGTGAACAATTCAGGCTCAGAGGACATTATGTAAAGCTTTTTTTATTTTATTATTTTAATTATTTTATTTTTTACTTATTCAGGAAATTCAGCCTACCACATCACCAGGAAGTGAACAATTATATACAATTGTATCTCTGAAATGCCCTGAAGTTGACAGCGGCACGCTCCACTAGACTATAGACTGGTACTGAAAGACAAGGTTTTCGTGATACTTTTATCCCAGTTCTCTTTTCCCTTTGTCTCATCGTTGTTGCATAGCACAATTAATCTCTCACCATGACTCCGTCTACCACTTACTTATACGAAACAAAAGGCTTTGTATCCACTTTGAAATGATAAGAAATCATTTTGAAATGACTTTGAAATGAGTTTCTTGTCACTCAAGAATTGACTCTTAATGGATTGTATTTTTTATTTTTTTGTGGTTGTTTGTGGTTCACTGTGGCGTACCGTTTCATGTGGGTTTTATCGTACTGTGGTTTATTGTGATTCTATAGTAGGGCTGAACAAAACAAAACATATTTTCACTGACTGGAAAAAATGAAGGCTTCGGTTCTTTTAATCCCATTACTAGAGCCCGACCGAGACTCAGAGACCACCAATTACCGTTGTTCTGTCCGTTATATTGTTAAAAATAAAAAGAGACAGAGAGAAATGAATATCGATCGATCTCTACTTTACACCATGCCAACTCCTTTTCCCATAACCAGGCTCTCACTCTTTCTTTCCACCCCTCTTTTGAACATTTGCACCGCTCATTCCTCTCTTCTCTATGATCTCTGCCTCGCTCCCCTTTACAGAATCTCTATGCCCTCTCTCCTATCTCCTTTATCAGTAACATGTCATTGTTCCGAAATTACTAACCCTATCTCTAACCCTAAACATAACTACGCATGTTCGCCAACCAGCAGCGCATGTCGGGAGCAGCGCATGTTCGCCAACCTTTCCGCATGTTCGGACTAACGGGACTTCGGATCTATGGGCACATTGGGCAGTCCCCCCTTTATCCACCAATCTTTCTTTCAGCCTTGTACACCACCCCACACCTTCCTGCCCCAGACAACCAAGCTCTCAACACAGTACCTACCTGGCCCTACTCCTGGCCTCCCCCTGTCCTCCCTGTCGGCGTACATGGGACGGGGAGGAGGCGCTGACAGCTGGCTGATCTCCCGCTGGAGGTCCTGCTGGCTCCTCCGGAGCTCCGCGGTCTCCTTCCCCGTCCTCAGGAGCTCCCCGCGCATGTCGTCCACCTAGGAGGCAATGACCCCCGCACAGGGACCCATTATTCTTTTGCAAACAATGAAACCATGCACACAGAAGGGTCGAAACAGACGTGTGTGCGCGGTTTCCAAATCAGTTGCTTTGACGAGCGGTCGTTTGGGTTCACTCAATGGCCTGCGTATGAGGCTCTCATCTTGGGGGACACACCGGACCCTTTTCCACCGGTTGGTTCCCAATGGGAAGTTCTTTTTTGTTCTTAGTCCATGAGCCAGAGCCCCAAAATTGGAACGTTAATTATGAATTGAGTGGGCAAAACCATACCTATATTAGATTGTTATCACCATGAAATGTCCCCAATTGAGTACTTACACGAAGACAATGGTTTATTGTATTACAAATTTTACATTTTTCAATATGCAAATGAGGCATTATGTAGGAAAATAATCAAATCATCGAAAATATGAAAAAGCTACTACTGTGGAAGGGTTATCATGTATTAATTTACTTGTATTGATCCTATAAACCATTTAATATAGGTCTAGTTTTTCCCACCAATAATAGGAGCTCTGGCTCATGGACTAAGAACCAAAAATAACTGAACCGGTTCCCATTGGGAACCAACCGGTGGAAAGGGGGTCACAGAGCAGCCAATGGATCTGTGGGAGTTTTGAGGAGAACTAGTGTTTGGCACGGATTACATGCAAAAGCTTGTATTCAAGACTGAGAGGTCACAGTACATGCTCCTACGCACTGTGGTGCAAACATCAGCCAAAAGGTATTTTAAGGAATGTACTGAAGTGTGTCATACGAGCGGTAGGGTTATTTTGCAACCTGCCTGCGTGAGGGTGTGTGTATGCCTGCAAGATATCAGTGTCATATGTGGTCTGATATGAGGGTCAAGGTCAAGCTTCACCCATTTTGACCTGAGATCAGATTCTAAAAATGTCTTCTACATCCTGACAGTTTTCTGAAAAAGCTATGTTTCTATGTCAGTCGTTCTTCGATTTTTCAAAAATAGCTAAAGCATAACATAATGCTAACACCAAAAGGGGTTCCTGCCCAAAATGGGTTAATTGTCACAACACAATTGTTGCCATGTACAAGGGTGAGAGTCTTCTTCTGCACTAAAATCCCACAAGAAATAAAAGAACCGAATGTTAAATGTTTATACTGGCTATGAAGCCAAGGAAAGATTAACCGAAGAGGCACTGCAGAGACTGTTGACGTTCATATGGTGTGTAGACGTGCGTTTTCTGTATCGCATTTCCTATAATTAAGTAATTAACCTGCAGTTAAAGAAGGTTATATTTATTTAAATAGCTATAATACCAGTACGACGGAACTAGGGTCCACGATTAGTGGTGAATTAGTGATTTGTAAAAATGTTATATCATGCATCTACGGATCTAAGAAGTTCACCTATCGGTGACCTTGTTTGGGTATTGATTAAATGGTTAATTAATGATGATCTAGACAGATTAAAATAGATTCCAAATAATAAAACCAGCACCACCATCAACTGAAACGGGATTTAGATGGCAGCCGTGAAGTGAGGCTTATTATAATCATTGATCAGTATTGGGTCATTCATAATCAATGTGTATGATTTAAATGGGTGTGGCCTCATGATGGCAGTGCCCGTTAGCGAGCTGGAGCAAGCATCTCATACATATAGCCTTAAGTTACGAGCATTTCTAGCTGTGAATTGGATGACATGAAATAGTTTGAGAACCACAGATAAAAATTGTAAAATATACAATATATAAAAACTGTCATGATTTATAAGACATTTTGTAGAATCTGGTCTCAGGTCTTGATGAGTTAAACCTGCTCGACAAGACAGGTGTTATTTATGTATTACATCACACACACACACACACACACACACACACACACACACACACACACACACACACACACACACACACACACACACACACACACACACACACACACACACACACACACACACACACACACACACACACACACACACACACACCTGCTGTTCGAGGGACTCCCTGCTGTCCTTTGTCTGTTCCAGCAGCCGCCTGGTTCTGTCCAGCTCCTGTTCCATCTGAGGAGCACAGAGAGAGACTGCATCAACACAACTCTCCAGTGCAGTTGTTTTCAACCCTTTTCATATCAAGGTCCATTATTCATTCGGCATTTGAGCCACGGACCACCATTGGATGAGATGTAGCCCCTCAGACCCAAAACTATAAGAATGTGTTGTATCTTTGTCCTGATGGCACGAGGTTGAACAAAGATACAGAACCTTGCCATGGAAAAAGGTTCGTTTCAGAAGGAGCTTTGTCCCCTCAGCCATCGCGGCATTAAAGGACCACTTCACCACTTTTCAACCTATCTTCATATAATAGGTCCTCACTAATAATCATGATAAAATGGCACGATTTATTTCTACTCTAGTCTGTGTCTCATAGGAGGGCTGTGGGCAGTTTAGAAACCGTCCTCCAGTGACATCATCATTAGGGAACGATGGCTTCCATTTTCGCATTGCAACTTTTCAGGACTAGAAAGCCTGCAGTTTGTATTAGCTTGTATTCCCCATCGATGATGTCACTGGAGGACGGTCTCTGAACTGCCCACAGCCCTCCTATGAGACACAGACCGAGTAGAAAAAAACATAATTTTTTCATGATTATTAGTGAGGACCTATTATATGAAGATAGGTTGAAAAGTGGTCCTTTAAACAAACTGCCCCGCCGATAGGATGGTTCTGTACACAGTGGGGAACTCATGTTCTTGTATTGTCTTGGTGTAATGTTTTTCTGTACTATGTGTTGTTTTTGTTGTTGTTGTTGAACAGACCTGTGAAGATGAATATCCTCTTCGGGACAATAAAGATTATTATGTTGTCGTTGGATAAGATTTTGTCCACAATTCGATGCTGTATTGATGTTGGTACCATTGGAAGAGACTACAGGCAAACGATCAAAGTATTTTACAATTCTTGGCACCTGCCGACAGTGCCAAAACTACTAGTAATAGGTGTACTGACCATGGTATTACTGTGCTTAACTGACCAGCGAACTGGCCTGACCTGAACCCCACAGAGAATCTAGGTTGTATTGTCAAGTGGACATGAGACTCAACAATACAAATGTATTTACGGAGCCTGTTATCAAAGCGAACTTGGGCTTCCATAACACCTCAACAGTGACAAAGGCTGATCACCTGCATGCCACGCCCCATTGATGAAATAATTTGTTCAAGAGTAGCCCAGACGAAGTATTGACTGCATACATTAATATACTTTTCAGATGGTCGTCATTTCTCGTTTTTTTTTAGTGGTCTCGTAAAATATTCTAATTTGTCGATAGGATTTTTTGATTTTCATGAGCTGTACGCCATAATCATCAAGATTAAAACAAAAAAAGGTTTTTAAATACTTGCGCACAATGAATTGAGAATATATGAAAGTTTCACTTTTTGAATTATATTAGGGGGGGAAATGAACTTTTACACAATATTCTAATTCATTGAGATGGGCCTGTATATAATATATGAATGAATAGTGAAAATCTACCGTCTTTCAACTTTCAACCCTTTTGTAAATTGGCCATATAAGCACTGAAAATAAGGTCACCTGCCCACCTATAGGGTTGAAAACGGTTAATGATAGCAAATAACATTAACCACTATAACAGTCAGTATAGATGACTAACATAACATCTTTAAAATCCACTCACTACATGTAATCAAACATACCTTGGTTTTCTCTTGCTCTGACCTCAGCATTCTGCCCTTGACGGCTTCATCTCTCTCCTGTGTCTGCTGTCTTCCCAAAGCCTGCACAACGCGTGCACACACACACACACACACACACACACACACACACACACACACACACACACACACACACACACACACACACACACACACACACACACACACACACACACACACACACACACACACACACACACACACACACACACACACACACACACACACACGGGACGTGTCATGATAGCACGCCACATGCAAACACGAGCAGCACCACATTGCCATTGAAGGGCCACTTCACCCCTTTTGCAACCAGATCTTATTTTAATTATGTTTGGGAGACAAGAAACACTTTCCTAGGGGGCTTATGTGGGTAATGTGTGTTTTTAGATATTTCAGTATTTCAAGGACACTGGGCTCACTTCCTTCCTGGACTACATGTTGTCTCAGTAAGACAGCCCTCCCCCTCTCCACAAGGAGCAGTGCGCCAAAGCATTATGGCAATTGTAGTCCATGACATCACAGACACTTTGAAATACTAAAATACACATATTACCCGCATAAAATCCCCAGACAAGTGTTCCTTGTCTCCCAAACATCATAAAAATAAGATCTGGTTGCAAAAGGGGTGAAGAGTATGGGGTCATATTCATGCCATTATTATTTGTATCTGTAAACCCCTTTAAACAACTTGAGCCAGGCCGTCGAGGGAGTGGCGTGGATGCAGAGCGAGAGGCATCGAGTCACTGGGTGGCATCCATCTTGTCTGCTTGCTTGGAGGAACAGTACGCCTGGCATCGCGGTGGATTTGTACCAGGGCTTAAAAGATCGATCCCACTCACTCCGAGCAGGCTGCGGTGATGAATTACCGGCTGCTAGCAAATAACATCTCCCCAAGTGACTCATCATGTGTTAGATTCACATCGCATGCAGCGAGCGGGGCCCACCGGTGGGGAATGGAAAAGCCCCTGGACCGCTCTCCTCCTCGCCCCCCCTGCTCTTTAGTAGTAAAAGAGATTATTTTCCTCTTAATTTCCTCCTGCCTGTTTATTCACCCTTAATTTTGGGACAAATGCATTATTTCCCATTGCCCGGGGCCCCCGCTGCTATCCCATTAGGGCACTGCTGTGGATAGGGATGCAAATGAATCGGCAGCTACTATTATCACACACACACACACACACACACACACACACACACACACACACACACACACACACACACACACACACACACACACACACACACACACACACACACACACACACACACACACACACACACACACACACACACACACACACACACACACACACACACACACACACACACACACACACACACACACACACACACACACACACACACACAGCAGAGAGAGTAGGGCAATCTCACCTCATCGTGGATCTTCCTACAGCTAAACAGCACCACTCTGTGGTTTACTGTTAAACTGCAGGGAAATGGCAAGTGAGAAATAATAGAAAGTGGTAAATGGTGCATTTACATAGCGCCTTTATCCAAGGCGCTTTACATAGATTGTGTATTACATTCCCCCATTCATACACACATTCATACACCGATGACAGAGAAAACCATGCAAGGCAACAACCAGCACATCGGGAGCAATTAGGGGTTCAGTGTCTTGCTCAAGGCGTATCTACAATGAGGCGAGGGCAGGCGTCCGCCTGTCCAAATCCATTTCTGGCCTGGCCAAAATAAAAATAAAAAAAAGGACAAAAACAAGACCTGAGAACTATTAATGGACAGCTGATTGGCCGTTGCGGTAGAGCGCGACCCTCAATCGCCCATTGAAATGTAAATGCATGCCTTTCAGCCTTTGTATACTACTCGTCTGGCAGGTATATCTCTTTGAAAACCTTTAGTGCTACGATTGTGCGCGGGGAGACGACAATTAACACATCTTGTCTGCCCAAAACGTAATTCCTGGATAGGCCACTGTCTGGGGGAGCCCGGGTTCGAACTGGCAACCTTGCGGTTACCATCCGGCCACTCTACCCCTGAGCCACCGCCGCCCCTAGTGAAGACAACTGCTCATAATTAGATTTAGGGGTGGCTGAATTACTACAGTAATACACTATGACTAACTGCATAAAGCTGGTCTTCTTTCGTATAGCAACAATATTATTCACATCCCAACATAATTCTGGAGGCTAATTCTTGGAATGTCTTCCAAAAGGAACATTATTGGACAGAAAACATGAATTGTGGCCACTTTTACTTTGACAGTCAGTCAGGAATGCTGCTGATGTAACCCCTGCAAAGGTAGGCTATTAACATCGGCTATTCTATTACTATATAATATTCTAGTCTAAAAAGGATGCTAAAATCCAATTATGGCTGGGTGACGATGTGACGAGTAAACACAGCTGAAGGTGTGTGGCAAATAACCGCAAAAGACAGCAAAAATAAATGACAAAAATGACGCCCACGCAGCGCGCGTGTGGAAGGGTCTGTTGCATGCACGCGCGCTGCACGAGCATGCATGCGTGAAAACTCCCCCCACACTATGGGCTTCTGGCTAGGGGAAACACGGGACAGTTCCATGGAGTACAGTTATTATAATAAACAATCTCTGGACTCATCACCAATATGTCATTATAGACCCGAGACCAGATTCTACAAATGTCTTCTAAATCATGACAGTTTTCTGAAAAACCTGTTTCTATGTCATTGGTTCTCAAACATTTTCATGTCAAGGATTATCTGCATTTGGCCACGGACCTCCATCTGAAAATATGTTGTTCCAGGGACCTCCCAGAAGCAAATATTTGAGTTAAAAACATTCACTGTGAAAGAATATATTTTCAAAGATTTGCACACATTTTCACGATTTTTCGAAAATAGCAGACCTACGTATAAGCTTGTAGATCTACTATTTTATAAGCTTGTAGATCTACTATTTTTCAGCTAAAGTTTAAAATAATGGAAAGCGGTTAAAAGCTATGAGGTGACACAGAGACCCAGTACTGTACACTGTGATCAGCCAGGCACGCAGCTGGAATAGCAAAATAATATAATATAACCTCCTGACCCGGACCGGCTCAGCCAAAACCAGTGAAATAAATAATCATAGACTTCTTGGATCTGAAAAACAATACAACTTATACAAGCCCTATAAATTCCCTATTATTCACATCGATGGCAATCCCATCACCCTAACAGAGTTCAAAGACCTTGGAACTCACATCAATAACTCCTTCACATGGAATACCCCATCAACAAAGAAGAACACCTGGATTTCTTCAGTAAAAACGTAAAACTTCTACAGTTGTTTAAAGCCAGTATTTTAGCATCATCCATCACAGTTTTGTGCAGTATTATGAACTAATAACAACACATACTACACTCAATTATATAAGCATCCAATGGGCGATAAGTGTTCCAACAACATCATCTCTAGCCCACCATCTATTTCAGCTGTTGCCCTCAGGGAGGCGCTACAGGCTATTATACCCCAGATCTTCCAGCTTTGGGTCAGATTTGCCCATCAGGGGAGGCGTGCCTACACCCCCAAACACATAGAAATTCCTCCAGACTTTTCAGTTCTCAGAACGACCATATAAAGTATAAACTCATTGACCGCTAACAGTCCCATCTAGTGGTGGCTCAGAGTGCCAGTCATATAACTATGGCCGATTTGGCCGGAAACTGAGAATCAGGAAGTAAAAATCTGCAATGTGACATGTCCGCGGCTCCCGGGGCCTTTGGAAAACAGGTGTCAAAAGGCGATCTGTGACACTGTCTGACACATGCCAAGTTTGAAGTTAAACAAACACACATAATGCAGGTAAATAAATGTATTTAGTGCATGTCACTTTTACAATTTTGTGAAGACACACACACACACACACACACACACACACACACACACACACACACACACACACACACACACACACACACACACACACACACACACACACACACACACACACACACACACACACACACACACACACACACACACACACACACACACACACACACACACACACACACACACACACAGCTATATAAAAGACGTATGATGTTGGCAGCTCTCTTTTTGATCCCTGCAATTTTGCAAGTTTACTTTGATAAAAGTTATCTGCCAGTGAGTTGATGGCCTATGTAACGATATTGTGTGAACTACCCAATTCTTCAGCCCACGTGGATATCTGTACAAATGAAAGCCACCAAGAGCCTGGAGGCTTTTACCATTTATTGTAATCTGTCTGGGTACATCTGTCTGTACAAGGAAAAAGTGTGGGTGTAATTATATTCTCTTAGTTTTTTTCACAACCAAGTTAGATAAGAATGTGTCCCTTTGTGGTTAATTGTGTCTGAAAATGTTCCTTGATTGGAATCATTTCCCTTTGTCGCGATGATCAGCACAACTTGGGCAACAAAAGACAAATTATTTAGCATTTTGATAGAATTCCATATTAAATTATGTTAAATGTGACACAGGCAACAATGCGTCTGGTGGTTGTTCTAAATAGATCAGTACCAAAATGGCATGATACGGAGGGGGCACAGCAAAACTTTTGAGTCATGTGAAATCTGAATTCCTCCCATGAGAGGTTGCAGTAAGTTAGTTGAACTGCGTACCAGCATTGGATGATGGTACGCATACCCCTACTTGCACGCATACCCCTACTGAGTGAAATGTCTACACTACACTATACAGTATGTATACGGTAAAAAATAAATATATATATCTATTGTGTACAATACCCGACCCGTAAGCCGTAACTTAAAGCTGCTATAAGCAATATTATGTCAAATTTGAATGACCTTTTTTTCTTTTGGTATTCAGACAGCCAGCAATGATTAAAACTCCCCAAAAGAATGTAGTCTCTGTGACACATCTAGGGGCCACAATCTACATTCAAAGAAGCTTTGCCATTGGTCGATTTGCCTGTCTACTTCCTGATTGATTAGTCATTTCGACCGGGGTTTTTTTCGACCAATGACAAAGCTTATAGGAACATCTTTCAGAGACTACTTTTTTTGAGAGCATTTTACTCATTGCTGGCTGTCTGAATACAAAAAAGTCATTAAAACTTTGACATAATATTGCTTATAGCAGCTTCTGCAATATTACTGCTATAGGCCAATAACACAGCTGTGCAATAGAAGGATGATACATGACTTGTCCTACCACACATCTTGCAATACTGTTCACACTGGCCATGCTGCTCATACCTGGTCTGACCCAACGATCATTGTTGTTCTGCTATGTTTTTACTTTTCTACTTATGCAAGCAGAAAATGCTGTGCTTCGCGCCACTTGCTCAACTCACCCGGTGACAGTGTTGTGGCTACACTTTAATAAACCAAATAGCTATATGCTCTCTTGTTGGGAGCCTGGCTGCATTCGCATATGCCTTATTTTCTCTGCTTGAAGCAGCCAGACTAACACAGGGAGGGACAGCAGGGTAGCAGAGGGGATAGGATGTTATGAAATGCATTCGTTAATAAACCAAATAGCTATTGTTGGGAGCCTGGCTGCATTCGCACATGCCTTATTTTCTCTGCTTGAAGCAGCCAGACTAACACAGGGACAGCAGGGTAGCAGAGGGGATAGGATGTTGTGAAATGGATTCGTTAAAGCAAAATAAAATACTTTAGGCGTTATCATTCTAAAACTATGCTCCTGCTGTTCTATATATACAGCCACCAGGAGGGAGCAGAAAACATATGAAATGGTGGGAGACTGTGGTCGGGGAGGGAGCAGAAAACAAGAGTAAAGCCTTACCTCCAGCCGCTCCTCAGACATGAGGACACTCTGTCGCTCCGTGGCCGCCATCTCTCGTTCCAGATCCTGCAGGCGCCGCTCCACGCGGGACGACACCTACAGACAGACAGTCAGACAGTCGTTTTAGCCCGTGACCCAAAAGAGAAATTAGACAGTTGCCCACGACCCAAACTAGTGAGAATAGCCGATCTACAAACTCACGTGTCGCGAGCGTGTAGATTGGCTATTTGCACTACTTCTTAAACATTTGTTAATTCATGTAATTTCATAGATTTTTCTTTGATTTCTTTAAGAAATAAATTACTGAAAAAAAAATCATAGAATTTTGTTTTTAATTCATGACATTTTTAGGAATGTTTTGAACTAATAATATTTTTTTTAAATGTAGGAGACAAACAATAAAGGGACCCATACAAATGTGTCCGTAACCCACTGTTTGGGATCTAGACTACATGAGATGGGGGAAAGGGAAAAAAACACACAAAGTAATCGATGGGACACAGAACTTGAACGTTGTTTATTTTATTATTGCTAATATCGTTCCCAAGGTGCAGGGATTGATAACAAATTATGGAATAATCTGTTACTATAGAGCGTCGCAGTCCCGCCCCCTACCATGGACCAGGAAATGAATCCCAATGCATTTTTCCCATAGACATTTCAAAAAGTATTTATTTAAAGACGGTTACGCCGCGGACAAAGCCAACTCGAGTCGTGACAACTCATGACAACACAAACAATATTTTGGACCAAACACATAATTACAAAGAAGAAAAACAAAAAAAAAAGTGTTGTAACCTGCCGTTTTTTTCTTCTTTCTAATTATTTGTTTGTTGTCATGATTTGTCACGACTCGAGTTGGCTTTGTCCGCGGCGTAAACGTCTTTAAATAAATACTTTCTGAAATGTCTATGAGGAAAATGAACGGAGAATCATTTCCTGGTCCATGGTAGGGGGCGGGACTGCGACGCTCTATAGCAGCTTGGTTGTGATTTCGTTAAATTCATATACTTTTTTCTAATGCCATAATTAGATGTACTGCTGCACATATCATACACTCAGACACGAGAGTGGAAACAGGCCCAACTCACCGAGTCCTGTTTCGGTGGAGGTGACAAGTGTTGCGAGAGACTTTCCATCGCTCGCCTGGTTTCAATTTCAGACCTGCAAAACAACAGATCAAATTCAGCCAATTCATAATTGAAGAAATATTTACATATCAAGAGTTCCTGCTCTTTTCTTTTTTTACGAGGAATCGTTTTACAGCGTCTCTGCCAGGTGGAAACCTCATGTGTCCAAAACAGGATTCAAATAAAACAATAGCAAAGGTAGCAGATCGTCAAGCTCTGGTACTTGTGATGCTTTGGCGTGACGCTGTAGTATGATCAAGTAGGGCATTAATTCACGAAAAAATGTAATATATTGAGGTAACAGCGACGATATAATCATGGCATGCATTTTAAAATGCTGGAGTATGCTGTCGATTTCTAGGCAAATTTAAGGTTTGAGAATGTGAACACTGTTTACAGATTTGCAGTAATCTCACATGGCACTGTATGCTGTGTCCACTCACGTTTAATTCACGACAGACAGAAAGACAGACCAACAGCTTTGTTTACTGCAACAGCCCGTTTAGCAGATACCAAGCCACCATTCCATTCTGTACTCAAACGTTGGCTGATAAACCACACTGTACTGAGCGCTAGTTGTACTGTATATGCAAAGAAATTAGCTAAAGGCATTGGTGCAATGGAGGACTGGAGCATTATGTTGTACTTTAGCTATTGAAAAATAGCAGATCTACAAGCTCATAGCGCGGCACTGAGGGCCACGCTATGAACTTGTAGATCTGCCATCTTTGAAAAATCGTGAAAATAAGGCGCAAATCTTTGAATATATATTCTTTCAGAGCGAACGTTTTTAACTCAAATCTTTGCATCTGGGGGTGGGTGCCCACATATTTTCAGATGGTGGTCCGCAGCCAAATACAGATAATTCTGGGGGACCTTGACATGGAAAAGGTTGAGCACCACTGACATAGAAACAAAGTGTTTTTCAGAAAAAAAAACTGTCTGTTTAGAAGATTTTTTTTTTTTTTTTTTTTTTTTTTTAGAATCGGGTTAAAAGAATGGGTTAAAAAAAAACAGTGTTAGCTATTGTCAAGGATTTGACTCTGCATGGATACCTGTTCCTCCTCACAATCTCTCTGTCTAGGTCATCGGACAGCCTCATCTGGTCACTGCATAGGTCCCTCAACGACTGGTGCAGTCTGTTGACCTGTGGACCGAGAGCAACAGACAGACGCTGCTTAAAAGACACACTCAACATTCTGAACTACACGTATGGGAGAGGCTAAGGACACGTAGTGTATTGGACAAAATATAAATCTGAATAAGCGGGGTCTCACACATGAAAATAGTACACCTCTGTGTATAACATCAACATGAATAGTTTAGTAGCCGATGGTATAACTGGTGGCTCAGCTACACACTGCAATTACATCCTGAGTTTGAATCCATCTCAGGGCTTGTGTCTTCCTCTCTCCACCGTACTAGGCCACAGAGCAGTGATTCCATAAGAAATGCCATAATATGAAATCATTAAGGGAGTAAGTGGCCCAGAGGCATCAGTGCACCCTCTTGTGGCAGCTATCTGTAAGTAACCATGCAACAGGCTTTTATGAAGCCGATAAGAGTAGTACATGTAATTAAGTACAATTGTGAGGTATCTGTACTTTACTCCACTACATTTCAGAGGCAAATATTGTACTTTTAGTCCACTACATTACTACACTACATATTTTATTTGAAAACCTTAGTTACTAGTTACTTTGTAGATTTGGATTATTATTACAAAACACACATTAACCACTTCAGCCCTATATACATTTCGGCCATTTGAAAATAGGCGATCTACAAGCTCATAATGCGTCGCAGCTTGTATATCGGCTATTTTCAAATGATTTTTATACATTTGAAAACTTGAAATGGGACATTCTGCATGAGTACTTTGTACTTTAAGTGCATTTTGATGCCAATACTTTTGTACTTTTACTCAAGTAAATGTTGAATTCCAGACTTTTACTTGTAACGGAGTTTGAGTACTTTTCTCCACCACTGCTTACATTTGCTTCTGGGTGTACAGGGCAGGGGTCACTGAAGCGCACCGTGGCCGCGGACAGAGACCTCCTTCTGATTGGTGGAGCAGATTCAGTGCCGGTAAAGTCCTTCAGATGGGAGGTTGGGATGAAGCGTGGGCCCTCTGAAAAAACATGTACAACATGTAATAAGGACAAACGGTTCATCTTCACTGTGATTACAGAGAGAGGCGAAATGTTTAAGGAGTAGAAGAGGAGACAGAGAGATTACATGGGATGATCTTTGCATCTTCCGTCAGTGCTCCTTCTCCCAAGTCATACACAGACTTCTCACTCCTCACCTTGTCACTGTTAACCAGTGACACGGTCAAGCTCACCAAACCATGTATGAGAACCTATAGCTATCAGAGGAATGGAGTGGGATGGGAGTGAAAATCCACTCCTGTGTTAGTCTCTACTCCATACCTGGGCCGGAGCCAGAGGCAGAACCAGCCTCCAGGTCACTGGTGTGCAGGGTGGATGCCGAGGCAGAGTGTGTCCTGTGGCTCCGTGACTGCGAGGGCCTCCTGTGCCTCTGTGACTGCAACTGGCTGATGGACTCCTCCAGGTTCTCCTTAAGCTGACGTACAAAAGCATACAGGTGATCAGCAAAGAAAGGGCCATTAGAATGGCAGGAAATACTGTAGGTAAATGGGAGAAGAGCAGCAACAACAACAACAGCGATATTCATTGGAGATGAAATGCTTCCAGGAGATAAATCACCTCAGGGAGTTTAAGTTAGAGAAGGGGGAGTGTAAGGCCATGTAAGGCTAAAGGAAATTAGCAGAACCGCTGACAGTATTTTCAACACGCTGCATCGTGGTAATAGGAACAGCAAAAGCCTGATTCCTGCAAACAGCACCAAGGTCAGGCATTACTGAAGCTCTACTTGTTGATTTTCTATGTTCATTCCAATTTAACTGTGTTTTGCTTTCCTTGCTTTTTAGTTTGTAGATTTGCTGTGCAGCACTTTGTGAGTTGTGACCTCGACTAGAAAGGTGCTATATTATTATATTATTATTACTTCCACTTGAATAAAAAAATGGCGTCACAAATCAATGGCTAGACGGGGAGCCAACAAACCAAATGTACAGAGAATGATATGTATCCCCACTATGGGGGTACGTTGTGACTTTGAATATTGAGGGACTCACTCACCATTGCCATGGCTTCAGCCTGGTCATCTGTGTGCTCCCTGTACTCGCCCAACATCTTGTCTACTTTGTTCAAGTTCCGACTAGTATCCTATAGCAGAGAAAGTAAGGTATTATTTAATGGTATCAGACATACGTATGTTTTCTAAGCATCATAGATTAAATAAATGAAACAAAATTAACATCTCTTATGTCCCACATCTCTATAAGCGTATAGTGTACATTGGGTAACTATTTCTAATATTATCCTTAGTATAAAAATCACACTCGTGTCGTGTGAAGTGAGGGACGCTCACTGTATTTATATTGGCCAGAGGACGTCTCACATCGTCACGTAGGGCCATAAACAAACATTAAAGTCTGTAGTCTTGGCTGGCAAACGATTTACATCATAAGTGCTCTAATCAAACTAAACATTACAAATCACATAGACTTGGCTGCCATATGATGTAATCTTCAAAAGACATGCATTGGGAAAAAATACAGACTCTTTTTCTTCGAAGATCATCGGACTCCCTACAGCCACACTTTCTGATATGAACAATAAGGCCATTCATTACACGGTTAGCACTTTCAATATCAAATGACACTGACTCGCTTTTTTAACCTCATGCCATCTGGACAAAGATACAGAACCTTGCCATGGAAAAAGGTCTGTTTCAGTAGGAGTTTTGTCCCCTCAGCCACGGGATGGTTCTGTATACAGTGGGGACCTCATGTTTTTGCATCGTCTTGGTGTTATGTGCTAATGTGTTGTTTTTTATGTGGGTGTTGAACAGACTCACTGTGAAGACAAATATCCTTCGGGACAATAAAGATTATTATTATTTCTACTCATGTTTTTTTCTTCTATTTCACTAATCCCACGGCTATGCCTGTGCTGTGCACAAGATGTAACACCCGGGATTCTAACTTGGGCCTCCCGCGTGAAAGTCCAACATCTTAACCACTAGACCAAAGGGATATCTCTATAGACCGGGGGAGATATTATACTTTTGAGGCTCTGAGCGACTGCTACAAAGACATAACAATAACGTTCCACCTTGAACTTAAGTTCCATCTATTCCATCCATTCAATGAGATGCCATTCAGAGTCTGCTTTCTTTCAGTCAAGCATAGTGTAGTGTAGCTGTAGCCTACCTGCAGAGTGCTGGCCAGGGTGCTGATCTTCTCAGAGATGCCAGCTGATCCAGCAGCAGCACTCCCATTAATGCCATTGACTAGTCTGTGACCACCACCACCACCATTGGCCCGAGACTCCCGAGCGGGTCTGCGCTGAGCCTCACGCCCCCGCGGCCTGCGTGCCCTCTCCCTGTCGTAATAACTGTCCGACCCGCTGGATGAATCCATTGTTTCCGACAGGGGAGGTCTGTGGAGAGAGAGGGGCATACATACAATACAAATAATAAACTCACTGGTTAGTAGTGCAAACCTGGCGAGATGACACATACTAGTTGAGAATGCTGCCTGCTGCGGTCGTCATCGCATATATATTACATGGTAATAAGATTAGCCTACAATCTGTTTGTTTCCGAGGGGTTTCCTTTTAATAAGTTGATAACAAAGTAAGATTTGTCACCTCGCCGCCGCCGCCGCCGCCCGTCACCCTGACAACCGCTAGAGTCACAAAGCTATTCGGCTGTAAACGCCACAACAACTGAAAGTGCTCCACTGCCAATAAAACTGGCCATAATAATGGCCATTGTTGTTGTTGATGATGCTCCACCCTGGTTAGCAACAATTGGCAACTAACTTTAGCTAAGCTAGCTAATGCAACATACTTAGCCAACTATATTAGCTGCAGGCTAACGTGTGTCGTTGTATCCAGAACAGAAGCATTAAAGTGAAAAGATAATAAACGTGTCTCACCAGTAGAGTTTTTGCTACATGGGACCTGTTGGCAGGTCGCTTTAGTGATAAGAGAAGTTTGCCTGGTGGCGGCGTCTCCTCTCTGCTATGGCAACTAACTTAAACTAGCCGCCTCTGGACAGGAACACAACAAACCCAAAGCAAAGCACGCCGCCTTCAAATGGAACCGGGAATTGTAGTTTATCAAAGGTACCGTTATGTCGCGATGTATTTACTTGAGAACTACATTGTCCGAAGGCATGCGTTTGCGCCACTACTGCCGCTCGCATATATTCAAAAAGTTTGTATCCTCTTTCCTCCTCACACGCGCACTTGTAATGTTGACATCCAATCGTATAGCTGCCTACATTATTATAGTGTTGTTAACTTATTACAAAATGGTTTATCGATCAAACAAAATATGGCTATGCCAAATCAATAATAATAATAATAATAATACAAATCATAGCCTAATATATATATATATATATATATATATTATATATATATATATATCCTATACTATATGTTGAATAATATAGCCTATAGTGGGATGGTAGGCCTATACGAAAAATGATGATGATTATGCCTATACGACTACATATGTCTTAGAGTAAGACCAATTCGGGCCACAGGTTAAAAAATAAATACAAAATAAAAATCACTACTCGTGTCTAACACAAGAGTGCCCCAGAAGTCTACCCACTCCTCAAAGCAGACCACCTCCACAGAGGAGAGCTGTCCTGTCCTAGTGCAGCAGGCAGCATCTCTTGCTTCACTGCTCACATGAAACCTATGGGGGCCACAGAAGAACTCTCAGACAGAAACAACACTCCAGTAAAAGTTCACTTGTTCCGATCTGAGGGTTGCCTACACAGCAACACAGGCATTGATCTGCTGGTGTGCGTCCATTCAGCAGCATGCATCCGTCCAGGGATTCTTTTAAACAGCCTGTCAACGAGCAACAACGCAGCATGCAAGTGATAACGTGCGCTCTGTTTACCCTCGTCACGTTGCCTGTCAATACCTTGGCGGCGGAGCCTGGTTTTTGCCCAGACGTCTGCGAATGTTCCGAGTGGAAGACTTACACCATCTCTTGCTTTGACATTGATAAGCTCCCCAGATTTCCTGCCAGCACGGAGACATTGTAAGTATAGGCTACTGAATTATAACTTCCAAATAAAACCTAATTATACACATAGGTAAATGTATATCCAATATCCTAATGAATAGAATGCAATGTCTCTCAATTTTCCTACACTATCGAATGACTGTGAAAGAGTTGACAATTACATTGTTATTATTAGCCAAATAGAACATTACTCTCACTTGCTTTACCAAATTGAGTCTTGTTTTTTCTTCCAATTACATTTTTAATTCTCTTCATATTTTTAATTCTTCAAAAATCAAATAGATTTAACAGAAGGTGTTGTGCAGAGAGAGAGAGAGAGAGAGAGAGAGAGAGAGAGAGAGAGAGAGAGAGAGGAAATCAGGAACACAGGTCTCCTAACTCAGTGATCTTTAGTGAGTCTTGCAGGATTCTGCATGGATGGAGAAGTAGGCTGGCTACTGCAGCTCTTATATTAAGACCAAACCTGGACCTGATCAGGCTGCTTTCAGATGAACATGTATAGGCTATTGAATAATAAAGCATTGTATATTCTGTTTATATACTGCATGTGGACAGGGCTAAACGTTTACTACAAAGTAGAATGTTGTATAGCCATACAACTGCTCTGAATGATGAGTTTGTGGAAAAGGTGTGTATACGGTAACTATTTCCCTGCCTAAGTGATCGTGCTTTATGCTTAAACATATTGACCATTATGACAATATATGGTACCCCAGCACTCCAAATATGAAGGTATAGGGCAGATACGTTAAACGATAATTTTAATTTAAGTCAAGACTGAGTTCAGAGACACTCATCAGGATTTACTGTGTAACTATACTACTGAAAACAACTGAAAAATGCACTGCATGGGTGATAGGAAACCTGTCAGCTGTGAGATGTAGCTACTTCACTTACTTAACTTCAATAGGCTAACCTTCCATCTTACTATATATGCTATAAAATGGTGAAACCACCTTCACCTATATACCTTCTACCTTACTGGCATTACACCCATTTCAAATCACACAATTACAGTAATAATGGCAGAAGCCTATGATTGTTCTGATCTGTGATGACTTTGTTGTATATAAATATAAAATTTAATTGAATTTGTCTGCCTAAAATTATCTGGAAAATTCGGGCCCCAAACTATCGTTAATCGCTATTGGATCTGTCTCGTCGGATTGGATGGGATTTGTGTCATTATACTTTTGTACCCCCAAAAAGTCAGTCAAGGATTTGGGGCAGCAGACATGATGTAATACCTTGTCAGGATCGCTCCATCAGGACCTGTGCAAATGGAAATGTAGTGGTGTTATATAGACGGTATAAAACAAAGAAATAGCTATACTGTAGACTCTACAGTGGTTCCCAAAGTGGGGTCCTTGAGGGAGTTCCAGGGGGTCCCCAGCTAAATGATAGTTAGGAACCAAATGGACCCTTATGGGTCTGTAACTCAGAGAATGTACAAATGGAACAGGTCCATGGGTTCCATTGGTGCACTCTCAGAGTTCAATTAATTTGATTTTACAATATACATTGGGGTCCCAGAGATACAAATGGGGGACCGTAGCCTAATTCAGGTTCTTGAAATGAAAATGGTTGAAAATCACTGCTAGAGACCTTCGGAGGCACGCGGTGGCTGAAACACAGTATTGGAAAATACAGAAATGACATTCAAACCTTCTTGAACATTAACTGAGTATACTTAAGATGGACAGGCCTATAGAACTCTTTGCTAAAAACATGAGATGGGAATAATCAAATCGCTACACTGCCTGAGACTAATTAAAACATTTATAAGGGCCTATTATGGAATAGTTTGACTGAAAATTTGGCAGTTGCTGAACATTCCAGCTCTGAGTGTCGATGCGATGAAAGACATGCTTGTTGCATTAGACACACGGACATTCCCATTCTATCTATTATATTCCTTATGTGTGAAAATACCGTGTGTGTTCCTGTCCTAGTGTCCTTGCCATTGATTAAAGCCAGAGGATGGGAGTGTCGTTGCAGGATTTGAGACAAACAGTGAAAAAACAAGACAGGGACTTCATGTGGCCAGTCTATGACGTGTGTGTCCCAATCAGGAGTCAAGCACAGATATTGCACTTAAGCACTTGGGTTGTAATGACCCCTTGTGTGTGTGTGTGTGTGTGTGTGTGTGTGTGTGTGTGTGTGTGTGTGTGTGTGTGTGTGTGTGTGTGTGTGTGTGTGTGTGTGTGTGTGTGTGTGTGTGTGTGTGTGTGTGTGTGTGTGTGTGCGTGTGTGCGTGCGTGCGTGCGTGCGTGCGTGCGTGCGTGCGTGCGTGCGTGCGTGCGTGCGTGCGTGCGTGCGACCCATGTGTGCGACCTGACCCCAATCAGCATCCGCCACAGAGGTCAATATGTCGTACTTGGACATAGGGGCATACATGCAGACAGACAGACACACTCCGTCACTTAAAGGAGCGCTTGGCACCACTCAAAAATATGTAGAACATAATGTGAAGATGTTAATTCCACTCTGCGGTTTGTGAGATTAGCCCCAGACACAAAGACAGACTCACACAGACCCATTTCTAGATGGCTTGCCACAGAGCCATGGCGTAGAAAATCTGGACAGCAGCAGGTCTAATGTCCCAACTCTGGTTTGACAATTACAGTATATAATATACTTACTGTACATCAGGGACAAGTGTATAAAAGAACAGACTCTGACTGTGCTACGATGGTCAACTGTATATGGGGATCACTTGAGGTAAACCAGAGACCGTGTTAAAGGAGAATTCCATGCTAGAAGGCTTTCTTACCTTTATTTGTATGGGGTGTTGTGCTAATTTGCTTATTTCCATCGCTCAAAATTATTATTTTTTTGTATATATCCTCTCTTCAATGTAAATAATATCCCAAGCGGCACACTTTACTACTTATTTCGATGGAAATAAGCGAATTAGCATAACAGTAGCCCCATTCAATTCCCATTCAATGTATGTGTGTGTGTGTGTGTGTGTGTGTGTGTGTGTGTGTGTGTGCGTGTGTGCGTGTGTGCGTGTGTGCGCGTGTGCGCGCGCGCGTGTGTGTGTGTGTCCGTGCGTGCGTGCGTGCGTTGCGACCCATGTGTGCGACCTGACCCCAATCAGCATCCGCCGCAGGGGTCAATAGGTTGTACTTGGGCATACATGCAGACGGACAGACACACTCCGTCACTTAAAGCGCTTGGCACCACTCAAAAATATGTAGAACATAATGTGAAGATGTTAATTCCACTCTGCGGTTTGTGAGATTAGCCCCAGACACAAAGACAGACTCACACAGACCCATTTCTAGATGGCTTGCCACAGAGCCATGGCGTAGAAAATGTGGACAGCAGCAGGTCTAATGTCCCAACTCTGGTTTGACAATTACAGTATACTTACTGTACGTCAGGGACAAGTGTATAAAAGAACAGACTCTGACTGTGCTAAGATGGTCAACTGTATATGGGGATCACTTGAGGTAAAGCAGAGACCGTGTTAAAGGAGAATTCCATGCTAGAAGGCTTTCTTACCTTTATTTGTAGTTGTTACGTCCCCACCGAAGAGGTCCAGGTCTTTTTTTGTGCAAAACCTCCTTATTGGCTATTTCCCCTACCATAAGCCCTAAATGAATTGAATTGAATGGGAATTGAATGGGGCTATGGGGTGTTGTGCTAATTTGCTTATTTCCATCGCTCATAATGTAAATAATATCCCAAGCGGCACACTTTACTACTTATTTCGATGGAAATAAGCAAATTAGCATAACAGTAGCCCCATTCAATTCCCATTCAATGCAATGCAATTCATTGAGGGCTTATGGTAGGGGAAATAGCCAATAAGGAGTTTTTGCACAAAAGAACACCTGGACCTCTTTGGTGGGGACGTAACAACTACAAAGAAAGGTAAGAAAGCATTCTAGCATGGAATTCTCCTTTAAGTTAAGCTATATGTTTTAAGGGAAGCGTGAGATAGACAATACTTAACTTGTACGCTGATAGTACACAGTAAAATCCTGTGTTGATTTAATGATTGAATCCTGTTAGTGTACAAATGTAATCAAATGGACCCGTAATAGTTACAAATTGATGCATTAACACTGGGTTTGACTGAGTAACACAGTAACACCCACTCATAAATGGTGGTGGTGTATACACGATGCAAATCTGTGACAATTCGCTCACTTATTGCTGTAGTGTTGTCTTTTTATTCTTCATTGTACATAATAGCTGGAATGATGTAGTATACCTGTTTGATTGTTTGTTTGTTTTTGTTCAGGTGTTTTGAGAATGTCATTAATATATTACATAATTAGTATTGTGGCGATATACCAGTGTGTTTTCCTGGTTTTAAAGGTGCATTACAGTCAAGGAATGTAATTTGTTGACTGTTCTAGCTGTATACTGTAAGGGCATTACTGATTATTACTTATCATAAATTACATTATGTAAATATTTCTGAAAAGTACCAGTAGCCACACTATCATCTATGATCACAATATCTATAATATAATATATAATAATATAATATTAATAATATATAATATAATATCGTTGCCGTCGAGAGGAAACTCCATTTTGACATTTTGGAGTTAGGTGGTTTCTTCCTGCATGACAGCAGAGATATGAAGTATTTGGTCAAAAACAGTGTGATTTTGAACAGATCGCCCAGGCCCCTTCTGTCCACCCCCTCATTCTTACACTTTATTTAGTCTGACACCACTGCTCCCTTGACCCCAACACCCCCAGCCCCCACCCCGCCTCTCTCAGGCGCTACCTTGCATCGCCTCGCATGGCACCTATCACATGAGATTATCCTCCAGCCAGTGCTCCAATTCAGACGTCCCTGTGGCCAGACGTCCCCACGATGCCATCGCATTCCTGGAGAGAATGTTTATCCAAGGCCCACCGGTGGGAAGAGAAAGACATGAAAGCATGCCCTGGCTGCCGCCGAGCCCTGGATGGCCTTATCCCGGATAAAAATATCTCCAAAACAAGATTCAAAATAGGACTGTTATGGACCGGCCTGGCCTCCTGGTGTCTGGCCTGGTCCAGCTGATTTAGTAGGATGTACTGGCAGATGAGGCGTGAGGAGGCTTGAATGTGTTGTACGCACGCCGAAGAATGCTTGACCCCCCCGTCCCCGTGCCCTGGCTCACACCAGGCGGTTTAACCTGCCTGCCCCCGTCCCCGTCCCCGTGCCCGTGCCCTGGCTCACACCAGGCGGTTTAACCTGCCGTCGCTATTTTGGGTAATTGGGCATGTCACCCGGTTTCCCAAAGGACACCTCTTACACCATGGTGTAAGAGGTATGGTGTTGCACATGCTCAGTTGCCCTCTAGGCCGCACATGAAGCCTGTGAACATAGACATTCCGTGCATAGATGTGCCATGCAATGGTAGGCCTCAGGCCACAGGTCTACCATTCTGAAATTTAATTTAATAATATTTGGACTGCTGGACAGCTGACAGTAGGCTCTCTTCACTCTTACAACAAATGTAATTCAATTAAATGTATTTGATGCTGAAGTAGGCCTTAATTTCAAAGTTTTTATATTTAAATGAGATGAAGAAAGTCACCACTCGCACCACACATTTCTCTGCGAATGGTTTTAATACTGCCACATGTCGACAGGTGTGTGTAGGCTAAAGAGGCTTTAGGGAAACAGGTTTGTGTATTCATGCAGGAGGCCTTACGTGTGCAATGAGGACAGGTATGGCTGTGCTCTAGTCTAGGTTGTGTATTTCTATGTTGTTGTGTTTGACAGTGTTTCCCAAAAAAGGACATAGTGTTTGATTGGCTGCCATGCAGCCAATTAGGCCGCACACAGGCTTCATGTGCGGCCTAGAGGGCAACTGAGCATGTGCAACACCATACCTCTTACACCATGGTGTAAGAGGTAAAGAAATGTAAAAAAAATAGCTAAAACAACTTCAGGTGGTAGATCGGCTATTTTCATTATTTTTCATGCAACAAAATAGTTTTAGGGTAAACGTCGTGAACCCTTGCATCCCATATTCTGGCCAATGGGCATGTATCATAATAGCTGATCACTGGCCGACGGGCGTTGTGAGCTTGTAGATCTGTAGGCTATGTTTGGCGAAGAGATTTGGTATAGACAGAAACAAGGAGACCCCTGAGGAACCCAGGTCAATAAAGTATAAAAGGGTTTAAGTGGTTAAGTGATTAACCCTGCTGACTCAAGCCCATGCATGATGTCAGTCCATTATTAACGCTGTCGGCTGTCTCACTTGAGGATGTCTGTTTTCTTGCTGACGAGACGATTGTCAGTCACGATGATTGCGTCGTCAGCGTAGAGTACGACAGCGATATGAAGTAAGTTGTCTGCAC
Source organism: Electrona antarctica (assembly GCF_951216825.1). Lineage (NCBI taxonomy): Eukaryota > Metazoa > Chordata > Actinopteri > Myctophiformes > Myctophidae > Electrona > Electrona antarctica. The sequence continues at coordinate 7,835,170 of NC_136798.1, read as the reverse complement.
TCATTCTATTGTGATCCTGACAGTTAGGTTGAAAATGTCGTGCGTTATAAAGGAACGCAAACTGTACTCAACATGCGAGTTGTCAAACGTAACTTAATAGTGCATGCATTCTTGAACGTGTAGGGAATGTCTAGGTGTGTGTGTGTGTGTGTGTGTGTGTGTCTGTGCGTGTGGGCAATGTGCATGTGCGTGTCTGTGCACGTGTGCGTGCTCAGAACGTGGGAGAGCGTGCGTGTGTGTGCGTGCGTGCGCTCCGAAAGTGTGAGTGCGTGTGTGCGTGCAGGTTGCTCCGTGTGTTGGTGCGTAACAGAGCGGTGGAAAGGAAAGCACAGACGCTCTTAAAAGCCTGCGTAGCGTGACTCCCGGCTGCGCCTGGACGACGCATTCAAATACAATATTTACCTTTTACAGCACATTTCTCAAACACCAGGAGAGAGAGCTCCATTTGAGAATAATTAGGGAGGGGGGAAACACACACACTTCAATACAAGAGGGGGGGGGGAAACTACAATAGATCCAGTCTTTCAAAAAAGCTCACAATCTTTGGATTCCTGGCAGTATAACACATGAGATAACTCATTGGAGTCAGGCACAGCGGACCGCTCATAGACTAGGGATGAAATTGACCAATTAACCTTTAAATTAAGAGTGAAATCCCGTCACTATTTCCTGAGTGGTCACAGTCTAGATGAGCGCTATAGGATTAATCGTAAAACTAGAGGTGGGACATTCAGCTGTGTAGCTACGGTTAGTGGAAACACTGATACTACGCTGCTAATAATCATGGACACAGTGTAATGGAACCGTTCAGGGTTACTTGGCATTCTACAGTAATTCGATTAGGGGCACATGCAGTCAGTGGGATCTATTGTATAGTTCAAATTAGAATTAAAGTGTTGTTATAAATTATAACAACGCTTTTATTCTAATGTGAACCATACATTAACTTATAATACATAATGTTGTCAACCACATATCCTCTATCCTAGTCTTTAACCCTATAGCGCCCCTATTCTGGGGCAAATCTTCAGTGGAAATAGCAGACCTACCTATCTATCTGTAGAGGAGAAAAAGGAGTGGACCAAGTACAGAGCCCTGGGGAACCCTGGTGAACTATAAGTAGTTTTAAGTGTTTCATTTATGTGATGTATTCCCATGCTTTTTTGTTCTTGCTTAATGTAAGTCGCTCTGGATTAAGAGCGTCTGCTAAATGCCTAAATTGTAAATTGTAAATTGTAAGATTCATGTAGTTAAATATTGCATAACAGAGCCTCTCTACCATTCACCCCAAGGTTAGGTGTCACATACACAGAATGTGAGAGGAAAATTAAGGACAGAGTCCTAAGGAAACAGAGCTATTTTGTCTGCCCATCGCTGACACCATTACCAATTATGTGGTTTCTCCCGACTTCAAACTCAATTCCGTGACCTGTTTGTTTCTTGGCACACTATCTGAAGTGACAAATTAGGGGGGGAGTGGATTTCACCCCGCAAAGCCTGTGACATGGCTTTGCCCGGCTATAGGCTTCCCTCCGCTCCGCGCTCCCAGGGAAATCGCATGCTGATTATTTGGGTTTGAGGCAGCAAGGAAACGGCATGAGTCGTCAGGGGGGGAGTTAGTGTTGGGGGCCTGCTCTGTGTCGCACTGTTTGTTTGGGTCTGTCAAAATGCAGAGTGCCATGCTCCTACTAAACCCCCCCTGCCTCCCCATGTGATATAGATCCAGGTCTGTAAGCCAGTTCTCAGCCCCTGAATTAGTCTATTGTTCCCCCTAATGGACCAGAGGCGGTTAAAGATATAGCAGCCTGCCGTTTTGATAGAAGTACTGTTTTTGTTTCGTTCATATCTGCTCCTATAGTGTTTATAGTGGCTTCCAAACAGCAACATCCTCTCTTTAGAGGTTCCAGGCAGAATTAGGCCTCACTCACACTGTTGCAACATGCATACAACATTTGTCTTGTGTCTTGTCCGTGTTTAATGGCCGCCCCCAATGCATTTCCAATGGAAGTCACATGGTTTGACAAAACATTTTTGTTTGATGGCTGTGTTGTGCCCCCCTCCCCCACATCAAACAAAAATGTTTTGTCAAACCATGTGACTTCCATTGGAAATGCATTGGGGCGGACATTAAACACGGACAAGACACAAGACAAATGTTGTATGCATGTTGCAACAGTATGAGTGAGGCCTTAGACCAGGGGTGCCTATACTTTTTGACTTGAGAGCTACTTTCAAAATGACCAGCTCGGCAAGATCTACCCACCAAATCAATTATTATACCATTGCTGAAAATAGTTTAAATATGTACCTGAGGGGGCTTCGGAATAGTAGAGTTTGTGTTACATTCTGTATAAGACAGATGCACTTGGAATGAGAAATAGAGGGGGAGAAATGTTTTTTTTTTGTTATCGTTTTTTTCTTCAATATATTTAAATGAAATACTCTTTAGGGGCATGTCATGTGATCTACCTGCACAGCCTTTGTGATCTACTGAAAGAACTAAGGTTGTGCGACAGAATATCATCAACTCAGGTATAGGGTATTACCATCTTGATGCACCATCAGTGTTTACTCATCTACCATCCATCGGAATTCATGATCACATCCAATAAATCTTCTGTCTTGCTATTATATGTTTTATTCGTCCTACTTATTATTGCAAGGATCCATGTGACACGATGCATTGGCAGAGGCACCGGACACATGCCTCTCCACTCCAGAATAATCATGGGATCCATTTCAATCTCCTTCCAACCCACCTATACGGGTCCTGAACCCAGTCTTTGAAAATCCCTGCTGTCCTAAGCAGACCCAGACCATGTTTGGTTTGGCTGCAGCCTTTTTGTCCAGTCCGGTCCAAAGCTTTTGTTTTCTCCCATATTCCTAGAACATGGGGGGTTGGGGAGGTTACACTATGCACTTCAAAGAAGCCTTTTATCCAAAGTGCAGAGGGAAGTTGAAACGGACGGTCTATCACTGAGGGGCAGTGATTGCCGGTGTTCTACAGATGGAAGATTACATTTTATTCTAATGACAACTACACTCTTTTTTTTTGCCTTGAACCCACTAAAACCGGGAAAGTGTCATTTTAGATTTGAACTTTAACCGTTATTTTATAATTTAAAAAATAGCACGGTAGATCTGCTATTTTTGAAGAATTGTGAAAATGTGTGCAAATCTTTGAACAAAATATTTTGAGATGGGGGTCGGTGGCCAAATACATATAATTTTGGGGGTCCTTCACAATTGACATACAAACATGACTTTTTCGGATAACTGTTTTTATTTTATTTAGAAGATATGTAGAATCAGCCTCAGGTCTTAATGGGTTAACTTACTGTATTGGGGCAAATAGGTGGAATATATTTATACTGCACATCATATTCCCTGCAGCACGCTGCTGCATTTTCGGACTTGAATATTGGAGCGAAATCTTGGGTGTACCGTTTTTTCTGAAAGAGCCTAATTCGAAAAATGCAGCAGTGTGCATTGTGCAAGCTCCTTAAAGGGGCATTCCACTAATTTTCAACATTTTACTATGTCATTAATATACCTTAGAACTGAAATAATATAAAAGTCCCCCCATTCTGTGTTTCCTAGAACTGTAGGTCTGAAAAAAATCATTAACATGGTGAATCACATGTTGATGATGTCATGATTTTGTCATGTCATGATGTCATGATGTTTTTCATAATTGCAGTTCTAGGAAACACAGAATGGGGTGACTTTTTTATTATTTCCACACAGCTCTAAGGTCTATTGATGACAGTAAAATGTTGAAAATGAGTGGAATGCACCTTTAAAGGTGTTTGCAAACTGGTGCGTTTTCTCTGCCAAATATTGGAGAGAATTTTGGAGGACGTAAAAGAAAAATCGACTTTTACTTGAACTTACGGGAACTTTTAACTCTCCAATGAATGGTTTTAAATAATGAAAGACGAAAGAGAAAACGACAGTATATTATCACATCTGAAAAAGTGTCTTCTTGTCACTGCTTTGTTGTTGTTCTGAACATACTATAATTGATGGCTATTTTCTCTTTTTACTAACCAGATGGTTACTGGAGACACGTCTGCCCTCGGTGCCAGCAGATGCCTTCGCCCACATGGTCAACATCTCAAGGATGTGAGTGGTGAAGTGATCCCATGAGATTATACTCCATTCATTCGCATTCACTTCTCATTAACCTCCACTACAGACAGACTCCAACTCGCCGCAGGGCTGATGCACCTGGTGTCTCTCATCTGCCTGCTGTTTTCCTTAAAAGTGTGAAAACATCCCAGAATCAAACTGCACGGCGCCGGCCCCTAGCTTCCCTCCCTCCCTCCCTCCCTCCGCTTGTCTCCCTCCCACCCAAGCAGGTGATGGTATCCTCTCTGTTTAGCATCACCGTCGTCTGCTGATCACACTTGGAAGAAAGAAAAAAACACGCTAATGCGTTCCTAGAATATAGGAATGTTGGCGCTCCCGACCGCAGAAGCGCCCATGCAGCGGCGGGCGGCGAGCAGACAGAGAGAGCCCTTTGGGTGTGTGTGTGTGTGTGTGTGTGTGTGTGTGTGTGTGTGTGTGGTGATTTAGCCAGACATCGGACAGAGGTGCTGCAGGCTGTGGTAAAATATACACCCGAGCCCTTGATCCGCAGCCCTGTGAGTCGGTCATCCACGTCCAAGTCATGCGTGAGAAGACGCAGAAGTGGTTGTAAAGTTTTCTTTTAGACTCTCAGCCAGCAGACAGTGCTGACTTCCAGGGCTGCCATGCAGTGTGACTCCATTGTGGGCACTATCTTTTCAGGTCTCAGGCGACAGATCACAACATGTCAGTTAGGTCAATGCTCTAAAGATTTTGGGAGGACTGGAATGGCACCTATTAGGTTATTTTGTAGCTATTAATACCTCGCAAAATCTTTCAAAGTAGCACAGTATTATTCTGTTGCCCTACATGGGTCCCACCACAAAGACAGGATTCTTTGGCATTTTTATGGAGATACCACGGTAAGGCCAGGGTTTATTTTATGAGCAATTATGTACATAGTAATTACCAAGTAATAACAAATGAAAGCAAGCAGTGACTGATGACTAGGTAATGTATATGTAGGGGCACATACCTGTAAAATTACCCATGGTTTAGAAGCTTTAGCTAAAGGTGGGCTGATAGTTTCAGGGAGCCTTTATGGATTTTTTTTTTAACCACATACTTTCACTGATTTTATGAAAACAGATCTTATGTGTCACTTTCAGGTACACTGACACACTGCCTCGTTTGTGCCTGACTATTAACCATCACACGGGCCATGCACGGATATTGAACAAACACATCATTATTTCCTGATTAGAAAGATGACTTGTTATGTGTATTTCATTTGATGGCCTAGTATTATCTTAGTGAGTCTTAACGTGACTCATGTTTGATTTTGTTCCAGATACATATCAGTGGACGTGACACTGGAGAGGTTGGAGAGGCACTCGTTCTACAACCTGAAGAAAATCACCCACATGTGAGTTGTTAAAGTTGAGGGCATGCCGGGGCACGGTGGAGCAGTCGGTATAGTGATGTCGCCTCATGATAAATGCATTTTATATATGTGATGTATTCCTATTCTTTTTTCTTCTTGCTTAATGTAAGTCGCTCTGGATTAAGAGCGTCTGCTAAATGCCTAAATTGTAAATTGTACAGCTAGAAGGTCCTGGGTTCGATTGGGGCGCTGGGGGCGTGTTCTCTCCTCCGCGTCATCAGTGCCCATACCCGAGGCGGGGTTGGCGAAAGGGCCTTTCTGTGTGGAGTTTGCATGTTCTCCCCGTGTCCCCTAGGGTATAGGTACCCTCACAAAAAAACATGCAGTAATCCTGGTATCTAAACTACCTCCCCCTGGCCAGCCGGGGCGCCTGATGGAGGGGAAAGGAACTGGTCCTTCCACGCGCTACGTCCGGCCGGGGTAACTCTCCCCTGTCAAGTAAAAAGAAGCAGCTTGGACTCCTCATGCATAGAAGGAAGCATGAGGTCAGTCCACTGCCCCCTCAGGTTGGCAGAGGAAGTGTAGCACCCAGGATTACATTAGATAATTGGCACTGGGTGAAAAAAATGGGTTGCAAAATTGTGGGATGAGGTCATGCACTTTTTACACTATTCAACATTTCGGAGGTGCCCCCGTTGCCCAGTGAAGAGAAAGAAATACAGCTCGACTTTGAACCTCGCTGACAGCAAAAGGAATGCGTTGATGGAAAGATAGTATACCATCCATCTGACAAGCACTCCGAATAACACCCCTCGACACACCGCTCAACACTCAGCTCACGAGCGGTTTTGGCTTCGGAAGCAGTCCATGCGATTCAGAAATCATCCTTTTGGTTGGACAACCTGGGCTGGGCTGACTGTGCCAGTGAGATAACAGATAAGATCAGATAGGATCAGATAAGGTGATAGGATTTAATTTGATTAGATTACTGTGTAAACTGAAAATAATATATGGCGTGGCTGGATTTGGTCCATTATAGCTATATCAGTGTCGGTTGAAACAGACAGTCATAATACCCATGTTAGAAATGTGAGGCTAAACCACAACCAGCATGTGGTTCTGCTCTCCGTGCTCAACTTCTTGTTCAAGTATCTCAGGGGGGGGGAAAGGTCCGGCATGCTGCAGTGTGCAATATGCTCAATTATGGGATTGAGATTTACTATCCAGTTGCTGGTCGACCACACATCATTTCTTACTTGTCTGCAGCTCGTTGAACTTCACATAATTCACTGCAAGCTGTCGTGACCAGTCATGGTGTCCTCCTAAACAGTGTAATTGTGCGTGCGTGCGTGCGTGCGTGCGTGCGTGCATGCGTGCGTGTACTGCGCATGCGTGCGTGTACTGCGCATGTGTGCGTGCTTGTGTGTGTGCGACGTGTGTGCGACGTGTGTGTGTGTGTGTGTGTGTGTGTGTGTGTGTGTGTGTGTGTGTGTGTGTGAAACTTGGCTTAGCACGTGATTTGATAATTAGCCTTTGTTATCCCCTTTTTGCTCATTAGCACCCTCGAATCCAGTTGTGAAAACACAGACAGAGATAACGAGAGCGAACCTCGCTATGTGGAGAGGGCTGGGTCTCTGTTTTTGTTTTTCACTGCACCTCCAGTGCCAATTTCCCACTGATTGGTATGATGGTGGTGGAGGGCCATTCCACAGATAATGGCATCTCTCTCAGGTTTCTTCTGGGGTCAGACACAAATTAATGCTCTGCTTCCTGTCAGGCTGCTTGCGGCTGACACCAGATGTGGATCTGCGCCGCTGCAGGGCTGAGGCTGTGCGTGTGCAGCCGGAGGGGGAGACATGCGAACCTCTCGTAACTCCGGTCTGTCTGAGCGCTGCTTTTCACAGCGTCGCTCCTCAGAGGCGAGCCATCTAGAAGAGGGTCTGTTTGTCTGTCTGTGTGTTTTTAACAAACGCACTAGATCAGCCACATATTTGTACTTTTTTCAGTTTTGTGTTAAGCATTTAAATGTCTTAGTTTTCCTAAAAGAAAAGAGTAATTATCCTGCACTGGCACGCACCCCATAATGTGGTTCAACTGGCACGCACCCCATAATGTGGTTCAACTGGCACGCACCCCATAATGTGGTTCAACGCAATTCAAAAGTCCCAACGACTCCCAAGTATTTTATGGCTCCTGAACAACTACACAATCTCATTGGCTAACTGCCCTCTCTGATCCTTAACCACACCAAACCCCAGGGCCTAAACGTAATCATCATTATAACCTAATGACTAAGCACAACTATTTTAACCTTATACACAAACAAATCTTCTGTAACAGGTAACAATGCCTTGAAAAAAGTTCCTCTCACCGTTCTTCAGCTTTAATATAATAGAGGACGTTTTGCAATGTACCTACTGACTGACTGACTGTCTAGAATTTGGCACAACAGGTGTTACTGCTGATACTAATGAAGGCTCTGTTCCATTCTGGTAAAACGGAGTCAGGGTTCTGCTATTGTGCATGTTGGCTCACTGGACACACCAGTGGGTCTCCTTGAGTGGGTTCCAAAAGTCAAAGTCAAAGTCGTACGATTTGTCACACACGTTACCGCAGTGAAATTTGTTCTTCGCATTTGACCCATCTCTTGGGAGCGGTGAGCCGCAGCCAAATGGCCCTGTAACAGCTGTGTTTCTCTGAGAGTGTACAAATGGAACCAAATGGAACAGAGAAGCGGCTCGGAACTAGGACGCATTATTCTGTGTGCATATAGCCCATTGATCGGGCTTGAATCTAGATAGATAGATCTAGGTTTCAGACATAGAGATATGACAGATGTGTGACAGATGACTGACGTCAACGATGACTGAAGTGACATGCTGAGGCTGGCCACATCAAGTCAACGATGACTGAAGTGACAGGCTGAGGCTGGCCACATCAAGTCAACGATGACTGAAGTGACAGGCTGAGGCTGGCCACATCAAGTCAACGATGACTGAAGTGACATGCTGAGGCTGGCCACATCAAGTCAACGATGACTGAAGTGACATGCTGAGGCTGGCCACATCAAGTCAACGATGACTGAAGTGACAGGCTGAGGCTGACCACATCAAGTCAACGATGACTGAAGTGACAGGCTGTGGCTGGCCACATCAAGTCTAAGATGACTGAAGTGACAGGCTGAGGCTGGCCACATCAAGTCTAAGATGACTGAAGGACATGCTGAGGCTGGCCACATCAAGTCAACAATGACAGTGACAGGCTGAGGCTGGCCACATCAAGTCAACGATGACAGTGACAGGCTGAGGCTGGCCACATCAAGTCAACGATGACTGAAGTGACAGGCTGAGGCTGGCCACATCAAGTCAACGATGACTGAAGTGACAGGCTCAGGCTGGCCACATCAAGTCAACGATGACTGAAGTGACAGGCTGAGGCCGGCCACATCAAGTCTAAGATGACTGAAGTGACAGGCTGAGGCTGGCCACATCAAGTCTAAGATGACTGAAGTGACAGGCTGAGGCTGGCCACATCAAGTCAACGATGACTGCAGTGACAGGCTGAGGCTGGCCACATCAAGTCAACGATGACTGAAGTGACAGGCTGAGGCTGGCCACATCAAGGCCACATCAAGTCCGAGATACGCATTGGAGCCAAACCCACGTTCCCACGTGGATCTCGAGATTATTTCCACAAAGTATTAATTCAAAGTCCAATAAATGACACGCTACCAGTGGTTTAGGGGTCGCAACCAGCTGAAATAGTTCCAAGTAGGCATACATTACAACTTAAATTTAGACCTAGTACATAGCAGGGTGTAAAGCCCTCCTTAAAATACTCTTTGTCACGGTGTGTCGTTTGGATAGCTTGAAGGATAAGGAGAAGTGAATTGTACCAGCTGTTTTGCATCGGCAACACGCTCTCCGTGACAGATTACACCCCGTAGAAATGTATGATGACATAGTATTATTATACGCTTGCTATCCATTTCCATGAGCAGAGATACTGAGAATTACTGACCTATCAGAGACAACTGCGTACAATACTTTGCATTTTATTCTTGCCCTTGCAAGAGCTAATTCTGTACACCCCTGATTGAGTGATGGAGCACCACAGGTTGAAAATTAACATTATATAAAAGGAAAAACAATAAACACAGTGGCTCCGTAACAGCTGTGTTTCTCTGAGAGTGTACAAATGGAACCAAATGGACCCTTACAGGTCCATTTGGTTCCATTTCTACACTCTCAGAGTATTGTGGTCCTTGCAATTAAAAAGTCAGTCAGTCAGTGAGTGTATAACTCAAAATCCCCATACATGGGGAAAGCCCCATATATGGGGCCCAGGTCTCGTGACATCGCATGACATCATCAGGGATGGAGATGTCATAGTAATTGCGACCTGCTTTCACAATTAAGCCCATATATGGAGATCCCTGATGTCATCAATTAGTATATGGATATGTCAGAATCTGTTCTGACATTCCATATGTTGATCGTTCCCCATCCATTGACTGATACCTGTCCATTTAAACTCTAGACAGGCCTGCCCCAAAGTTATTTGTGCAGCCGCGCCCGTACATTCTGTCTAATAAACTATTCAATCAATCAATGGAATTCTAGTCCTATATACTCTGTGAAATGTACCCCCTTTAGGCCTATCACCTCATCCTACCAGGAAACGCAATTGGGACAAGCCCCCAGAATATAACAACCCGAACTCAAGCCCAGGTGTCCCACACGGGAAGCCAAACATCTATGTGGTCTAATCCAAAAGGGAATTCCTTCCTTGGCCAAGGGGGATATGAGGCTTCCAAGCACAGCCTAGAGGTTGTGCGGCTTTCGGAGATATGAGGTTTCTTTTTCCACCAGCAGGGTGGCTCAACACACAAACACTCGGGAACTTCCACTGGCCCCGACATGCCCGTCTCCTGAGTTGTTGGGTGCGGTTTTGCTGCCAGGTGTGTGAAGAGGTGCCAGCTAGGGCCCACGTACGTTCCAGAGCACCACATGGGTTGTAAAAGCAGAAGAGCGGTGCAGGGTTGCCGGGCCCTGGTCCTCTCTCTCTCAGGCCTAGCCGGTGTGGACGGGAGTAAACACACTAATGAAACGGTAATTGGACCGTACTTCCGCCCTTGGCAGCGTGCTCGCAGGAGTTTTCCCCCTGTCTATTTGTCTGAGACACGCACCTTTGCCCCATTCGGTGTCAGCAGTTTTTGTGATGTCCAAGCAATGTGTGCACGCCGCACGCACGTTCGTGCACATCGCCATGTGCTAATGCTTGTGCTTTTGTTTTACGCTGGCCATGTCGGTGCACTGGGGGCATTCCTCTGACCTGTAGCAGACACGAAAGGGAGCTGCAGACAGAGTGCATGTGTTCAGCATCTACTTTGTGTGTGTGAAGTGAATCAAATTTGCATTTTCAAGTGTATACTGTACTGTGTACTGTACATGCTGCCTGCAAGTGACTCAGCGATGTTATGCAAGTAATACTTCCAATAACATTGTTACCATGAGTTACTGTTACTGTTGTTTTCATTCTAGACTGCATGGCACCCGCTTTCCAGTCCTAAATTAAGCTTTTATATGTCTTTTGTTTATCCATTTGTTTTCACAGAGAGATACGGAACGCAAAAAGTCTGACCTATATTGATCCAGAAGCGTTTAAGAACCTCCCAAACCTCAAGTACTTGTAAGTACTGTAACTGCTACAAAACACATATAGGCCTACCGTAGTTGAAGAGAAAATCCATTTTATTCCAAATATTTTCCTACTTCCACTATGCTCCTTGTTAGACTACACCTATCATGGCGTTGAAACCCTGATGATACTTAAACCTAAGAACAGAGAAATGGGACTTTGCCCTTCAAAATGTTTAGCCCAGACAGATAATTGAACCATTATAATCTATTCAGGATCACGGTGCGTTTGCCAGTACTGGCAAAGACTGAGTCGAGTTTAAATTTCATGTTGTGGTACGCTCTGATTTCAGAAAGAGTTACTTTAAACCACTTTTTCCAGAGCCGTATCTTGTTCGACACATCAACCGTGCATTAATGTAGGATTTGCTACCTAGAGTGGGGAAATTATGCTTCGCTGTTAACTCCATCCAGTTTATTTATCATTTTAGGAAATGGATAATGTCGACTTTGTACAGCCTGCCCTGAAGTCACCTCCGTTCTAATCTCTTAGAATAAGCGCCAGCCAAGTATAGAACTAAGACTGAGAGTGAAGTATAATCTTTGCAAACAGGAGTTGCGTTGAACTTTAGATGTTGAATATGATTTTTCTTCTTTTTTGTGTGAGTGCAGATGTCAAAGCTGTTGTGCTATACCTCCTGCGGTGTTTGTGACACACGGTTTAGAAGTTTGGCTCTGTTTACTAAAACCAAGATATATCATTAGTTTCAGGATGAAACCCAAGAAGCAACACAGAACTCTTTGTCCATGACTCTTATCCCCGTTCCACTCAGGGGGATTTTCAATACTGGCCTGAAAGTCTTCCCCGACCTCAGCAACATCCAGTCAAATGACATGAACTTCATATTGTAAGTTGCAGTGACTGCACTTGGCTTTATGTAACATTTTCAATATTCTGTGTGTGTGTGTGTGTGTGTGTGTGTGTGTGTGTGTGTGTGTGTGTGTGTGTCTCTCTCTCTTGCGTGTACACACACACACGCACGCACGCACGCACGCACGCACGCACGCACGCACGCACGCATACACACACGCATACACACACGCACGCACGCATACACACACGCACGTGTGAGAGACTACTTCTGTCTGTGCTATGTATATCTGAGCGGTGAATAGTCATAGAAACATTTTCAATAAAAAATGTCTGTGCACATCCAAAGTGGAAGCTTCTGCTGCTTTTTTGCATTACAGCATAATAGAAGACGAAAAACGCATTAGACCTTTATTGGGTTCATCCCTCATAGGTGTAATAATGTATTAACTGGATAACTCTTTCATTTCTCAGGAGTGTGCAGACACGTGACTCTATAACGATGTAAATCGTTATAGAAGATTTAATAATATATATTTTAATATAAAAATAATTTCCACTTGACACAAGCTTGTAGGTGGGCTATGTTTGCCTAATGTTTGCCCCCAGAACAGAGACATCAGGGTTCATGATGTGGTTAACGTTGCTCTCCTGCCACAGCACTGGAGAGAGCATTCATCAATGCTGCATTCCTGTCCTTCCCACCACTGGGACAAGTGGTGCTCCAAGAGTTTAGGCCCTATTAGAGGCAAAATATATACCCAAGTAGGAAAAGTAAAAGTAACCCACTCAGAATGTCCAAAAGAATCAAATATAGCATGTTATTGAATTATAATTATTTAATGATGATCATTAACCACCTCATTGTGGCACATTGTGAGCTTGTAGATCTTCTATTTTTAATGATTAATATCCAAATCTGCAAAGCAACATGTAGTGGAGTAAAAAAGTACAATATTTGCGTCTGAGATGTATAGTGGGAGTAAAAGGATATGGCATCAAAAATACCTAAGTAAAGTAAAAAGCACCTCAAAATTGCACTTAAGAACAGTACTTTGGCCATGCAGCGCTGATCGCTGTCCCAGACCAAACGTCTGTGTTTGCAACGGCACTTCATTTCCTCCTTAATCTGCTTCTGTCTGTCATCTGTTGCCTTGCAGGGAAATCACTGATCACCCCTACATCACCCACATCCCAGCCAACTCCTTCCGCGGTATCACCAATGACGTGCTGACGGCGTGAGATATGCACACGCACGCACACGCACACGCACACACACACACACACACACACACACACACACAGGGCTAAAAACAATAAGGTAGTATGCAGCCTTGAATGTGTGTACAAGTACATGCAAACACACATACCGGCACGTCCAAAAGCAAAGATAGTATATGCAACCATGTCAACTAATCTCTCGCATGCATGCATGCGCGCACATGTACGCACACATGTACACACATATGTACGCACGCACGCACGCGCACACACACACACACACACACACGCGTGCACGTGCACACACACACACACACACACACACACACACACACACACACACACACACACACACACACACACACACACACACACACACACACACACACACACACACAGCTATACAGTTTCATTGGCCCCGTTCCGTCCCTCGTAAATATTTGCCAAGTTATGGGTCACCTTGGCCAGAGACTCTTAGGACTTGGTAACAAGCAGTTACACATTCGAGTGGTTTACGGTTGGAAGGATTAATGTCATAAACAGAAGAAACGCGTTAGAGGAACTCTTGCGTTAATGACTGCAGAAATTAGCACGGAGAGTTAAATCCTCAGCAGGCAATGTGTGCAATAAGTGGCCCCCCCCGCTGAGGAGCGCTTCTATTATTAGTGCAGATTAAAAGTTATAAAACCAAGATCTAATGGCGGCATGACTTTATGATGTCACTAGTCTATGACAGTTTATGTCAGTGTTTCATGAGTCTATGACAGTGTTTCTCAATATTTCATTTCATTCATTCATTTCAAGGACCCCTTAGTTTTGTATGCGGACCTCCATTTGATATAATTTTCTATCTCTACATTATAAGTCGGGCCAACTCATTCCACGGTATCACCAATGACGCGCTGACGGCGTAAGATATGCACGCACGCACGCACGCACGCACGCACGCACGCATACAGTTCTAGATAGTGGTGATAGTTCTAGGCAGAAACACACACACACACACACACACACTTATAGCTTATCCTCTTTCAGAGCCACACCCTAAAAATAGCAACTGATGGGAAAACAGCTTTCATTTCTATATTAGAAATGGTTATCAGATATACCGTAATAAATTGATTTCTTTCGCCCCTGCTTTTCATTTCAATTCATGTTATGTCAATTTGTCCCTGTTTGCTCCCAGGATGCTGTATGGGAATGGCTTCAGGGAGATCCACCATCATGCTTTTAATGGGACCAAGCTGGACCAAGTGTATGTTTCATTTATTGTTTTGTTACTGTGCCTCAACACTGTTCAACAATATGCAGTACCTTAACAGAACCTGTATATTCTTTATAGAACAGAATTGAAAACGACTGACAACGACTACATGTTGTCGATTAATCCAGACAAGGTGATAGTGCTATTTTTATATGAATTCTGAAACTGTTTTGATGACGGTCCATGAAGCCAATTCTGGGGACGTTTTTCTTTTTCTTTTCCCTTTTTTAAAATAAAACTTATGAAGGAATGAGGATATCTTTCACTGGCATACAGCGAAATCAGGCCATCACAGCAGCATCGTGTTCTGTCTATTTCCCCAACAATTAAGTAGTTTGGTATCTTGCCTGGATTAACCTATTCTGGGCGGGAACCCCTTTTGGTGTTAGCATTATGTTATGCTTTAGCTATTGAAAAATAGCAGATCTACAAGCTCATAGCGCGCCACCGAGTGGTGCGCTACGAGCTTGTAGGTCTGCTATTTTGGAAAAATCGAAGAACCACTGACATAGAAACACAGCTTTTTCAGAAAACTGTCAGGATTTAGAAGGCATTTTTAGAATCTGATCTCAGGTCAGAATGGATTAAACCGTTTCTGACATCTGGCATGCGTATCCCTTTCCGCAAAAACCACGCTATACAACCACGCTCCCAGTGGGAGCACGGCTGGGTCACCGCCGGCCATCTCAAAATGTACTTATAGTATGCTTAACCCAGGGGTCTTCCTCCATGGTGGAGCTCTCACGGGAAAAACAAGTTTCCAGAAGTGGTTATCAGGAAGTCCTACAACTACACCCCCCCCCCCTCCCTTAATCTCCATCCACTAAAGATGGAGCCTAGAACTCAGTCATACTCGGAGGGAGTTGATTTAATCTCTAAAGTTAAACACAAAGAGAAAACATACTTTCTGTTACATTTACAAGTCTTTTCACCACTGGTCCAAATCCCTCCGAAAATAGTAGATCTACAAGCACGATCGTGACGCGTTGTGTGCTTGCAGATCTGATGAAAGAAACCCCCCCCCCCACACACACCTCATGGGTCCCTGCAAAGCCCTGAATGGTCAGGATATGAGATATTAATGCTATTAAACCAGCCCCCCCTCCTCTTCTCTTTTACAACACCTCCACACAGCCCGGCCGGGTCCTTATGGGGGCCTAATTAGCCCATTGCTCAGTCACTTTAGTGTGTCTTACCACACGGGTGTTTGCATTGGCGCTGGGGCACGCTCTGAGGGGAGAAGTGATCCCAGCGGCGCGCCCTGACCAAGACAAACACTCCCGCTCACAGGTCTATTATCCTTATTGGATTTAAGGGATTCTGGGGGATATGTAGTGAAGGTGCGGCGTGTTTTAGAGGCACCCCCCCCCCCTCCCCCCCACCCACCCACCCACCACCACCGTTATCTACCTTGAGTCAACAACGTAATTTCGCCGTAGTGTTTCACCCCCCCGTGAAAACGAGAGAAAATAAACACAGGAAGGCATAGTGATGAGGAGGCACGTGAAAATATTATCAGGCCGTGCCTCGCGTCCACTCGGTCCTGATTGAAATGTTAAGTGTGACTTATATACTCCCCTTAATACTATACCAACTACCAATTTGTGTGTTCCTGCCCCCAGGTACCTTCACAGAAACAAATATCTGACCAAAATGGATGACAAGGCGTTCGCCGGTACCATCAGCGGGCCCATACTTCTGTAAGTATACCCGAGGGGGTAAAGATTTATTTTGGCCTGCTTTGACTATATCTGTGTACCTGTAGCTACTCGTGTTTTTGGTGATTAGGCGTCAGGTGCGGTTAAATTATGCAAAACAAGTTGTTTGTCTAGATTTGACACAGCTGCATAGGCCTATATGAATGGCTATAGTCATGTACAGTAGTTCAGGAAATTAGATAATTACACAGAAATAAACTATTAACTAGAAAAAGTGCCCTTCTGGGCACAGGTCTCCACCAGGAGGATAGGAGTGTGAGTGTGATGTTTGGCAAAATGTTTAGGAGCAATATAAACGTGTGTGTGTGTGTGTGTGTGTGTGTGTGTGTGTGTGTGTGTGTGTGTGTGTGTGTGTGTGTGTGTGTGTGTGTGACGTGGCTTGGCCTGTTGTAGCGCCACCATGAGGCTGATTTGAAAACTGTCAAGTGGCATTTCTTCCAAAGCCTAGTGGGAATACACATGCACAGTTTCACCACAATCGGACGCTGCGTTGAGTAGTTGTGGCGATTTGTACAAAACGGGTACAAAGCGGGCTACTCCTGAAAAGTTTAGAAGCCAATCGTAGCCAATGAGGGTGGATTATGAGAAATCAAACAAACCCGTCTTGATCACATGACTATGGAGAGCATGTGTATCGATTTGCGTGAAATTTGGATAAAATCTGAAGGAGTAATATTAGAAAATGTGTTTTACGCCTCCTGGTGGCGCTATAAAGAGCAGATGTGAAAAATTCCAGGAAAAGGTTTTTCCTTGGCCTCTAGGGAGTTGGCATACAAAGTTATCCACAGATGAGGCTGAGTTGAAAATAAATGTTCATGTGGCATTTCTTCCTCGGCCTAGTGGGAATGTGCGTGCGTGCACAATTTCACGGAAATCACACAATGTGTTCATGATTTGCAACATTTTGTTTGAAACTGAGCACTCCTGCGAACTTTGGAAGCCAATCTTAGCCAATCAGGATGGAGTCTGAGAAATCTGAAAGACCCGTTTCGTTGAATGGCTCTAGAGAGACTGTGTACCAATTTGCGTGATGTTTGGACAAAATATGTAGGTGTACTGTCCAAAAACTTGTTTTGCACAAAGCGGCCTCCTGGTGGCGCTATAACAGGCCGTTCTGGAAATTTTGGGGCAGAGGTTCATCGTTGGCATCCAGGGAGTGTGTGTGCAAAATTTGGCATCGACCGGGTTAACCGTGCCGGAGATTAGCTGGTCACAGACGGACGGACGGACGGACACACGGACGGACGGAGTGCAAAACATACTCTCTCCCCATGCCTTCGGCCTGGTGGAGACAATAATAGAGTAAACTAGAAAAAGTGCCCTTCTGGGCACAGGTCTCCACCAGGAGGATAGGACTGTGTGAGATGTTTGGCAAAATGTTTAGGAGTAATATAAACATGTTTGCCTTTGATGGCAATTGGATGATTTGAGGCATTTTGTTCCAAAAATGTGTTTTGCAAAAATCAACCTGTTGGTGGCGCTATAACAGGCCAATGTGAAAAGGGTGGGACATATTCCTCAGCCTAGTAAGAAAATGTGAATTTTCTTACTAAATTGCATGCTGCGTTCATGATTTGAGGCTTTTGTTCAAAACGGGGCAATCTTGCAAACTGTGAAAGCCAATTATAGCCAATTAGGATGGAATATGAAATATTGGACAGATCCGACTTGAGCACATGACCATAAGATACTGTGTAACGATTTGTGAGATTTTTGGACAGAATCTGGAGGAGTAATATCAAAAAATGTGTTTTACAAAAGTCGGCCTCCTGGTGGCGCTATAAAAGGCAGATGCTGAAAATGCAGGTCAAAGGTTTGTCCTTGGCCTCTAGGGAGTGTGCATGCAACGTTTCACGCAGATTGGTGCAGTTTTAGGTAAAAAATGTGAATAGCTGCCTCATGGTGGCGCTATAACAGGCCGTTCTGGAAAATGCGGGGCAGAGGTTCATCCAGGGAGTGTGTGTGCAAAGTTTGGCATCGACCGGGTTAATGGTGCCGGAGATTAGCTGGTAACAGACGGACAGAAGGAAGGAAGGAAGGACGGACACACACACGGATGGAGTGCAAAACATACTCTCTCCCCATGACTTCGGCCTGGTGGAGACAAAAAAAAAAAAAGATAAGTGTCCAGCCTATTGGTTTAAAGGCCTGTATAAAGGAGCATTCAGTGATTTGGGTGATTTGGAAAACCCCCTGGTCTGCCCCGGTAACAAGATGTGCACATGCACACACTACAGTGGGGGGACACGCAACAGGCCAACGTCACGCATGAAATCACTGAATATACCTTTAATAATGGAGTAAAAAAAGATGTCCAGGCTACATCATAATCTTAATTAAAGACATTGGTTTAAGGTCTGTTTAAAGGGCACAATTAAGGACCAAATTCTGGACATTCTCTATGTCAGTGGTTCCCAAAGTGGGGTCCGGGGACCCCCAGGGGTCCTTGAGGGAGTTCCAGGGGGGACCCAGCTAAATGATAATTTGGAACCAAATGGACCCTTATGGGTCTGTAACTCAGAGAGCGTACAAATGGAACCAAATGGACCCTAGCGGGTCCATTTGGTTCCATTTGTACACTCTCAGAGTTAAATTAGCATTGATTTTACAATATAATTTGGGGGTCCCAGAGATAGAAATGCTATTAAATAGGGGGTCCATAGACTAATGCATGTCAAACTGGGGGTCCTTGAAATTAAACGGGTTGAGAATCACTGCTAGAGCCATACAAATCTTCTCTTATGGGGGGTCCCTGACTCCCCGGAATGGCTTTTCAAATGGGGGTCCACAGGCTTAAGTAGCCTTGCCGAGCCATGAGGCCCATAGGGCAGGAGCCTATCTCCTGTTTCTGTAGCGTGAGGCAGCTTGATGTACAAGTACACCCCCTGGACATGACGCTAGTATGTCGCAGGGACTTACCCCCAATCCAACCCTTGATGCTGAGTGTCAAGCAGGGAGGCATTGGGTCCCATTTTTAGAGTCTTTGGTATGACCCGACCGGGGATCGAACCCCGACCTCCCAGTCTCAGGGCGGACACTCTAACCACTGAGCTGGTCCACGGGCTAATTAGTGTCAATTTGGGGGTCCTTGACATGAAAAAGTTTGGGAACCACTGCTCTATGTTATCACTATTATAATGATTTGAATGCACGTGGCGGGGGGAAAACAATTGATTTCTCTTTTCTAATTCATAGCTATGTCATAATTCATTATTCAACCATTTATTTCCCCATGTATTTCTCACCCAGAGACTGGGTGAGAAGAATGTGTGGAGAAACGTGATAGCGTACATCATCAAAGAGACACACATGGCTCCTCCACAGCTGCATGTGTCGTTATAGCCGCGGGAAATCATGGAACCACGGTTGTGTGCGAATGAGAGAGGGAAGAGGGAGGGATTAATTTGGACTTTTTACTTTGAGTACAATCTTGAGGTACATTTACTTTAATCCAGTATTTCCTTTTTTTAATACTTAGTTTAAACTACCACTCCACTATATCCCAGAGGCAAATAATGTACCGTTTACTCCACTGCAAATATTTGGAAATGCAGTTACTAGATCGTTGAAGATTTTTATTTTATTAAAGGGATTGTGACATTAAAAAAAAGTTTTTATTTTTTAAGGTTTTCTGAGCTCAATTGCACCCCCAACAAAACCTGAACTTTTAACATTCAGTAGATTTTCTGTGGTCTGGGGTTTTCTGGCTCAAACAAGTGCTCTGATTATCCTTTTGAGCCTGCAGCTCAAAAGGCTTCCAAACCCCACAGAAAATCCACTGAATGTTCAAAGTTGAGTTTTTTTGTGTGTAATTGAGGTCATAAAACCTAAAAGAAAAACCAAAAATAAACATAAATGAATGTCATGATACCTTTAATACAAAGCACAATAACTAGTTGAGTCCTATTTTATACTTATTCAAAAATAGCTGATCGACTTAATTGCATATATATAGTATTGTGTATTTTGTAGTTGCTACTTTTACTGCAAAGCGTTTCTTCCACCACCGCTGGTTTTCTCTTTAATACTGTAGTCTTCTCATCTCTGCGTTTGTAACACTGAATATCCCTGTGTTTACGAGGTGTTTGGCTGCCAGAAGTCTTGAACCTGCAGTTATCGTGCTCCATGCGGTTCAAGCCGCTAGTGTTGAGTATCTGCTGCTTGGGTAAATGTGGTCCTTGTTGCGGTTCACGTTTTCCACAGGGGAACGAACGTGTTCGGGGTGAGGTCACCTCCATGATGATGATGAGGTCATGGGCCAAACATCTGGGAATGACAAAATCAGACCGGCAGTCATGGCTGTCTCTCTCTGTCTCTCTCTGTGTCTGTGTGTGTGTGTGTGTGTGTGTGTGTGTGTGTGTGTGTGTGTGTGTGTGTGTGTGTGTGTGTGTGGGTGTGTGAGTGTGTGTGTGTGTGTGTGTGTGTGTGTGTGTGTGTGTGTGTGTGTGTGTGTGTGTGTGTGTGTGTGGGTGTGTGAGTGTGTGTGTGTGTGTGTGTGTGTATGTGTGTGTGTGTGTGTGTGTGTGTGTGTGTGTGTGTGTGTGTGTGTGTGTGTGTGTGTGTGTGTGTGTGCACGTGACTTTGGTACGGAGCCTCACACAATGTTCCCCCATGAGGAGATAGAAGAGTGCAGAGGACAAGGCTGTTTGGGAGAGCAAATGAGCACAAAAACAATAAATACAACAACCGACACTTAACGACGACGGTGCGATTAAGACATAGATTTGGCTTTTGGCTTTATTTTAATTACATTATTTAGCTAACGCGATGACCATTAGAGATACGACGGAATAACCAATCTGGAGGAAATTGAAGAGCACTCGTCTTCTGTCTGACCTCTAGAAGATGGTGCGTGTGCGTGTGCGTGTGTGTGTGCGTGTGTGTGTGTGCGTGCCACCAGTGGTGGAAAAAGTACTCACATGTTTTACTTAAGTAAAACGTAAAAGTCCAGAATTAAAAATGTACTTGAGTAAAAGCACAAATGTAGGCTATCTATTATTGTCATCAAAATGTACTTAACGCACCAAAAGTAAAAATAATCATTGTGCAGAATGTCCCATTTCTAGTTTTCAAATGTATAATAATCTTTTTGAAAATAGCAGATCTACTGTACAAGCTCACAATGCATTGTGATGGCCAAAATGTATAGGGCTGAAGTGGTTAATGTATGCTTTGTAATAATATATAAAAATAACTAAATAACTACAAAGTAACTAAGTTGTCAAATAAGTAAGTAGTGGAGTAAAAGTACAGTACTTAAATAAATGTAATTAGTTACTTTACACCACTGTGTATAAACCAATCAGCGGTGTTGTTGTGGGGAGATGCTGGCCCCCATGGCCGCATGCATGTGTCTGTCCCATGCAGTCAGGTTGAGAGCATGCTTGTGTCTGTCCCAGTCAGGTTGAGAGCATGCTGTCTGTCCCAGTGAGGTTGAGAGCATGCTGTCTGTCCCAGTCAGGTTGAGAGCATGCTGTCTGTCCCAGTCAGGTTGAGAGCATGTGTCTGTCCCAGTCAGGTTGAGAGCATGTGTCTGTCCCAGTCAGGTTGAGAGCATGTGTCTGTCCCAGTCAGGTTGAGAGCATGTGTCTGTCCCAGTGAGGTTGAGAGCATGTGTCTGTCCCAGTCAGGTTGAGAGCATGTGTCTGTCCCAGTCAGGTTGAGAGCATGTGTCTGTCCCAGTCAGGTTGAGAGCATGTGTCTGTCCCAGTCAGGTTGAGAGCATGTGTCTGTCCCAGTCAGGTTGAGAGCATGTGTCTGTCCCAGTCAGGTTGAGAGCATGTGTCTGTTCCAGTGAGGTTGAGAGCATGTGTCTGTCCCAGTCAGGTTGAGAGCATGTGTCTGTCCCAGTCAGGTTGAGAGCATGTGTCTGTCCCAGTCAGGTTGAGAGCATGTGTCTGTCCCAGTCAGGTTGAGAGCATGTGTCTGTTCCAGTGAGGTTGAGAGCATGTGTCTGTCCCAGTCAGGTTGAGAGCATGTGTCTGTCCCAGTCAGGTTGAGAGCATGTGTCTGTCCCAGTCAGGTTGAGAGCATGTGTCTGTTCCAGTGAGGTTGAGAGCATGTGTCTGTCCCAGTCAGGTTGAGAGCATGTGTCTGTCCCAGTGAGGTTGAGAGCATGTGTCTGTCCCAGTCAGGTTGAGAGCATGTGTCTGTCCCAGTCAGGTTGAGAGCATGTGTCTGTCCCAGTCAGGTTGAGAGCATGTGTCTGTTCCAGTGAGGTTGAGAGCATGTGTCTGTCCCAGTCAGGTTGAGAGCATGTGTCTGTCCCAGTCAGGTTGAGAGCATGTGTCTGTCCCAGTCAGGTTGAGAGCATGTGTCTGTCCCAGTCAGGTTGAGAGCATGTGTCTGTCCCAGTCAGGTTGAGAGCATGTGTCTGTTCCAGTGAGGTTGAGAGCATGTGTCTGTCCCAGTCAGGTTGAGAGCATGTGTCTGTCCCAGTCAGGTTGAGAGCATGTGTCTGTCCCAGTCAGGTTGAGAGCATGTGTCTGTCCCAGTGAGGTTGAGAGCATGTGTCTGTCCCAGTGAGGTTGAGAGCATGTGTCTGTCCCAGTCAGGTTGAGAGCATGTATCTGTCCCAGTCAGGTTGAGAGCATGTGTCTGTCCCAGTGAGGTTGAGAGCATGTGTCTGTCCCAGTGAGGTTGAGAGCATGTGTCTGTCCCAGTGAGGTTGAGAGCATGTGTCTGTCCCAGTCAGGTTGAGAGCATGTGTCTGTCCCAGTCAGGTTGAGAGCATGTGTCTGTCCCAGTCAGGTTGAGAGCATGTGTCTGTCCCAGTGAGGTTGAGAGCATGTGTCTGTCCCAGTCAGGTTGAGAGCATGTGTCTGTCCCAGTCAGGTTGAGAGCATGTGTCTGTCCCAGTCAGGTTGAGAGCATGTGTCTGTCCCAGTCAGGTTGAGAGCATGTGTCTGTCCCAGTCAGGTTGAGAGCATGTGTCTGTCCCAGTGAGGTTGAGAGCATGTGTCTGTCCCAGTCAGGTTGAGAGCATGCTGTCTGTCCCAGTCAGGTTGAGAGCATGTGTCTGTCCCAGTGAGGTTGAGAGCATGTGTCTGTCCCAGTCAGGTTGAGAGCATGTGTCTGTTCCAGTGAGGTTGAGAGCATGTGTCTGTCCCAGTGAGGTTGAGAGCATGTGTCTGTCCCAGTCAGGTTGAGAGCATGTGTCTGTCCCAGTCAGGTTGAGAGCATGTGTCTGTCCCAGTCAGGTTGAGAGCATGTGTCTGTTCCAGTGAGGTTGAGAGCATGTGTCTGTCCCAGTGAGGTTGAGAGCATGTGTCTGTCCCAGTGAGGTTGAGAGCATGTGTCTGTCCCAGTCAGGTTGAGAGCATGTGTCTGTTCCAGTGAGGTTGAGAGCATGTGTCTGTCCCAGTGAGGTTGAGAGCATGTGTCTGTCCCAGTCAGGTTGAGAGCATGTGTCTGTCCCAGTCAGGTTGAGAGCATGTGTCTGTCCCAGTCAGGTTGAGAGCATGTGTCTGTCCCAGTCAGGTTGAGAGCATGTGTCTGTCCCAGTCAGGTTGAGAGCATGTGTCTGTCCCAGTCAGGTTGAGAGCATGTGTCTGTCCCAGTCAGGTTGAGAGCATGTGTCTGTTCCAGTGAGGTTGAGAGCATGTGTCTGTCCCAGTCAGGTTGAGAGCATGTGTCTGTCCCAGTCAGGTTGAGAGCATGTGTCTGTTCCAGTGAGGTTGAGTGCATGTGTCTGTCCCAGTCAGGTTGAGAGCATGTGTCTGTCCCAGTGAGGTTGAGAGCATGTGTCTGTCCCAGTGAGGTTGAGAGCATGTGTCTGTCCCAGTGAGGTTGAGAGCATGTGTCTGTTCCAGTGAGGTTGAGAGCATGTGTCTGTCCCAGTCAGGTTGAGAGCATGTGTCTGTCCCAGTGAGGTTGAGAGCATGTATCTGTCCCAGTGAGGTTGAGAGCATGTGTCTGTCCCAGTGAGGTTGAGAACATGTGTCTGTCCCAGTGAGGTTGAGAGCATGTGTCTGTCCCAGTCAGGTTGAGAGCATGTGTCTGTCCCAGTGAGGTTGAGAGCATGTGTCTGTCTCATGCAGTGAGGTTGAGAGCATGTGTCTGTCCCAGTGAGGTTGAGAGCATGTGTCTGTCCCAGTACGGTTGAGAGCATGTGTCTGTCTCATGCAGTGAGGTTGAGAGCATGTGTCTGTCCCAGTCAGGTTGAGAGCATGTGATTGTCCCATGCAGTCAGGTTGAGAGCATGCATGTGTCTGTCCCAGTCAGGTTGAGAGCATGCTGTCTGTCCCAGTCAGGGTGAGAGCATGCATGTGTCTGTCCCAGTCAGGGTGAGAGCATGCTGTCTGTCCCAGTGAGGTTGAGAGCATGTGTCTGTCCCAGTCAGGTTGAGAGCATGTGTCTGTTCCAGTGAGGTTGAGAGCATGTGTCTGTCCCAGTGAGGTTGAGAGCATGTGTCTGTCCCAGTCAGGTTGAGAGCATGTGTCTGTCCCAGTCAGGTTGAGATGCATGTGTCTGTCCCAGTCAGGTTGAGAGCATGTGTCTGTCCCAGTCAGGTTGAGAGCATGTGTCTGTCCCAGTCAGGTTGAGAGCATGTGTCTGTCCCAGTCAGGTTGAGAGCATGTGTCTGTCCCAGTCAGGTTGAGAGCATGTGTCTGTCCCAGTCAGGTTGAGAGCATGTGTCTGTTCCAGTGAGGTTGAGAGCATGTGTCTGTCCCAGTCAGGTTGAGAGCATGTGTCTGTCCCAGTCAGGTTGAGAGCATGTGTCTGTTCCAGTGAGGTTGAGTGCATGTGTCTGTCCCAGTCAGGTTGAGAGCATGTGTCTGTCCCAGTGAGGTTGAGAGCATGTGTCTGTCCCAGTGAGGTTGAGAGCATGTGTCTGTCCCAGTGAGGTTGAGAGCATGTGTCTGTTCCAGTGAGGTTGAGAGCATGTGTCTGTCCCAGTCAGGTTGAGAGCATGTGTCTGTCCCAGTGAGGTTGAGAGCATGTGTCTGTCCCAGTACGGTTGAGAGCATGTGTCTGTCTCATGCAGTGAGGTTGAGAGCATGTGTCTGTCCCAGTCAGGTTGAGAGCATGTGATTGTCCCATGCAGTCAGGTTGAGAGCATGCTTGTGTCTGTCCCAGTCAGGTTGAGAGCATGCATGTGTCTGTCCCAGTCAGGTTGAGAGCATGCTGTCTGTCCCAGTCAGGGTGAGAGCATGCATGTGTCTGTCCCAGTCAGGGTGAGAGCATGCTGTCTGTCCCAGTCAGGGTGAGAGCATGCATGTGTCTGTCCCAGTCAGGGTGAGAGCATGCTTGTGTCTGTCCCAGTCAGGGTGAGAGCATGCATGTGTCTGTCCCAGTCAGGGTGAGAGCATGCTGTCTGTCCCAGTCAGGGTGAGAGCATGCTGTCTGTCCCAGTCAGGGTGAGAGCATGCTGTCTGTCCCATTCAGGGTGAGAGCATGCTGTCTGTCCCAGTCAGGGTGAGAGCATGCATGTGTCTGTCTCAGTCAGGGTGAGAGCATGCTGTCTGTCCCATTCAGGGTGAGAGCATGCTGTCTGTCCCATTCAGGGTGAGAGCATGCTGTCTGTCCCATTCAGGGTGAGAGCATGCTGTCTGTCCCAGTCAGGGTGAGAGCATGCATGTGTCTGTCTCAGTCAGGGTGAGAGCATGCATGTGTCTGTCCCAGTCAGGGTGAGAGCATGCTGTCTGTCCCAGTCAGGGTGAGAGCATGCTGTCTGTCCCAGTCAGGGTGAGAGCATGCATGTGTCTGTCCCAGTCAGGGTGAGAGCATGCATGTGTCTGTCCCAGTCAGGGTGAGAGCATGCTGTCTGTCCCAGTCAGGGTGAGAGCATGCTGTCTGTCCCATTCAGGGTGAGAGCATGCTGTCTGTCCCAGTCAGGGTGAGAGCATGCTGTCTGTCCCATTCAGGGTGAGAGCATGCTGTCTGTCCCAGTCTATATACACTGGGCTATACACTGACACCACGGCGCGTAATCAGCGCCTCAAACTGTGACTCCGCCCACCCCCTGGGGAAGTTGTGATTTGCGCTCGTTCACTGCAATGCAATTTGCGGCATTTTCAAAACAATATTGAGCAGAGTAGCGATTATCAAACGTATTTGCAATGCCATACGTTGAAAGATCTGTTGCCCGTGGACAAGGCACGCTACCTCTGCAAGTTAGATAGCATCGGCATAGATGTTTGTCCGTATGTGATTAAGGATTGGACCAAGTTGCATTGGCAGCCATAGAAAATTCTTACCCCAGGCTAAAACCGGATGTGACGTTTTTGGGCGTTCCTGTCTAGCGTGGTGTCAGTGTATATCCCTTCTCCACTGTTGCGCTCACTGTGTCTCTAAATCATTTCTCTCTCCCTCTCTCTCTCTCTCTCCCTCTCTCTGTCTCTCTCTCTCCCTCTCTCAGAGATGTGTCCCTGACAGCGATCAGCTCCCTGCCTACCGCAGGCATGGAGTCTCTACGGGAGCTGATGGCACGTCAGGCCTGGGCCCTGAAGAAGCTGCCCCCCATCAAGACCTTCAAGCAGCTCACCATGGCTGACCTCACCTACCCCAGCCACTGCTGTGCCTTCAAAAACCTCAAGAAGAAGCGCGGGTGAGCAGCACTTCTGGCCAGAAGAACGTTGGGTTACGTTAAGACATGAAACCCACTCCTAAAAAACAAAGCTGGTACATTTTAGTCTATGATTTATATTCTGCACCAGTGCTGCTATAGGAAACGCACTAGAATCTGTTAATTGTCTTGAGGCGGCAGAGGAAGCGCGGCTGGTGACAGACTACAAAGCCGTTCATTTGCAGTTTGTAAACAACATGGCGCATACTACACAGTAAACAGCAGGCCGTGAGATGCGCCTGTAGTCTGTGCATTTCATATGATTAATGCATAATGCGCCGGTGAATAGAGGCAGCTGCACTTATATGGTGTGGACCTTGGCGTGGATTAAATCAACTCGCTGACGCGTTTACCTATAACTTCTTACCAAGCTGCCATCATTACTGTCACTCAACGCTGTTATTGTAGGAAGGGGGCCGTGCCAGACTCATAATGACTCTCTCAAAACAGGAATCATTTTACTTTAGCTGGATATATAAATAATTTGATTGTGCCATGGGGTGCTCAGGAGGGCATGTGTTGCAGACCAGTCTGTCGGATTTTTCTTTCCATTAGCATGCCTACATTTGGGGCGTGCCGTATTCCTCATTTACTTTCAAGTACTGTACTGGAGTAACATTTTCAGCTTCACTTCAGCCCTATATACATTTCCGCCATTTGAAAATAGCGATCTACAGTACAAGCTCATTGTGAGCTTGTAGATCTGCTATTTTCAAAAGATTTTTATACATTTGAAAACTTGTGAAATGGGACATTCTGCATAACAAGTTTTTTTTTTACTCATTTTTTCTACGTTTTGATAGCAATACTTTTGTACTTTCACTTAAGTCAATTTAGAATTCCAGACTTATACTTGTAATAGATATAGTCTACGTTGCTTTTAAGTAAAAAACTTGAGTACTTTTTCCACCACTGGTGGTCCAATCTGAATAATGCGTGCGTTTTTGATTTTTCCAGATTCCGGGAGTACATCATTTGCAACCTGACTGCGTTCTACGACCACCAGCACCACAAGCGCTCCGTGGGGCCCCTCCGCATGCCGTCCCTCCAGGGGGGAGACCGTGCCTCCGAAACGGCCCCGGGGCCCCTCCGCATGCCGTCCCTCCAGGGGGGAGACCGTGCCTCCGAAACGGCCCCGGGGCCCCCCCACATGCCGTCCCTCCAGGGGGGAGACCGTGCCTCCGAAACGGCCCCGGGGCCCCTCCGCATGCCGTCCCTCCAGGGGGGAGACCGCCCCTCCGAAACGGCCCTGGAGGACCAGGAGTCCAGCGACGTCAGAGAGCCCCCGCCACACCAACAACAGGACTGGAGACGGGGGGACTTCCACTATCACGCCTACTTTGGCGGCCAGCCAGACGAGGACGTGGGCTTCGGGGAGACCCTGAAGAACCCCCAGGACACCAGCCAGGACTTCGACAACCGCTACGATTATGTGGTGTGCGAGGAGGAGGAGGAGGTGAGTGACTACGTGGTGTGCGAGGAGGAGGTGGTGAGCAGTGGAACCCCTTGAAAACGAGTTGCTGCAAATCAAGGGACTTATCCCTTATCTAAAAAAGTAATAAAAGTGGTGGAAAGGTCCTAAGTACATTTAATCAAGTACTGTACTTAAAGGACAACTTTGTTTGTTTTCAACAAAGGTTCATGTTTTAGGTCACGTTTATGCCATATCACAATAGTATAATATCCCAAATCACAGACAATATCCAGGCTAATATCATGATATGATATAATATTGATACTAGGGATGTCCCAATCACGTTTTTTGGCTCCCGATCCGATTCAGATCATTTGAAAATTACGTGATCGGCCCCCGATTTCCGATCACCCGGGGACCCAACCCTAGTTAAGTACAAAATGTGCATATACTTTGTTCCACCACTGTAGGTGACGTGCTCGCCGGCGCCAGACGAGTTCAACCCGTGCGAGGACATCATGGGCTTCGGCTTCCTGCGCGTGTCGGTGTGGTTCGTCAGCCTGCTGGCCGTGCTGGGCAACGTGGTGGTGCTGCTGGTCATCCTCACCAGCCACTACAAGCTGTCCGTGTCACGCTTCCTCATGTGCCACCTGGCCACGGCCGACCTCTGCATGGGCATCTACCTGCTGCTCATCGCCTCCGTTGACCTGCACACCAGGTCGGAAGGGTTTGGGGGGATGTTCCACTTTTAGTTCGTGTTGAATTTTTGTTTTATCAGCTTGCAGAGCTGATCAATGATCGGACTTTCTTCGTCTAGTCACGTGGTCTAGTGGCGGGATTTTCATGAGCCAATGGGAGACTATATCCCTATGCGGCCAATATGGGACACTAAGCCCCACGGCCAATGGGACAAGCTCAAAACGTGTCGCAGTGCGACGCGTTTTGAGCTTGTAGATCAGCTATTTTTGCTATATTTGAATTGAAATCCTGAATGATTTTTTGCTATTTTTTAATTCAAAAGTTTGGTATAGTTATGTTAACTTTCTGAACTAAATACAAATACATTGGACATAAAAAAGACAAACATTTTAATACTAGTAACTAGCTGAAATCAATAATATATCAATGTTCGGATATTAACCTGCGGGCCGCATTAAGTGATGGTGGGGGCCGCATGTGGCCCCCGGGCCTCCAGTTGCCCATGTATGACCTATAGCCATTCATTATCTGTTGCATTAAACCCTTCACACAACCAGGTCCGAGTACTTCAACCACGCCATCGACTGGCAGACGGGTCCCGGCTGCGGCCTGGCCGGCTTCTTCACCGTGTTCGCCAGCGAGCTGTCGGTCTACACACTGACGGTGATCACGCTGGAGCGCTGGCACGCCATCACCTTCGCCATGCGCCTGGACCGCAAGCTGCGCCTGGCCCACGCCGCCGCCGTCATGCTCGGCGGCTGGCTCCTCTGCTTCCTCCTGGCTCTGCTGCCTCTGGTCGGCGTCAGCAGCTACCAGAGGGTCAGCATCTGCCTCCCCATGGACACCCAGTCCACCGTGGCTCAGGTACGTACCTTATATTTTCTTTTTTTTTTAATGATATTTTTGGGGGGCTTTTTGCCTTTATTGATAGATTACAGTAGTTTTTGACAGGAAAGGGGGAGAGAGATGGGGACGGGAGACACGCAGCAAAGGTCGTCGGGATTGGGACTCGAACCCGCGACAATCCTGTCAGCCTAGGTGCCTGGACCACTCGGCCGGTCCAGGCCATATATTTTCAACTGTAACGTAAAAAGTACTCTCTATGCAGAATGTCCCATTACAAGTTTTCAAATGTATACAAATGGCCAAAATGTATATACTGTAGGGCTGAAGTGTTTAATGTATGTTTTGTAATAATATCAAAGTAACTAGTAACTGGTAGTAAAAGTACTGGAAATTGGAAATACTCAAGTAAAGTACAAATACCTAAAAATTGTACTTAAGTGCACTACTTAAGTACAAGTAAATGTATTTAGTTACTTTCCAACACTGATTCCTTCCTGTACAAAAGGTGAGATATTTTAGGCTAAAATGGTACAGACGTTTTGAGAAGCAGACAGGCGGCCGCAGAATAGGATGTAATTCTCAAGTTCCATTAATTGCACAAAGACAGAATACAGAATACAGCCTGTGTACAGTACGTGGCCCGGGAGCAAACATGACCGGCCACCGTATAGCGACCGGCCAAGACAGAACACTTGTTCTGTCTTGTAGACTGTCATGTAGACAGCACAATAATTGCATTGTATATAGTCATAGCACTTCATAGTACATATGTATAGCATAGTATAGTATATATGTATAGTTTATATGTTTAGTGTCATTATATAGATGTTCTAGTGACGTTCTTAGCTTACGCATGTTTCATGATAAATGCATTTTATATATGTGATGTATCCCCATGCTTTTTTGTTCTTGCCTAATGTAAGTCGCTCTGGATTAAGAGCGTCTGCTAAATGCCTAAATTGTAAATTGTTGTAGACACCATAGAGACAGTCTGATCAACTCGAGTCATTTGCAGTTGTTTGTCCTTTGTTTGATCTGTAAAACATACAGTGAGGCAGGAAGGGAGAAGAACCCAGTGGTCCTGTGATCTCCATAATGGAACAAAGGAAATTATAATCAGTATGACACGTCATGCTGTATGTATAGCTTCAGAGGCCGTCTGCCTCCTCACCCCGGGTGGTATTTGAAATACATAAATAGTAGATTCAACAGTAGATTCTATAGGGGTTTCATTATACACAATTAGATCAGGCCTATGTCAGATGAGGCCTAGATCAGGCCTACACAAAGGCGCATAGAACTTTGTACAGACACAACATTATTGAATATGCAGGGCTTTAGTTATTGAATGATGTGGTCCAGTGTTGTTTTTGCCAGCAGATTTCTATTTTAGTCTAGTCATGGTCTTTGGAATGAAACTTAATTTAGTTTTAGTCACATTTTAGTCACCTGGAATGTTTTTAGTGTCTAGTTCTAGTCGACTAAATCTACAGTTGATTTAGTCGACTAAAATGTATTTTGGGGGGTCTTGATGCCGTCGTAATGTCTGATTTTACACTTGCTGAAAATAGCAGATCTACAAGCTAACAACGCGTCGCAGCTATTTTCAGCATTCAAACCAAGTGTAAAATGACTTATACTGGATCTTTTGTCCACTAGTCCCTTCCTAACATTTTAGTCTAGTTTTTATTTTGACGACGAAATTGTCAATATATTTAGTCTTAGTTTTAGTCATCATAGCTTAGTTTCGTTTTCCATTTAGTTTTCGTCATTGAAAAAAGGTAGTCGACGAACATTTTTCAGTGTCGACGAAATCAACACTGTTGTACAGACATTATTGAACATGGGCTTTAGTTATTGAACGATGTGGTCCATCATATTCTACCCAGGTCTACATCGTGTCCGTGCTGGTGCTCAACATCCTGGCGTTCCTGGTCATCTGCGCGTGCTACGTCAAGATCTACTGCGCCGTGCGCAACCCGCACCACCGCTCCCGCTCCACGGACGCCAACATCGCCAAGCGCATGGCCGTGCTCATCTTCACCGACTTCCTGTGCATGGCGCCCATCTCCTTCTACGCCATGTCGGCCGTGCTGGACCGGCCGCTCATCACCGTGTCCAACTCCAAGATCCTCCTGGTGCTGTTCTACCCGCTCAACTCCTGTGCCAACCCCTTCCTCTACGCCATCTTCACCAAGGCCTTCCGCGGGGACGTGTTCATCCTGCTCAGCAAGGTGGGCCTGTGCCAGCGGCAGGCGCAGCTCTTCAGGGGCCAGACCGTCTCGTCCAAGGTGGGCAGCAGTGGCGGGACGTGGCAGCAGGGTCACAGGGACATGAGGGACAGGGTGAGGAAAGGAGGGACAGGCACGCAGGAGGTGGAGGAGGAGGTGCCCATTCACCACCAGCAGGACTGCTCTGGACATACTACTACGTGCCAACAGTGAGTGGAACGAACTGCAGGCGTTGACACTAAGGGGTCAAATTAAACTTTCGGGGCAGGTGGAGGTTTACGGCGCTCAGGTTGCCCCGACCGACCGGGCAAGTGCTCGTTGGAGAGGGGACACCTATACGTCTAAGTGCTCGTTGGAGAGGGGACGCAACCGTCTATAAACACAACACGAGATATCTGTCTAAACACCTGAACGTGGCCAGACTGTTCTGTGGAATGTAAAATAAGAGCGCGGCTTACCTATAATGTGCTGTTTTCACTGTTTCTCCACTTACAAATATAAAACAACAAGTGTGAACCCATAGTCATATTCATAGCTACAGTATGTAGGTATTTGGCATAAGAAAATTACGTATGACATTTTTTTCCGCACAGCTAGCCCCAGTAAGTAAAAAAAGAATGTGTTAAATTGAGTGGTGGGCATGACCTTCTTTGGGCAAGTAAGAACATGACCGGGCAAGCTGCCTCTGAGACCTTAGTGTCAATTAACCCCTGAATTAGTGGCCAGTACGAGGCTGGCCCTGTGGGGACACCCGTGTGAGGCTGTGGGCCCAAACCATGGGACCAGGGTGCCTGTACGGGGCCTGTACGGGGCCTGTACGGGGCAGCAGGGCTGGTCCAAGTGGGAAAGGAGCATGAAATCAAAACTGGAAACGTTTGTAGGTTGATCTGTTAGTATATTTAACAGGGGGAGGGAAAAAAAGTTGCTGCTGTGAATTTCAGGTCGAGTTCATCTGTTTTCACAATTCCGCCTGTTATGATTTTACGGTTCCAGTGAATATCATGTGTCACTGAAATATGAGATTTTCTTAATCACACTTTTATTCTTTTCTATTCTGAGTATAGTCACAGTTTTGCAATGAAAAAAAAGGGTCACTTTGAGAGAGAAAAATAAAATAAAAAACGCATATAAAGACGTATAACCATAACAGAATAAAATAAATAAATAATTGTATATTGAATTGAATAGGCTCAGTCTGGCATTGAGAATAGAGTTGAGGACAAGACTGCGATTAGTAAAACATTACATTCCACAGTGTGGGAGTGATAAGAAGACATTTTCTGAGGCATTCTATTTATGGGTTGTTGTCGTAGTTTTTCTCTTTTTTTTTTACACAAGGACAGCCTACATGTCTGGAGGACTTCACAGTGAAACGTGTAATAATGTCCAATTCATGGAAATATAAAACCGCTGCATTCCAACACCTCTGTACATAATGTAAATATATAACTGCATTTTAGGGATCTATGCATAGAAATGCATTACCCTTGGGAATCTTACCTTGTTTTAAAAGCTGTTTATTTCAAGCTGTATAAAATAATAATAATAATAGTAATAATATAAGTGTTAACCCATTTTGCCCTGAGATCAGATTCTAAAAATGTCTGTTTGAAAATGACAGTTTTCTGAAAAAGCTATGTTTCTGTGTCAGTCGTTCTTTGATTTTTCAAAAATAGCAGACCTACAAGCTTGTAGATCTGCTATTTTTCAATAGCTAAAGCATAACATAATGCACACAATATTTCCACATAAATATCCATGTCACTTTCAGTGTAGCTGTGATGTGAAAAGCAGACATGAGTGTTTTTACAAAGGGAGTGGACTCTTTGAACTGTACTTCTACGTATGTGACTTAGTCCTGCACCAAAAATATATTGTATTTCCTTAGATTCATTAAACATTTGTCTACTTTGGGTTTTCTATAGGCTGGCCCTGTCGTGTGCGTGCGTGTGTGTGTGTGTGTGTGCGTGCGTGCGTGCGTGCGTGCGTGTGTGCGTGCGTGCGTGTGATGTTACAAATTGTTACTAATTATTGTAAAGTGATCCAAAGGGAGAGAAAAAAAAAAAACATTCTCCAGAAATATACCCTAATGCCGAGACAATTCAATCTAATAATTACAAAGGCAAACAACCATTATTTAGATTTTGCACATTTCTGCACTATTCTTATGATAACAACAGAAACCTTTCTCTCTGCTTTGGAATGTCATCGTTGTTTTGACTAGCATTACAGTATTTTTCCAACCCCTTATGGAAGCAAGTGACTTATAGTATAAGACTATAAGTCAAGGCAAAACTATGTGATTGTATAAGCCCTATACCTATACAATCACATAAGATAGTTTTCCCTTGTCTTGTGTTTAACCACTTAAGCTCTATATTTCATACTGCTATTGGAAAATATGTGATTGACTATTTTTGAAAGATTTGGAAGAAAATCTTGAAGAATTGTGAAATGTGTGAAAGATTTAGAAAATGTTCACCTATGTATGGCGTTCCCAAAATATGAATGCCTTTTGGGTTAAAGTGTTTAAAAGCAAACTGAGCAGGAGGCAGCCTGTGT
This sequence comes from Electrona antarctica, assembly GCF_951216825.1. NCBI lineage: Eukaryota > Metazoa > Chordata > Actinopteri > Myctophiformes > Myctophidae > Electrona > Electrona antarctica. The sequence goes on along the minus strand of NC_136798.1, from coordinate 7,800,686 downwards.
TGCAACATTGATCCTATAATTACGAGTTGGGATAATCAAATAGATGAACCCGTCGGCCTCATTACAAAAATGGCATGATGCCAGTTGATGAAAGGACAACATTAGTGTTGTCATTTGATTTGCTTTATTTCCACATAATGTATGAAAAGACAAGAGCAATGTGCATTATTTTATGGCTTAGCCTTCCATTTCTATTCTGTCAATTACACAATTTGTAATCAAACATTTCTCTCTTTTGAATAATTCTGTGCAATTTGCACATTCAACACAAACTAACTAACATTTGTCTGCCTGCCTGCCTGCCTGCCTGCCTGCCTGCCTGCCTGCCTGCTAAGTCTGCCGATAAAGTCAGAACTTGGAAGGTCCAACGTGCTCAGTTTAAACTTTAAACTAAAAGTCACCCATCCAACAAGCTTTAAACTTTAAAGCTTGTTGGATGGGTGACTTTGAGGACATTAATTGCGCCGCGGGCCCACAGGCCGGAGTTTGAGTATCACTAAGGACACAGTGACAGCTGGTTAACATATGGTGTATTTCATTTGTTGGGTGACATCTTTTTTTCTCTCTTTTTTAAAGGAAATATTTGGATGACCAGTTAGGGGAACGAACGTTCCTGGAAAACTGGGGATCATTTCAGGAAGGATTGGAAGATACAGTAGTAGCTTTTTATAACCGTCTCTGTTGGGAGGAAACCTCATATGAACAAAACTGTTGAATTCAAATTCAAAAGCAGCAAAAAGTAGCAGATCTACAAGATCTCAAAATGCGTTGCGAGATCTGCTGCTTTTGATGCTTTTGGTGACGCTGTAGTAAGAGAATGTAGGGCGTTAATTTATATTAACCCATTCTGGGCGTTTGGCTTTGGTGTTAGCATTATGTTATGCTTTAGCTATTGAAAAATAGCAGATCTACAAGCTCATAGCGCGCCACCGAGTGGCGCGCTACGAGCTTGTAGGTCTGCTATTTTTGAAAAATCGAAGAACGACTGACATAGAAACATAGCTTTTTCAGAAAACTGTCAGGATGTAGACGACATTTTTTTAATCTGATCTCAGGTCAAAATGGGTTAATAATAGAAAGTTAGAATATGGAGATAAGAGGTTTCTGCCCAACAGCAACGACATATCGTATAATCAGTGTCACCCGCGCGCTTTTAGAATAAGCGCGTCCAAGTGGTTAACAAAACACAGAAGTGGAATGGATTTTTATTCTGGTGATGAACCAATGGAGAGTAAGTGGCATCTGCCCGGTGCGTTCCAGAACTTGACTCATGCCGTAAATTCTAAACAGACTACCAGGACAACGCATTTCAGTTTCAGCTGAATGTTTTCCACAGCTACAAGTCCATCTTTGCCAAATTGCCAGTCACCCATTAAACTGCGTTATGCGTTCAAAGGTTGACCTTTACAATGCTACTGTACGCATGCGCTGGCAGAGCAGAATTATGACCATTTTTGGAGCGAGTCCATCCTTTCACAGCCAAGATCATATTGATTCCATGCAGTGTGTCCGCGCGCCAGAATCTTCTGCTTCCTGTTTTGTGCATACGGTGTTGGCAAATATCTAGCGATATTTTGGGATTAAAACACGTTTTTGTTTTGTTTTGTTAAAAGATTAAAGGTATATTCAGTGATTTCACTAAATTCAAATATCACTTATTTTTTCTTATTTTTTCTTATTTTTTGGATAATCCTCCCTACTATAAAGTGTGCTGACCATATAAGGAGTTCCTCCCTGTCCCCAGTGAGCCCCTGGGGTCAAAAAACCCTAGTTTCGGTTTGGGCGGCAAAGCCTTCATCCAATCAGGATGAGAGGGGCCTTCCTCCAATCATGATCGAGTGGGGCGGGCCTTGGTGCACGTGCTGTTGGTCTGTTGTACTTCCCCAACTGTAGTGCGTGTGCATGTGCACATCTTGTTACCGGGGCGGACCGGGTTTTTTTCCAAATCACCCAAATCACTGAATGCTCCTTTAAATCTCTATATTCTGAATAATAATCATTGCTATAATGTCACAGGAGTCTCCCCTTGTGTCACCACTTCCCATATCACTTGTTTCATCTGTATCCTGACTAAGTTCTCCATCATTCTTAGATAAAATTGGTATCCCAAAACTGAAAATGTTTTTTCTGTTTAATGAAGAGCTGGAGAGACATGGAGACTCCTGTTACTGAACAAACACTATAGAGTGTTGCAGTCCCGCCCCCTACCATGGACCAGGAAATGAATCCCAATGCATTTTTCCCATAGACATTTCCAAAAGTATTTATTTAAAGACGGTTACGCCGCGGACAAAGCCAACTCGAGTCGTGACAACTCATGACAACACAAACAATATTTTGGACCAAACAAATAATTACAAAGAAGAAAAACAACAAAAAAAGTGTTGTAACCTGCCGTTTTTTTCTTCTTTCTAATTATTTGTTCGGCCCAAAAAATTGTGTTTGTTGTCATGATTTGTCACGACTCCAGTTGGCTTTGTCCGCAGCGTAAACGTCTTTAAATAAATACTTTCTGAAATGTCTATGAGGAAAATGAACGGAGAATCATTTCCTGGTCCATGGTAGGGGGCGGGACTGCGACGCTCTATAGCAATGAGTACAGATACTAGTACTACAGAATTTGGTTATTTTAACCAAAAAAAAGAAATCACTTGCCCCACCTTTAAAGATGGAGTGCCATGAAGTTTTCCACCCTAAAACATGATCATCAGGTATTATTATTATATAAGGAGGAAGATTTTTTTCAAAAACGTGTACAGTATTTGTTAAAATATCGTTTTTTATGTGGACACGCCCACCAGTTCATTAAGTATGGCTGGTTTGCCTGGTGGGTGGGTGGTGATGGGTCATGATCCACATCTCGAAACAGAGTCACTATCATTGCAATTAAGCTTCAGAAGCTCACAATGCAGTGAAATAACACAAGCATGACCTTACTGTACTGTGGCACACAAAACAGGCAAAGATTTTCATACTCCAACTAATAGTGGGCATGGTCAAAATAAACTGATTGAGACTTGGATGGGATTGAAATAGACATTCCTCTCCTTCTCCCTGGTTCTCAGGCCACTCATTCCTCTCTGGGTATTTCAAATAAACCCATCTCCTCAAATAAGCAGGGCAGGGCAGGGCCGTGGCGATGAACATTGTGCCGCCAGATTGGGTTTCTGAATTCAAATACAGTGGGAAAGGAGCACGGGTGGAACTTCACAAGGCAGAGGAATACTGTGGGATAGAATAGATAGCCTTGGTCTGTAGTAACACTGGGTTGAATTCCTCAACACTATCCCTTCCATCTCTCTGGGCCTTTCGGGAACACAAACTCCTTAAGGCCTACTAACCTAGTACCACTGTATCCGTCGATGACAATGTATGACTTTGTGGAAAACATGGCGTACAACCCAAGGTAATCATATTATAATGAGCTTGTAAATCTACTATTTTCTACTAAAAGGCTTGCTATTTTTGTGCGACACCTCCGTAGGACAAAGTATAAAATATGGTTTACGTGGTTAATCAGACAAATGCTTTTTTTATGTGATGTATTCCCATGCTTTTTTGTTCTTGCTTAATGTAAGTCACTCTGGATTAAGAGCGTCTGCTAAATGCCTAAATTGTAATTGTAATTGTAAATCTATTTCACATTTTTGTGGCCAAAACACACATATATAGTTGCCACCCTAGTTTCCTGGACGTTAACAAGATGGGGACAGTCACAGTCCTCCTGAAGGGTTAAGTTCCCTTCCCTCCTGGCCTCAGAGAATCCTCCTGTGGCTACTGGAGTGAGCCACAGTCTCCTACGCAGAGGCTATCGAGAGTGGGCAGCCAAAAACACTTAAGGCTCTTTAGTGGTTCCTCAAGGGAATCCAGTCTGTTCAAGCAGATCGAAAACCAAGCACTGACAAACATTCACGGTTTCCTCTTTCACAGAGGCTTCCAGTGATGTAAATCCCCACCGTGTAGTGTAGCCACCCTGGGCCTGGGGCCATCGCTCTCACACCCAGAAGCCTGTCTTTTAACACCATTTGTCTGATCACTTTTCTGCTATAGAGCGTCGCAGTCCCGCCCCCTCGAGAGACCCGGAAAAGAAATCCCCGTTCATTTTCCTCATAGACTTTTCAGAAAGTATTTATTTAAAGACGTTTACGCCGCGGACAAAGCCAACTCTTGTCGTGGCAAATCATGACAATAAACACAATGTTTTGGGCCAAACAAAGAATTAGAAAGTAGAAAAAAACAGCAGGTTACAACACTTTTTTTGTTGTTTTTCTTCTTTGTAATTATTTATTTGGTCCAAAATATTGTGTTTGTTGTCATGATTTGTCACGACTCGAGTTGGCTTCGTACGACGCTTAAAAGGTCTTTAAATAAATACTTTTTGAAATGTCTATGGGAAAAATGCATTGGGATTCATTTCCTGGGCCTGGCGTCGTCATGAAAGAGGGCGGGACTGCGACACTCTATAGGAGAACCCACACATGATGTGAGCTACCGGTAATAGACTTTGAGCTGTTCAATGGAAGCAGTGAAGCAAATCGTCGCCGTCAGAAACCTCTTATCTCCATATTTTAACTTTTTGTTATTTTCATAAATTAATGCACTACTTGATCACACTACACTGTAGTCCACCCGAGAGACGAAATACAGACGAACTGAAAAAATCACACCCAATTCATTCATATAATGTACTGTGCACTGGGTGCAGATAAGCAGGGAACTCTTGGCAGGTCTTAGGCAGCCTGGCTGTCTTGCACACGGTTATAGCCAACAATCTAACTATTTTACAATACAAAGGCAGTCCAACCTCGGTGGAGCGATAATTTATCTTTGGAACAGTTTATATTTTAACCATTATACTTTATATTTCCGACTGCGTTTGCTGCTCAAAAATATCCGACTTTCCATAAACCAAGTTATTTTCGGGCACAGTTGAACTCTGTAGTATTGTAGAAAATTACGCTTCAGCAGCGGCTGAGAAACACTTGCGTCTGTTCGAGTGCCCAGGAGTGTCGAGAAGGCTCTCGAACAGGTGTGGTTCCATTCTGCCCCGCGCTCCCAACCCAATGACTGGCTCTTTGTGAGGCGCGTGACGGCCCGTGGAACCGACAGCCCGCCTCAAATCCATTTACCACAATCAAGGGTGAAATCCCACCGCGGCCCATGATTCGGCATTAGTCCCAGCCAGTACCACACCTTTATCTCATAATTACACCTTAAGAAAACAGACTGGGCTTGTATCAGTTTGGGTAGGAATTATGGTAAAAGCAGAGAGAGAGAGAGGAGGGGGGGGAGAGAGAGAGAGAGAGAGAGCAAGAAAGCCCAGGCTATGCTTACCCACTGACTACCATTCAGTTTAAAGCTCAAGATGATTTTGTAATCACATTTGATGCTAAGGCCCCATTTACACTGGCAGCCAAATCTAGCCTGAATCAGATCTGTGCCACATCAAGATTGAAATACGATTTGTTTAAATAAGTCTAAATGCAGAAACGTCACATGGAATCCGATTTTTACAAATGTGACTTGAGTCACATTCAGAGGTGGTTTCAAATCAGATTTGAGTCTGAATGCAACAAGCTGATATAAATCTGATTCCATGAGACTTGTTTCTGTTTAGACTCATACTTAAACAAAACGGATTCCAATCTGGATGTGACAGATCTGATCTGGTCACTTGCAAATGCATTGTGAATGGTCCAGGCCAAAATAACAGATTTGAGAATTAAATCAGATTTGACTGGATGTGACTGCAGTCTAAATGGGGCCTTAGTAAATGTAATGGATGACGTCTCATCGGACATAAAGCAGCACTTTAAAGGCCAACTTCAACTGCGAGGACATCATGATCATGTCAAAATCTGATGTTTGGATACACTCGACACAACTGATTTATGCATTTACACACTGAACACAATGCTAAGTGTTGTCAGATGTTCCATTTTGTTTAGCATTCTATTTAAAGATAATCTCAGTGGCCCTTTAAAAGATAATTTAATTTGTATATTAAAATGGGTATCAACTATCAAGCAGTCCATTGAACTATTCTAAACAGTCAACAAATTACAGCCAAAAAAATAATGTATGTTTTTTTTTCTTACTTTAATTTAACTTTTTAGCAAAGGAGAAAACAAATACTCAATGTCTGTTCAGTAAAACCTCCCTAACTGTATTCAAATCACAGCCCTCCAAGTCATGGTTACAAATCATTTGATTAAAAAAAAGATTAACATGATTGATAAACATTTCCCTAACAATTACTCTGACAGCAGTTCAAACACAGAACAATTAAAACGCCAAGAATACATATTTTTCTTATTTTTCTTTTATGTTTTAAAGAGGCATCCTCTTTGAACGCTCGCCTACCATGAAGCTGAAACGGTATGGTCACTGTCGGCGGGCGGAAACCTCTTTTTTCCATGTTTTAACACATTCTGGGCGGGAACCCCTTTTGGTGTTTTAACTAAGCATTACGTTATACTTTAGCTATTGAAAAATAGCAGATCTACAAGCTCATAGCGCGGCACTCGGTGCCACGCTATGAGCTTGTAGGTCTGCTATTTTTGAAAAATGTGGCGCAAATCTTTGAATATAACCTATATTCTTTCAAAGTTTTTAGCTCAAGTCTAAATGGGTTAAAGGTTTCATGACATTCATTTTCACTTCATTTTATTTTATCGTTTTAGGTTTTATGACCTCAATCACACCCACACAACCTGAACTTTGAACATTCAGTGGATTTTCTGTGTGTTTTGTGCCTTTTGAGCTGCACGAAAACAGGCAAATTCCGTCAAAAGTGACATCTGCATTCTTTATGCCCTATATGGGATTTGTGGACTCTTACCTCACAGTCCACAGGCAAATCAGAGCACTTGTTTGAGCCAGAAAACCCCAGACCACAGAAAATCTACTGAATGTTAAAAGTTCAGGTTTTTGGGTGCAATTGAGCTCAGAATAGAATTTTCTTTATATCACAATCTCTTTAACGTTTTTTCCCGTAAATTAATAACGTCCCTACTTGATCATACGATATAGCATCAATTGTTAGCAGATCCACAAGCGACACACTTCAAGCTTGTAGATCTGCTATTTTTAGCAGTTTTTAAAAACTTGAATCCTGAAAGGTAGCCGTTTTGGTCATATTAATGAGGTTTCCACCTAACCCGACAGGCGGTATATCCACAAGGCACACAATGAGAAAGGGCAGGGGGAATGAGCCCGACTTGCGCGTCGTCGTACAACGGCGCATAAATTAGGCATGAAATGTGACATCAGAAAGTGTACAGTGTGTCCATGTGAAATACGGTACAACAAGCTGTGTGGAGCTACTGTATAGCGGAGTGCCGCCAAAGGATTGAAAGACCGTGAATCTAAAAGAGCTCCTTGAAGCAGCGCTCAACCTGAATCAGTTTGGATTATACAGTTCCTTGGCACGAGACATTTCTCTTCAATTTGAGACCGAGTGTAGTGGTGCGTGCGCTGCCGTGCACCAATAGCACTTTGTCACTTCAAAATTATTAAAGTTTAAAATCAGCCAATATAAGTTGTGACAGACCTGATCCATTGCTTTCAGTGAGGAAAGTAGAGTTGGACTGTTAGTTTGGAGGGAGGCTCATTTGTTTAATGCGTATAGCAAAAGGCAGGGATGTTAGTTTGCTTTGATGTTTTTACATCTGGGTCTTTGATATCAACCCCATATCTAATCACAATCCCTTTAGTATCAAAGTTATTTATGAATAAAACATTACTAGTTTCAGACAGCTAGCCAACAACCAAAGCAACAATGTATCTGAAAACATACTTTATTTTAAATTGTTGCAACACGGGGCACAAAGAAAACCAAAAAAAAAAAAAACGAAACGACGCAGGGCCCCAAAGTGAACCTCGCTTCAATACAAAACAAAACAGTATTTTATGTTAAAAGTCAATTAAAATGAGAGCACAGGAGAATCTCATGGTGGATGAAATGATTAGGGACACACAGCGCGTCTTGGAGCGTTCGTTGTCCAACCAACAGAAAGAAAAGGAACACTTATTTGATTATAAGAGCACAGTTCGGTGCAGCTTTCCAACCACTCGGAAGAAGAAAGAAAAGAAAAGAAAAGCAAAGGAAAGTTAAGGAAAGGAAAGAAACCATTGTGTGAACCTTCAGGAATAAATAGAAACATTTAAAATGCCGTAAAATCGTAACATTTGGGATTGTGGGGCGTTCAAGAAACTTTGAGCAGCACCCTTCCAGGAGAAAAGACTGCTATAAGTACACAACACACATCATACACACAAGGTCACACACACACGGTCACACACACACACACACACACACACACACACACACACACACACACACGGTCTCACACACACACACACGGTCTCACACACACACACACACACACACACACACAGTCTCTCACACACACACACACACACACACAGTCTCTCACACACACACGGTCTCACACACACACACACACACAGTCACAGTCTCACACACACACACAGTCACAGTCTCACACACACACAGTCACAGTCTCACACACACACAGTCACAGTCTCACACACACACAGTCACAGTCACAGTCTCACACACACACACACACACACACACACACACACACACACACACACACACACACACACACACACACACACACACACACACACACACACACACACACACACACACACACACACACACACACACACACACACACACAGTCTCTCTCACACACACAGTCTCACACAGTCTCTCACACACACAGTCTCTCTCACACACAGTCACACAGTCACACACAGTCACACACACACACACACACACATGGTCTCACACACGGTCTCACACACGGTCACACACACACACACACACACACACACACTTGAGCACGCTGTGGCTACAGACTATAGTTTGACTGATTTCAACACATTATTTTGATCAACTGACAGTGCAAATATTTAGACGGCTGCAAAGAACTGTATCAAGAGTGAGCAACACGAGAGACAAGAGAACATTTAAATAGAAATGACAATGCTAGGCGTTCAAGCTGAAGGTGGGATGAGGCTCCAGAAAAGTCGATTTTTGGGCATTCAGCGCTCTTGAAATTAGGAATCATTCTACAATTAGCGGTCATTTCACCGCCATTGTAACTTTGTCTTCTTAGTGTTTACCCTTCAGTGAAATACAATTTCTTAAAATGTTTAAAAACAAAAACTCCATAATAAAACACTATATTGGGGCACCTGTACCATGGTAAATTATATATATGAAGGACATTTTTTTAAATTTATAATCTAAGCCAGCGGCAGGAATCTGTGACATGGAATAGTTACGGCTGAGGAATACTTAGATTGAACGCCAGTGTTGCGTCACGTGCCGAAAAGAGCCGATCCACAAGCTCACAACACGCTGTTTGATCGGTCGTTCGGGTGTGCAACACCCACGCACAACTACGTACAACACGCTGTGAGATCGGTTGTTCGGGTGTGCAACACCCACGCACAACTACGTACAACACGCTGTGAGATCGGTCGTTCGGGTGTGCAACACCCACGCACAACTACGTACAACACGCTGTGAGATCGGTTGTTCGGGTGTGCAACACCCACGCACAACTACGTACAACACGCTGTGAGATCGGTCGTTCGGGTGTGCAACACCCACGCACAACTACGTACAACACGCTGTGAGATCGGTCGTTCGGGTGTGCAACACCCACGCACAACTACGTACAACACGCTGTGAGATCGGTCGTTCGGGTGTGCAACACCCACGCACAACTACGTACAACACGCTGTGAGATCGGTTGTTCGGGTGAGCAACACCCACGCACAACTACGTACAACTCAGCCGTTTAGGATCTCCGAAAAACAAAAAGATTGGGGGACGAAACCTAAAAAGTCCAACCATTCTTAAAGAAAAGAAAAGAAAGAAAGGCAACGACCTTCGACTGGTGGCACTACGCTTTGTCCCCGACTGGTCAACCCAGTCAAAAGAGACTACAGTGCATTGATCATGGATGAGTTTGATTATTCTTCTTTTTTTTTCATGAGGTTATGCCGGATGCCCTCTGACACACAGGGACAGAAGCACGGGGGACAATCAAGTCAGGGTCACACTGGTCCACTACGAATGCATGGATGTGAAACGCTAGAGGTCCAAAAGGAGGTTAATTCAGACACTAAGGTGGAGGGTAGTGATGTGGGGGGCGGGGCAGGGCGGGGCGGGGCGAGGAAGCCTGCAGTGGGTGTAGGGTAGGGAAGCAAAAAAAGACCACAATCTGTTCCCAGGCGTTTATCCTAACCCTCCCACCTCAAATCATACATACCACACACACACACGCACACACACACACACACACGCCCCTCAGAGGTCTCTCATCCTGCAAGGCTAGTTAGGCGTTACGAACAACCCCCCCTCTCCCCACCCCCCAAAAAAAAAACACCCAGGATTCTTAGTTACAGTACCTCACAGTTCTTTTGGGTTTCTCAAGAGTTCATTATGGTTGCATTGTCTCCGTCGGGAGCAGGTCTCATGAAACCGGAGCCCTTCGCGAGGACAGTGACGTGTCTCTGTTTAAAAGTGGACAGAAGGTTCTCCCAGCAGAGTTCCTGCTCCTGTCTCCTTTTTGTGGATTTTTTTGTTGTTTTCGTGTTTTCCATCCATCCCCAACAGCCACTACTTGCGTTTCACCACTCGGCATCCCCGATGGCCTTGGAGAAGACATAGTCCCTCCCGTTCAGATTCATGATGCCGTCCTTCAGGTGGAATTTCCATTTGTTCTTACTTCTGTGGATCTGGGAAGAAGGAACGAGGGAGGAAATGAACACGGCGTGGGAGTACGAGCGCAGACACGGACACAGTTTCACTTTTACAGCCTCTTAAATCTCACGCTCACGCATGCAGGTGTTGCGTGCAGGGGATCATGCACATAAACGCCACGGGACTAAAATGTTTCACCCGGCATTTCTTTTTTTATGGCCAGTAACGTCCCAAAGACATCCGAAGGTTTCCAACTCATTGACATTAGGTTAGAGAATTGATGAGATTTATAGATACATGTATGTCTTTGCCGTCGAGCAGAAACCTCTTATCTCCATATTTTAACTTTTAACTGTTTTTGAATGAAATGAATGCCCTACTAAACTTGATCATACTACACTATCACACAAACCTCACATGTAGCTGATCTACAAGCTCCAAACGTGGCGCGAAGCAACACGTCCCAAGCTTGTATTGCATTTGTAGATCTGCTACTTTAGCAGTTTTTTTCATTTGAATCCTGAAGTAACAGTTTTGGACATACAAGGTTTCCTCCCGACAGAGGCGATATATTAATATTAATAATGTCCGGAAGGCGGAGATTATGTTTTTGCTCTTTTGTGTGTGTGTGTGTGTGTGTGTGTGTGTGTGTGTGTGTATGTGTGCGCGGCTAATCTCGGAAACCGCTGGACCAATCAGCATCAACCTTTCCATGCACACTGCCAGTAGGCCATGGAAGACAACCACACAGACATATTGGTTGCTTTACGTTTCTGCCTAGAACTATCACACAATCAAACGTTTTCCCTGAATTTATTGGATCATGAGACAATTCTCATTACAGGCTACGCCCATTTCCCAACTACATGATACAACAGATTTTGTCCAAAACTCACACAATGATGTAACCTGACACTCAGTCTGAATTTTCATTTAGTTTCACTTCATTATTCAGACTGAAAGCCCTCTCCACGGCAGCAGTTCATGGGATGGGCGTTTTGTTAGCTAATCAAACATAGCCGATCCGTGAGCTTGTAGATCTGATACTACTTTCGCTATTTGTCGAGTTTCGAGTGACGTTGTAGAATGATTAGGGGGGGTATTAATTGGCCAAAACAAAAAACACAGTTTAAATGACGTTTCTTCCAGACAGCAGTGATATCAATCTGGGGGTCCTTCAAAGGAAAATGTTTGAGAACTACTGATTTAGGCCCCTTTTACCTGAGAACGGTTTCCATAGAAAATGGCAAAAAAATATCGTTTGCTGGGGTGATGCAGTTTAGACTACAACAGCGTTTTCGGGGGGTGAAAACGCAAAAAGTCAAAAGTCCTTCCAGAGTATACTGTACATCTTTGAAAACGCTTCGCCTGCGTCGCTTTAATGTTTATTACATTGGTGCAGAGCCGTAGACCATATTTGGAGTTCCTAGAATGAGCAAGCGCTCCCTCGCCCCGCTCAACCTACAAATACAAATGCAGAGACTAGCGAGCCGCTGCATTTGTGAATGTAAACCATGACTTAAACAAACAGACTTGTGATAGGAAGTACAATGGAAGTGGTTCTTCTGCATGCGTGCCTGGTCTATCTGGCACATGTTAAATCACTGTGTGTGTGTGTGTGTGAGTGGTGTTGTGGTACCTTGTCATATTGGCACACAACTACATTATGTGTGTGTGTGTGTGTGTGTGTGTGTGTGTGTGTGTGTGTGTGTGTGTGTGTGTGTGTGTGTGTGTGTGTGTGTGTGTGTGTGTGTGTGTTGTGGTACCTTGTCATATTGGCACACCCCTACATTCTGTGTGTGTGTGTGGTGTGGTGTGGTGTGGTGTGGTGTGGGTGTGGGTGTGTGTGTGTGTGTGTGATGTGGTACCTTGTCATATTGGCACACCACTACATTCTCTGTATCAAACAGTTCTTGGTCCTCCTCGTCGCTCACGTCGTCCCCACTGTTCAGAGGCTCCTGGAGAGGAAGAAACACCACCATGAGAACAGGTCAACACCACCATGAGAACAGGTCAACACCACTGTCGCCGGTTGACCATGACACGTGACTCATCGTCACTTGGCTGAAGCTGAGACAAGCTTACGAATGCAGTCTCATTCTTCAGGTCGATAGTAATAGTCCATAAAGGACCGATAAGGGTCTGTTTTTACACTCTTGAGTTAAACTCTCCAGCTACTACTACTAAATCCTCCTCCAGCTAATATTACTTCCCGTTTACCTTCATATTTTCTCACCAACTCGCCGTTTGAAACGGTGTGTGAGGCCGCTTTATCAACCAAATGGACTCGAGTTGATTATCAAGAATGCGATGCAGGTATGCATAATTGCATATACATTGACTTCAGTCCAGAGCCATTTTGGTCATTGTCTTCACTCAGTTCAGACCTATCTATCTATAAATGCACCAAGTCTCTGTCTTTCTGTGTGTAATCCACGTAACTCGAGAACCGTCAGACTTCAAATTCGACAAGCGTTCCACACCACCACAGGTTGCTGTGCCCAGTGTAGAGTCGGTCGGACCCACGGTTGCCAGAACCGCCCCAAAAAGGCCTCTGCCCGGGCCCCTGCCCAGCGTTCATATATGGAGCTGGCCTACTTCTGACCTCACAGCACTCCATATTTGGGCATGCCTGACACAGAACTCCACAAGCTGGCCTGTTCTGACATCCCAACACTCCATAGTTGGCCATGGCTGACACAGAACTCCATATATAGGAGTAAAGGGACACGGAGAGAGACACATACATAAATCTGACATCATTCTGACGTCGAGCATAAAAGCAACACAGACATAATATCTGGGTGGGGCATGCATTTCCAACTTGCATCATTCCAAGTAGGCCAGTGCCCAACGGGCACCACCGTAGAGGCCCCACGGGCACCTCTCTAGTTTGAGTAAAAATTAAATGTTAGGCTGTACTGTTTTGCATAGCATTTTCACTTTCACGTTACATCGCCTTAGTGATAATCGACTCGAGTCCATTTGGTTGATAAAGTGGCCTGACACTTCAACCCACAACTGAAAACGGAAAGTAATATTGGCTGGAGGAGGATTTAGTAGTAGTACTAGTAGTTGGAGAGTTTAACTCAAGTGTAAAATACGTCCCCTGTCCCCATAGCATCCCTGGTGGGAATCAAACCCAGGACCTTCTAGCTGTGAGGCGGCAGCACTACCGACTGGATTTCGCTCTTGGCTTCGTCAAGGGGCCAATGCCGCTTTTCCTCCGACACATTAACGTACCTCATCCACTTGTCCGTCCGCGCCGCCGTCCTTGTCCTTCTCTTCTTCTTCGTCTTCATCATACTCCTCCTCCTCGTCCTCGTCTTCTTCCGAGGAGGTGTCGCCCGCTCCGTCCACCTGCAGCATCATGGGAGGTTGCTGCTGCTGGGGCTGCTGGGCCTGTAGCGCACCCTGGGCCTGTTGGGCCTGTTGGATCTGCTGCTGCAGCTGAGCTGCTGTCTGCCCGGGCTGCACCTGCATCACCTATTGAGAACACGCAGTAGATCAAATCAGTGCTTCTCAAACGTTCGTTCATTTCTAGGACATCCCATAACTCTGAGAGTTACAGACCTGTAAGGGTCCACTTGGAACTCCATCATGGACCCCACCTTGATAAGCTATGCAATAGAGTTAGTGTTGAAGTGTCCTTGACTCGCAAGACGCTGAACTCCTAATTGCTCCTGATGTGCAGGTTGGTGCCTTGTATGGTTTCCTCTGCCATCGGTGTATGAATGTGTGTGTGTGTGTGTGTGTGTGTGTACACACTGTGTAATGCACAATCAATGTAAAGCGCTTTGGATAAAAGTGCTATATAAATGCACCACTTACCATTTATATGTGTGTCACTCACTAGATTAGATTAGTTTCAATATCACCATTATGAATCCATTTCTCATGTACAATTATGACATTTAAACCAAAACAGCATTTTCGTTTCATATAAGGATCCCGTGGATAGAATAATTTAAAATGGGGTCCATGTCCTAATAAAAGTCAATGTGGGTGTCTGTGGCATAGTGAATAGTGATGTTTGAAAACGACTGGCCTAAATTACACAGTATAATGTGGATGTTGTCGTTATAATACCCCGGAGATGCTAGTGGAAATAATAAACCCTTGATTCAATTGGAAATGATTGGAAATTTAACCCATTTTGACCTGAGATCAGATTCTAAAAATGTCTTCTACATCCTGACAGTTTTCTGAAAAAGCTGTTTCTATGTCAGTCGTTCTTCGATTTTTCAAAAATAGCAGACCTACAAGCTCGTAGCGCGCCACTCGGTGGCGCGCTATGAGCTTGTAGGTCTGCTATTTTTCAATAGCTAAAGCATAACATAATGCTAACACCAAAAGGGGTTCCCGCCCAAAATGGGTTAAAAGCCATGTACAGTGCAGGACGTCTCAAAGCCCCTTTCTGATTGCAATTAGAGCGAGCCATCATTGCCTTTCCTCCGTTTGGCATGACAGAGAGGCTCAGGTCAGCCAGCAGAATGAAAGGTCTGGCGTCCAGTAACAAGTGGAAACCGACCTGCTGCACGTTGCCCTGGACTTTGGTTCCCGGGGCGATGACAAGCTGTTGTGGCTGAATGATGACTCCCGTCTGCTGGGGAAGGCCTCCCTGCATCGGCGTGAGGATCTGCTGCCGTACACAAGTTAGGAAGAGATTGTTAAGACAAATTCACGCTTTGATGGATAGGCATTGCGCGACATGTCGCTCAACAAAAGGTTTTAAACCATTTAGAACTGAGGACGATTCTACAAATGCCTTCTAAATCATGACAGTTTAAAAAAAACCTATGTTTCTCAGTGGTTCTCAATTTATTTCATGTCAAGGACCCCCAGAATTATATTTAATTGGCCACTGAGCCCATCTGAAAATATGTTGTTCCAGGGACCCTCCCCAGAAGCAAAGATTTGAGTTAAAAATGTTGGCTCTGAAAGGATAGATATTCAAAGATTTTCACTACATTGCACTCGGTGCCGCGCTATGAGCTTGTACAGATCTGCTATTTTTCGATAGCTAAAGTATAACATAATGCTTAAAACACCAAAAGGGGTTCCCGCCCAAAATGGTTTAAGACAAATTCATGCTTTGATGGATAAGCATTGCGCGACATGTCGCTCAACAAAAGGTTTTAAAACATATTTTCAACTGCAAAAAAATAAACGAATGGTGTTGACAGGGCTTAGTCCTGGAGGATATAGCTGTTCAGAATCTCCACCTTGTGGACTGAAATGTGCACCCATTCCCAGCCAATGATCAAAGTCCTCTCTTCCTCCGTCGACAGTACACTGCCGTTTCCCCTCAATGTTTTCATATCAACCGTCTCAATAAAAATGAAATAGCATGTGTTGTGGAATGGGATATAGGTGTAATTAACCTTTTCTCAGCAGCTCACACACACTGGCAGGGATCCCATATAATAAACCGATTCGGGCATTTCAGGTCACTATCGATCAAACTGAAGGCTTTACTGCTTCGGGGAAGCTTGTGAATCATTAATTATTAGTTATCCTTAGGGGGAGAAACATTTACAAATCTCTGGTGACATTTGAAGGCTGGCTCCCGAGAGACCATATTTTCCAGCCCCACCAGATTTGATCCTTCCTTTGTCTCCATTTCAAGATTTTATTTTAATCTTTTTGTCTAGTCTTCCAATGCTTGAAGAAGAGGAACACAATGTATGCCGTCTTTCTAACATTCTACAGCAAGTGAAGTTCAACCTGAAATGTCACGTTATGCTTCGTGGGCTGATAAAACACAGCCAACCAAGCATGCAGCTCAACAGATTTGCTCCACCAAGGTAAAGTATGGCCAAACATCCAGAGGCTTCACACATTGACACGTCCACTAGAGTGCCAATAGCCCCACCTGGAGGATACTCAGTGGCAGTGGAAAGCATTTAAACCCTTCACTATAATAAATACTTTATATCCCAAAGAGTGGGTCGGGGCCCATTTGTGGGTCACGGACTCAAGTAAATATCCCATTTTATTTTCCTACGTTTAACATTTTTTTTTCAAAAGATTTTTTTTACATAAAAATCCATTTTATAACAGTCCAAACAATGTGGTGAAAATAGCCGATCTACAAGCTCTTAATGTGGCGCGAAGCGACACATTGAAAGAATGCAAAGCATTTTTTGTACAAAATAATTATAAAATAAAAATGCCATCGGTCTGCACACAATACTGACAAAACCAAAATACTATTTTCCTCTATGCTTTACACTAGTATTTGTGTGTGCAAATATATTTAAATTGAAATATAGAGATATAGTGAAGGGGTCTGAAATACTTCCCAAAGCCACCGCATATTTTCTCCATCAGATGGTGTTAGGTTCCAATACCACCAGGAGGATGGTGACATTACAATTGTCAATATTACTGTCGCATCCAACCAGGAGGCTTAAACCTTTTGCCATTATACTTTGTATTAAAAAAAGATTGTGGTGCTCAGCTCCAGTCATATTGAGCAGCAAATCTTTATATCCTATAAATGTATACATGTATTATTTAACATATCTGTAATTGCAGCTTGCAGGGATTTTCACTAGTCTAGTACAGAGGAAACATTAAGTGTAGCTGTATGAGGCTGACATTGTTGAAGTTTGAGAGTCACTGCTGTAGGCCTACCTGCGTGATGGGGCGTACCTGCTGTATGACAGGGGCCTGCACACCGCCAGGCTGCATCTGTTGCTGCAGCAGGATCTGCTGCTGGGGCTGCTGGATGATGTACTGAGCCCCGTTGGGAGCACGCACCACCTGCAGGATCTGACCTGCATGGGAGGCGAGGGACAGAGCAGGCTTAGAATATAATCGTCCGTGTCGGGCAGAAAACTCTCATCTCCATATTCTAAATTGGTTGTGTTTTTTTCGTAGATTAAGCCATTCGCCGGCCGAGATCGTCTTTTGACGCCTTTACCCATATTACTCCGGTTTTAGCTTCACTGCATTGGCTTCCTGTTGTTTTTAGGATTGATTTTAATTTTGTTTTACTTGTTTACAAAGCTCTCAATGGTCTTGCACCTTCCTACCTACATGACTGCCTGCCTAGATACTGTATGTCCCAAACCACCCCTTCAGGTCCTCCGATGCTGGCCTGTTCGATGTGCCTAAAACAAATGGCAACTAAAAAACACAGTGAAGCAGCTTTCTGCTTCTACGGGCAGGCGGCGTGGAACAAACTCCCACTATAGCTTCGACAGGCAGCCTCTCTAGACATTTTTAAGCACCTACTAGACCTAGTCAAAACCTACTCAAGACCTTTACTTCTACACTCTTGCTTTTAGTTGATCTTTTCAATTCTTTGTTATTCATGTCCTCACTGTATTGCATTACTGCTATTATTTTAATGCTTTAATATGCCTTGCTTTTCTTTTCTTCTCCATTGTTCTGCAAAGCACTTTGACCTGCATTTCATGTCATGAAAGGTGCTATACAAATACAAGTTGTATTATTATTACTACTACTAAAGGTGATTGTGTAGTTAAAAATATTTGTACATTTTGAGTAATTTCAAGTGTTTGTTCAGTAACAGGGTTCTACCCATCTCTCCAGCTCTTTGTAAACAGAAAATAAATGTCAGAGACACCATTTTCATCCAGTCAGGAGAGAACCCACTTATCAGCTTAAATTTATCATATTCCAGTTTTAGTTTTTTAGCATGTGATTCATCACTTAAATCACTTGAATGTCACTTACAGGTATTTATCTTGTATCAGTCCTCTGCTAATTGAATAAACCCTTCAGCATGATCAATAGTCTAGCTGTGTGTGTGTGTGTGTGTGTGTGTGTGTGTGTGTGTGTGTGTGTGTGTGTGTGTGTGTGTGTGTGCTACCTTGACTGGTGATGAGCTGCTGGTATGGAGTGACTCCTGTGGGCAGGGCCAAAGTTGCTGCAGTTGCTGCTGCACTCTAGAGGAGAAAAGAAGGGCGCGCACACACACACACACCGTCATGAAGCTGCTAGACTAGAGAAGAGACCCACACACTCAGGCAAAAGGCCTTGGACAACATACAGTATCTGAGTAGAAATGAGCAGAGATGTCTAGGTTGTTGGACTAGAATGTTTAGATAGATGATTTGAGACATTTGGCTGGATGGGCTATGTTGAAATGTTTTAATGGACTGTTGTTTTGGCAGTTGGAAATATTGTGGAGATGTGGGATTATGGATGGTCTGCTTTTCTTTGTTTAATTGTTTACTTTATTTGGAAAAAAGCTTTGTACAATAATCTTTCACATCCCTTGTACAAACAAATATTTTGTGCAATTCCCAAGGTTCTTTTTTCCCCTGCATTTCCCTCTATCCTCCCCTCAAAAACATATTTATGTAATATTTTGCCTTCCGATTGAATGTGTTAAACAGCAGCTTTTTTATTCGATGAGATCGTCTGTCATTAGGTTTGTCTGTCAATTTAATTTTCCCGTTTAGATTAGAAACGAAGGCTTTAGAAAACCACCTGCTCACGGAATTCAAACACAACATGAAACCTGTTTGTAGCACTGTGAAAAAGAAATGCAGGCACAGCTCAAAAATATAAATCAAGAAAAGGGCACGTGGAACTAGAAAGGAACAGATGTGACTTCTGACACGAACAGATTGCTCGTGAAAACAGAGGACGCCCATCTATCTAAGATGATGGGCGTGACACCAAGGAAAGGTATAATATATGATTTTTTTACCGTTTTTTGTACCATTGCCGTCATGGCCATACAATTCTTTTAGAACTACATGATAATGGCAAAAGATATGATTACATTTTGATCACGTCATCGCAACAAAACAGTAGGTTACGAAAGGTAACCCGGGTTCTTTGACTATTCGGTCTCGTCTCTAAAATCAACCGAACCGAATACGCATCTTTTGGGACTATTCGGCGGAATAGTTTTGGTGGCTGAATATTCGGACGGTGCATCCCTAATCTCAAATAATTGCAATTAGGCGATTCTGTAATAATTGTGACAGGCCTCGGTGCAAGAGAGAGTGCCATGGATGGAGGAGGGGAGAGGATAGGGCGTGTGTGTGGGAAGGGGATGAGTGCTCCCTGATTAATCTGTCCAGTAAGCCTCAGCCCTGACCGACAGCCTTGTTTGACGACTTCCTGAAGAATTAGATGACTTCATCCTTTTTCTTATCCCGCTTCCATCTGTGAGCTCAGCTGGGCCAAGTCAGGCACTCAAGTGTACAGCAGGGATGTCTCTGGGCCAGTCTGTGTGTGCATTAGCCTCGCTGTACAGCAGGGATGTCTCTGGGCCAGTCTGTGTGTGCATTAGCCTCGCTGTACAGCAGGGATGTCTCTGGGCCAGTCTGTATGTGCATTAGCCTCGCTGTACAGCAGGGATGTCTCTGGGCCAGTCTGTATGTGCATTAGCCTCGCTGTACAGCAGGGATGTCTCTGGGCCAGTCTGTATGTGCATTAGCCTCGCATACTGATACTAATATCACGTATCCTCCTGATGAGCAATATCTCATCAGATATTAATCTCGTCCTCGACTCCCTCTCAGTGTTCGACGTTTTTTCTTCGCAATGACCCCGCCCCATATTTGAATACTGGGCCCTGGTTGGTTATAGCCTGGTTCCAGACTAATCTGGTTGGCCGTCACCATTTCGGCTGTGAAGTCCTCCCACAATCGGGAGGGGCCAGACTTAATCTGCCTGGGACAATATGCATTGCAAAGGCAGATGAAGGCTGGCTACGCAAGGCTATAATGTGCATGTTAGTTACTATGGGGAGCCGCAACACTGATCCCCGAATCGAACGGAGGATGTTGTACAAATATGGAGCTTTTTGATACATTTACATACATATTGAGACGTCACCTGTCGACCACACACACACACACACAAGACGAGTGCTTGCATAAACTCACCATCCCCGTTGCACTCATATGCTGTAGAATCTTTGGATCCTGAACAATGACTTGCTGCTGGGGAGCTGTGCAGAGATAAAAAAAACAATTCAGACCATGTTATACATTTTTACACAGACATTATTAGTTAAGTTATTTTGGATTAGGTTTTATTAGGCATGTTCTGATTCTAAATCATGGCAGAGAAGGGGAAATAAAATAATTACTGATCCGATGCCAGACCCACGTTGTTTATTATAACAATTCCTATCCTTAAAATAAAAGTGAAGATAGTTTAACTCGTAGAATCCTCTGCCCCTTTAACATGTCTCTGTGGTGATCAAGTGGACACAGCGGTGTCTACAGTATATGGAGCCCAGAGTAATATAGTATGAGAGTGGCGACACTAGCGTTGACTCCCATTGTAACAATGGAATGCGGAAGTGCTCATTCTATTCTCAATGGGATAGTTCCAATGTTTGGAACTATAGCCCATAGGCACCCGCTTTGCGGCGAGATCAAAGCGTGTCGCCACTACTCTGATGGAGCCATACAGAGTGTTTATTGTTTTACTCTCAGTATTTTAGTATATATATATATTTGTTTACAGAGTGTACAGCACTGGTTCAATGCTGTCATTTTAAACGTGCTCTATAATCTAAACGTGCTCTTGCATAAAATGGATTGAATTGGATAATGACGGTTTAACAAATTGATTAATTCTGCCATCTCAACACGGGCTCCTGCCCTGCTCTCCACTGCACCTGCTCTCAACACAGATTAGACTGCCAGATTAACAGCATTTATAACGCGAGTTCCAATGCTCGGGCCAACCTTGCTGCTGTTGCTGCATCAGAACTTGCTGGGCCTGCGCTGGCTGTGCCATCTGCTGGATCTGCTGGACCTGGTGGGTCTGGTGTGTCTGCTGCTGATGCAACTGCTGCTGATGTAGCTGCTGTTGCTGCTGCTGCTGCTGCTGTTGCAACTGCTGCTGTTGCAACTGCTGCTGCTGCTGCGCAGCGGCCTGCAGGGCTGCCTGCTCTTCAGTATGGAAGCCCTCCACTGCCTTGGACTGCATTAGTTTGTTCTCCCACAGCTGGAGCGACAGTAGGAAACAAGACAAATCAAAAACCAGGCGTAAACACTTTAGATACTCCATACTTACTCAAACGGAACCGGAGTTGCACTATACTATGTCAGGTGAAACCTGACCTATACTCAAATTTAATGACGACTTTGGCTCCTAGTCGGTGTAATCGCTGTTTCAACATACTGTCTTTATGTTGCCCTGTTTTGTGTATTGTTGTTTTCGCCCCTTGGTATTTTAGTATTTTGTGTGTACAGCACTTTATTTCAACTCTGTTGTTTTAAATGTGCTTTATAAATAAAGTGGATTGGAGCTGAACAATGGAACCATTGGTGACTGTGGTGCTAATCGATCACATACTTTGCAACAGGCATACGACAATGCACAAGAAGCTATCTAACATGGAGGACGATGCAGTAGACAGTTATAGGACAGAGATAGGGTTCAAGTGGTTAAATCACAGATAAGTCAAGTTACATGGTAACAACTTCTACATCAATGCATATTGTCATGCTATTTCAACACAACTTGTCTCTTCACAATTTAAACACTAACATTTGGGTGCATCCCTTAGATAGGGGGTTTAGAACGTCATTTCGTATTTCAATACGTCACAGACACAGGAAGCGTACCTATCAACATCACTAAGTTATGCCACTTTATTCCACCAATGAAATAACAAGCCGCTCGGCTCAAGCTATTTTTAACATGCAATTGCATTGGTGGGAAAACCCAGCAAAGTAGTTACAATAATTACAGTTAATTGTAAAACAGAACCATTAGCGAACAAGTATATCCATGTGGTGGGGACTATGAAAACCCTTTTGGCTTTTGCCAACTATAAAGAGAGTGGCCCGCGGGTAATCTAGTATCACTTTGTGAAGCTGACACTGGGTTTCTTTCCCCCGGGCCAATTTGTATGGGAAATTAAATTAAACGCATAATTCTGCCTATTTTGCTAACTGTCAAATTACTCAAATCAAATTTTCAGGTTACATTAACCTTGCTCGTGAAGCTGCTATTGAATTCTACAGTTGTCATTATTGTTACAATTACAAACCGACGTCTGCGGTCTCTCGTAAGTGCTGTTCAAGGTCTTGTCTTTCTCGTCTGCGACACATTTTATGACAAATGCCTTTTGCAAAGTGCCACTTAATTAATTTAGTTGTACACGGGATGGGTATGAAATCAACCCAAGACGAAGTTTAGAGATTATTTTAATGCAAAGGGTGGAAGTGAACGTTTCCTGGTCAAGTACTATGCAGCCACAGAAAATAATATTTTCTTACGCATATTATGCGTAAGCACTAAGCAGTCACGTCAAACTTTTTAACACTTAATCACTTAACACATATCCTCTAGGCTGCAAACAAAGAGAAACATGAAAAGCTTGAAAAATAACCGGTTCTTTTCCCTGGAAGTACATAAAGCAACAGCAACAGGTGGGTGGGTGGTTACCGTTTTCAGCTCTTGCAAAACCTGCTCGTCCACACCCTCGTCCAGGAACAGCTCACGAACCTCATTGATGACATCCTCAATCACAGACTTATACAGTTTAGGCTGAGAGAGGACAGAAGACAGTTTATGCTGAGGACAGAAGATGTTGATTTAGGGTTTACTTTTAACACAGCGGTTATCTGGACACAGCACTGGATACAAAACACAAACAGAAGATGCTTTTCTCCCCTGGAGAAAATGTAATAATTGTGCTTAAGCTTTGTTTCACCCAAATATTCAAGTCTCATTGCTGGAATAATTGCCAATAGGTCTTTCTTTAACATGTTCCATTTTAACAGCTTATGCTATGATTGAGAGAGAGATTATATATATATATTTATTTATTTTGTTAATATTCACCATGGTATGGGCCATATGCATGCAACTATGTGCCCAGAGTGCACAAACAAAAACAAAACCCTCTGAGCAAATGCCAACTTCTACATCACCCACTTGCCACTTCATAATTTTAATCTTAAAAATATTGATATTTATTGCCAAATCAGCATGTTGCAGTGTATAAACTATATTATAGAATAAAGTCCGGAAAAAACAAGGTCAGCATTTATGCCGTAACAACTACCGTTACAACTACACTTGTAGTAGTTGTAACAATCAACTAAGACCAGTCAACTAAGTACAGTCTGGTGGTCAGGTAATAAAGGACAATTAATGCATTGCTCGCAGTAGCACTGCGCCATATGCTAAAGTGGCTAACATCACCCCGGTCAGGTCTGACTGTATGTATGTAAACAACTCAAAACGGGCACTATACGATTTGAAATCAAATGGCATTTCCTCGTTTACGTGGCACGTATTGAGCTAAATATATATAGCACACACCCACAGAGAAAACACCACGTAGAGCGTTTAAATGCAGCCAGGAACCAAAGTCCCAATATATATCTATCTATATATGGGGCCATCGACGTGTAACTACGAGCGACCACACGGGCCATTGCACTGAGACTGTCCCCCCGCCACAGACCAGTGAATGTCCGCAGCGAGGACCTCGGTCTCTCTCCCTCGACTCCTCCACTATTTAAAGGCCGGTGTGGTGTTTATATGTAGAGCCGGGTGACGTAGAGTCCAGTAGCACCTTCCCATCCCCGGGCCAGTCTATATAGAGAGCCAATATGGCTGTATAAAACCCCGCAGCCGAAAGGAGGAGGACCACAACACAGAGCACACACCACCAGAGACGTGGAAGCCATTTTACGGAGCGCACAACAGTAGCCTTTTTTTCTCTAAGTGGCGAATTAGGTGGATATTTATGGATTAAATGGGTGATCGGCTTTTTTTTTTAGTAGTATGGTTGTCGGTGGGGGATATATTTGCTCATAGTTAAGGACTAAGGACGGAATTAAAACAGTGTGGAGCTGTGTGTGTGTGGGACAGCTAGCCGTGCCTTGTTGTTCGTTCGTGGAATGGTGGACAATATACGAGACTGCATATTCTCTCTCTCGATCTGATCAAATGTATGACTTTAATTAATAACTCCTTCCACAAAGTTCGGATTAATTGCCAGTGGATGATAATAAAAGGTGCTTGACGTACGTTTTTTGTTTTACATCTGCTATTTTCTACGTGGCTGTAGTGCAATGCATTTGCCACCGATTCCCTTATCGTGAATACTGACTGACACAGCTAACGTTACCCTTTTCCTCCTCCAGCACAAGAAATCCATTAGCCTTATTCTTATTAGTTCCCCATTAGAATCCCTTAAAAGACAATAAACCACGAAGCACAATCTCCCCCCCCATAACTGTATAACTGACTCATTCATAGAAACTGTCCATAAAAAAGCCCACCCAAAAACCCACCTTTATCATGTCAAAGTCAAATCTATTTTTATGCAGAAGGCACTTATTATTCTCTGCCTCAATTTAGTCCCTCGAATTTCGTCTCACACTAGATGCTTTCAGATTCAGAGACACCTCTCTCCCTCTAGTTTCGAAATCTGGTTGAAATGACCTATTGGCAATTATTTTATTTAAAACAATGGTGAAGTGTTGGCAAAGATAC
Organism: Electrona antarctica; assembly: GCF_951216825.1. Classification (NCBI taxonomy): domain Eukaryota; kingdom Metazoa; phylum Chordata; class Actinopteri; order Myctophiformes; family Myctophidae; genus Electrona; species Electrona antarctica. The sequence continues at coordinate 7,775,470 of NC_136798.1, read as the reverse complement.
TTCCCCCTTTTTTATTTTTCCCCCCTTCTTGTTACTGCCCTCAATACAAAGCAGCAGGTTGACAAGATTCTCTTTTTTTTTTTAACCCTCCCATTTCATTTCCACTGAGTCCTTTTTAGAGATGGAGCCTTACCACTGGGTTCGAGTTAGCCGAGCTCGCCATTATTACGCGCAGTGTTAAAAAAGACCACACGGAAAAATAGGCGAGAAATAAGCCAGAAAAAAATAACAGAACAAAAAAAACGACTTAAAAGAACTGGGAGCGATAGATAAAAGTAGCCGGCATTACTTTTTGTAAATAAAACACAGTTTTTGGCGGTCTTATTTACAATCCCCGGGCTGCTGCCTTCCTCCCAGCCGTCCTCCTCTCGTCCTGGTCCTCCTTTATATACTGAGCGATGGAGCTGCGAGTGCGCGAGACATAGGGCAGGGTCAACCTCCGTCATCTCGCGAGACTTCGCGCGGAGGTTGAGTCTCCCCCCCGAAACCTCACTCCACCCCCCCCCCCCCCCTACTGTCGGGCAGATTCCTTGTATGTTTGTTTGATTGATTGATTGATTGAATGTATTAACAGATTGGATAATTACAGTATGTAATTCAAGCACAACTAAACTCAATACAAAACTGTTAACTGTGGACGACACCATAAAGCATTACACTTGTTTACAATATAGGGTCCACCGCATGTTCAATTCATCATAACATTTAGAGACGTACAAATAAACACTTCTATCTATATTGTATCTCCTCAAGTTGTATTAAATGTTTTTGTTTTCCTAAATTAATAAGCTATGATTGATTGATTGAAAATATTATTTAAACAGTTTGTAGAGTGGAATAGTAAGAGAGAAGCGGGTGCCTATGGGCTATAGTTCCAAACATTGGAACTATCCCATTGAGATATAATGAGCACGTCCGCATTCCATTGTTACAATGGGAGTCAACGCTAGTGTCGCTGCTCTCTTACTAGATTACTCAAGTCAATACAAAATCTGCTAAGAGGATAAAACGAGAAAACACTAAATGTTGCGTTCACACGGGACGCAAAGACGCAGTCCTTTTCTGAAAATTATAATAAGGGTTTTGGACTTACCAGGTTTCCCACTCGACAGGACGCCATGACGTGGGTAATGTGTGTGCGACGTGCGTGTGTGTGACTGTGACTGTGTGTGTGTGTGTTAGCGCCATATGTGCCCTCTCCACGCTGTAGCTCCGAGATGACGTCACACACAGGGCCCCTCCCACCCCGTTCAGAAACGGCGCATGTTTCCACAAGGAACGATTCTTACCCTTTTCTAAACAATGAATCGAAAACGTGAAGGGGCAGAAGAGGTTTACACTAATTCAAATTTAGCAACGTCCAAGAAAATCCGAGTTTAAACGGTTACGAGCGTTACAGCGGTTGGTTTAGTCAGCCGTTTCCATGTTTTTCAAGGAAGTTGAAAAGCTTTAGCGCCTCCCCTGGTCGAAAATTTCCTACTGACTTCAGTTCACTCGACATGCACGCAAACACGCACGACTGCCTTTATAAACATGGAAACGGCTGACTAAACCAACCGCTGTAACGCTCGTAACCGTTTAAACTCGGATTTTCTTGGACGTTGCTAAATTTGAATTAGTGTAAACCTCTTCTGCCCCTTCACGTTTTCGATTAATTGTTTAGAAAAGGGTAAGAATCGTTCCTTGTGGAAACATGCGCCGTTTCTGAACGGGGTGGGAGGGGCCCTGTGTGTGACCTCATCTCGGAGCTACAGAATGAGCGTAGGGAGAGGGCACATATGGGGCTATGTGTGTGTGTGTGTGTCAGGCCCGGCGCCAGGATGAAATGACTGAGGGGTCAATTGAGATTTTTGAGGGGGCAAACATTTTTTAATAATGTCAATAATAAAATATAAAACTACCTTTTGTGCTGGATTGGTTTTCTAGTGATATTTGGCAGTGATATTCACTAGCAGCACTGGTTATAACAACTCGAAACAGTTAAAAAAATCATATGTGTTGCTAAATCAAGCAGGCAGTGTCAGTTCTATGACTCAGCTGGTCATATGCAATATTGGAATGATAGCACTGCCCCACCAGGGGGGCTCCAGATTTATTTTTTATTTTTTTTGATGAAAATGCTTCAATCTGGTGCACTTTGAGATAAAAATGAAGAGGCTAGATCTATAAAGAACTACACACATCATATTAGATTATTATCATCTTTACTGTGCTATTATTGCCATTTGCCAACATCACAGTAGGCTACAAAACAACATTGGATAGGGCAGGGGTGGGCAACTTTGATGATGGAGACGGCCACTATATTTCAAACTCACAATTCAATTCAATTCAATTCAATTCAAAGGGCTTTATTGGCATGAGAAAACATACGTTTACATTGCCAAAGCAGAAAGCACAATACAACAATACATCAATACAATCAAAACAAAAAATATGTACATTTGAACGTCAGAATCTTCAATAGATCAATTTCTATATTGTACCAAGATCACTGGATGCAGGTATAGTGCAGGAATATACACAATGATTAGTCTTTAGGGTGGTTGTGTTCCGTTTGATATCCTTCTCCTATCACAGCAACTCACGAATCTTGCTGCTGTGTTTGCACATTGTTGTACTTCGCCCAGCAGATATGGGAGTTTTTTGTCATTGGTCATGTTTTCAAAATCTCCGTGTGTGTGGTTGTAATCTGTGGGAAGTATGTGTCTCTGATGTCTTGGTACAATGGACAGATGGTTAGGAAGTGTAGCTCGGTTTCCACTTCATTTTGTGTGCAGTGGGTGCATAGTCTGTCTTCTCTCGGGATACAGGTCTGCCTATGACGGCCTTTCTCGATCGCAAGACTGTGCTCACTGAGTCTGTACCTAGTTAGGATTTTTCTTTGTTTTGGGTCGGTCAAAAACTCACTCCAGAGGGCCACAATGCATATAGTCAAAAGTAGCTGATCTACAAGCTCAAAACGTGTCACAGTGCGATGCATTTTTAGCTTGTAGATCTGCTTTTTTGCTATTTTTTAAATTGGAATCCTGAATTATTTTCACCTATTTTTTAATTGGAATCCGGAAAAGTAATATTTAACCTGCAGACCGCATTAAGTGAACTGAGTCTGTGCTCAGAGAATACATTATTCAGCGTGTCCACAATTGTCCACAGCCCACTTTGCCTCTGAACCACTGCATCAATAGCACCCCTACCCCCAATGGCAGACAATCATTATGTCAGACACATACATTCAGTTGATCCGAATTAACATGTGTTAAATTCCTGTGCCTCAGGAATGTCGTACTTCCTGTTCTTTCCAGATGGGAGATGGCCATGACGCATGTTAGATGTTCCTTGCATGCCTGTACAATACATCTTTTTTTCACTAGAAAACCAATCCAGCACAAAAGGTAGTTTTATATTTTATTATTGACATTAAAAATGTCAATAAAAATGTCAGGGGTCAAGGAGGTCGGGTTGAGGGTTCAAGTACCCCCTTTGACCCCTCGTGGCGCTGGGCCTGGTGTGTGTGCTAGGCTACTACTTCGCAGCAGATCTCCAAGCTCACGACTGTTCGCGGATGAGCTTGTACATCTGCTATTTTCGGCGCGCGACACCGTCTTACGACGGAGCGTACCTTTAGGAATGAGTCAGCTGATGGGAAATGTATTTTATATTTTTGATGACTGTGACACAAAAGTTGCAAAACGTTCATATTTATTGAAATATATTATAAACTGGGTTTATCGTAAACATTTCCATTGCAGCATATCATGAGATACATTTTGAATATAGGCCTATTCAAATGTTTTGATTTCTTCGAGTGGTCTGGTCGGTGGTTACACCCTCTATTGATCCCTGAGCTATTATTGATCAGTTAAATGATTCATCCATAGGTCTAAGTGATCCATGCACATGTGCAACCACTGATTCACATGTCAGAAACAAATAGGAAGGGCACACGTTAATAAATAATAATAATAAAACTTTATTTGTATAGCACCTTTCATGACATGAAATGCAGCTCAAAGTGCTTTACACAAAAAAAGAAAAGAAAGGCAGGGCATAAACAATACAGTGAGGACATGAATAACATTTTTTTCTTTTTTTTAAAGACAAATAAATCAATTAAAAGCAAGGATGTAGAAGTGGGTCTTGAGCTGAGCTTTAAAAATGTCTACAGAGGCTGCCTGTCGAAGGTACAGTGGGAGTTTGTTCCACGGCCCGTAGAAGCAAAAAGCTGCTTCCCCGTATTTTTTAGTTGCCATTTTTTTAGGCAAAGCGAGCAGGCCAGCAGTGGAAGACCTTAGGGGGCGGTTTGGGACATATTTCGGCAGGCAGTCATGTAAGGTAGGAAGGTGCGAGACCATTGAGAGCTTTATAAACAAGTAAAATAATTTTAAAATCAATCCTAAAAACAACCGGAAGCCAGTGCAATGAGGCCAAGACTGGAGTAATATGTTCTCTCATCTTAGTTCTAGTTAAGACTCTGGCTGCTGCATTTTGGACAAGTTGTAATCTGTCAGTTGTTTTCTTAGGCAATCCAGAAAAAAGTGCATTGCAGTAATCAAGCCGAGAAAAAACAAAGGCGTGGATTAGCGTTTTTGCATCGTCCAGTGACAAATAGGCTCTGATTCGTGCAATATTTCTAAGATGAAAAAAGGCAATCTTGGTAACATGATTAATGTGTGAATTAAAATTCAATTCAGAATCAATAATGATCCCCAAGTTCTTTACTGTACTGTTACTTTCTACAGTCAAGTCTGCTTATTATCGATTCTTTCTGCTCACTAGAACCGATTATGAGAACTTCTGTCTTATCCTCATTTAGCTTGAGAAAGTTCTCACTCATCCAGCATTTGATGCTAGACAGACAGGCCAACAGCGGGTCTAAGGCACAAAGATCATCTGGAGCTACAAAAAGATATAGTTGGGTATCATCAGCATAGAAATGAAAATTGACTCTGTGATTGGTAATGAGTTCTCCCAATGGCAGTATGTACAGGGAGAATAACAGAGGACCAAGAATCGAGTGCTGTGGAATACCAGAACCGATGTTGTGTTTGTCTGAGTCAAACTCAGCTAGATTATTATATATTATAGAAATAGCCTATGTCTATCACATTTGATCATTTGTCCCACTACATTTATTATAGAGCAGTAGGCTAGCGCTAGGCTACTCCTCGAAGTAACAGATCTAAATTTTAGACTAGAGATTAGAGAATGTGCCATTTCAGTTATCCTATAAAAACATGCATTGCACACACTAGACGTCAATCACAAACGATCATAAAGAACTTTCCCACCAAAATATGTAATCAAATTAGCAAATCAGCCTAGATATGCTCTGTCCTAAATTATGAAGCTGAATTCATGTAGTAACTAAGTTAGACCACAAGATGGCGTCGACGCCACATAATACCGATTTTAACACGTCCAAGCGTATACAGCCTCGATTCTCAAACATTTTCATGTCAAGGACCCCCAAATAATATGTATTTACTATTTAGCCACCCATCTGAAAATATTTTGTGCAAGGAACCCCATACAATTTCTGTGTAGTTATAGCCTAGATACGGTGTATGTGTGTGTGTGTATGTGTGTATGTGTGTGTGTGTGTGTGTGTGTGTGTGTGTGTGTGTGTGTGTGTGTGTGTGTGTGTGTGTGTGTGTGTGTGTGCGTGCGTGCGTGCGTGCGTGTGTAATAATGATGCGTGCGTGCGTGTGTGTGTAATAATGATATTTTGAAAATAGCATAAGCTCACATTTCAAATTGCCAATGTATATATACGGTTAAAGTGGTTAAACTTATTCTTTGATGTATTGATTTTTCTGGGGACCACCTGGACCCTAGGACCTATAGGGGTCCTTGAGGAGAGACCCCTAGGGCTTAGGGGTCATTGAGGAGAGACCCCTAGGGCTTAGGGGTCATTGAGGAGAGACCCCTAGGACTTAGGGGTCCCCATGACATGTGCACTTTGAGATCCACCATTGATCTACAGCATAAAGAAGCAACAATTTATTGATTTCTCATTCCATGACACGCACACTCTCTCTCACACACACACACACACACACACACACACACACACACACACACGCACACGCACACGCACACACGCACGCACACACACGCACATGCACACGCTGACTGCATTCACGATTCAGTTAAGGCGAGAGCATGTTACATATATAATTGCCAAAATGTTAAACTTCAAGAATCTTTTTGTCCAAAAACACAACAAAGCCTGCTGCCGCTGCTGCTCTCGGACAAACCAAGGGAGATTTCTTCCAAAACATAAAGCCTTTCATGGAGTAAATGAGATCTGACAAGGGAGCCCTACCTCCACTTCGGTCTCCATGGAAACTTGCCTCAATAGACATTGCATGGATGGGGATGATATAGACCATGCACCACGCAGCCCTCTCCGCATCAATCAGCTTAATACCCCCTCTTTCTCCCCCCCCCCCCCCCCCCCCCCCCCCCCACACACACACACACACACACAGACACACACGCACACACACTGCACTTAAAATTGTGTGTGACTCGTGCATGCATTCACAATTTATTTTATTTTGCAGGGTGTAAATTAAAGGCCTACTTTATAGTCATAAGATTGCCTTTTGGAATTCACGTGTAACCCGTTTCTTTATCACGATGGCAAATAAATAAGCTATTGAATATGTGACTCCCCCCCCCACCCCCCACCCCCCCACGCATCCACCCCATGCACACAAAGTGATTTGTAGACCCCTGCGCCTGCGGTGTATAAGTTGAGCGATGCCTCCAAAGGCACCATTCAACCAGGGAAACCGTGAGACGATAACAGCCATAAAGCTTCTTCCTTTTTCCTTTTTCTTTTTTTCCCTCCTTTTTTTAACCCATTAAGCCTGACGTCGAAATTAAAAAAAAAAAAGTTTTCTAAATCATGACAATTTTCGGAAAGATTTGAGGCACATTTTAACGATTTTTCAAAAATAGCAGACCTACAAGTTCATAGCGCGCCACTCGGTGGCGCGCTATGAGCTTGTAGATCTGCTATTTTTCAATAGCTAAATTATAACAATGTTTAAAACACCATAAGGGGTTCCCGCCCCAAAATGGGTTAATGGTTAATGTGGTTAAACGCTAACGTGACATGGATGCGTTCCAGGTCTCAATGGATTAATCTAAAGAGACGTTTGAGTCTCACTCTCAAGCAACTCCGTGGAATGATGCCCCCCTAAAGATGCACAGAACACGCACTTTTCTCTTCTTCCTCCCCTTTCTTTGCTGTAGTTGCATAGCAACAGAGGAGCTGCTGCTGCTGCTGCTGCTGGCTCCAGTTGTGACTCCGTCGCACAGCGGTGTCGCGCCTTGGAAATAGCTGACCTACAAGCTCACAACGTGTCACACCCGGGATGCGCTGTGAGCTTACAAGTCGGCTATCTTCGACACAGTCGTGCGGCGAAGTATGCATAGGCGCAGTGTGGCGCAAGGGACACTGGTTCATGATTAGTAAGCCCATCTTGACTTGCAGCTTCAATTATGAATGGGCTTCCCACTTACACATGGCTCCAAAATGGCAACACTCACAGCCTGATAAGGCATTAAGGAACTCCATAGTAGCCTACACTTAACTCTTTTACTGTGTTTCCCCAAGGACAAGCTTGAGTATGACTCTAATCAGACATATTGCACGGTCCTTAGTGATTGGAGGAAGTAACTGAATAATTAACTAGTGGAATAAGACTGGTTTATGATAAGGCCCTTGTTGATGGAAGTATGGGAGGTTAATGATTGGGGTCAGCATCAAGAGCAAACTGAAGGGTCTCTCAAAGATAGCTCTGCTGTGTGCAGTAAATGGAGGAAATTATGAATTGTTGGACTCTTATGTTTACCAAAAATATGAAATCTATAGTATTGGTATTCCTGAGCCTACTTATTATATTATTATCATATCAATTACAGGCGGCTGTGGCTCAGGAGGTAGAGCAGGTCGTCCAATGATCCCTGGGTCGGCGGTTCGAATCCCGGCTCCTCCTGTCCACATGTCGAAGTGTCCTTGGGCAAGACACTGAACCCCACATTGCCTCCAATGAGTTGGTCGGTGTGAGCTCGCCACCATTGGTGTGTGAATGTGGGAAGTGAGGACGCTGGCGTCGACTGTTCGCCGCTTCACCTCCCAATGTATGAATGAATGAACCATTGTAAAGCGCTTTGAGCACTCGGAAAAGCGCTATAAAAATGCAATTCATTATTATTATTAATTACTCTTAATAGTTAAATAGATGTTATACTATCTATAATCATCAATATGTAGATATTCATAGATTTTAATAGAAGGGTAGATACAATATATTTTATTTATTTTACAATTTCATTTTCCAGAATGAAATTGGGCACCCGGTATGTTCTGGAAATACCAGATGCCCACTGTTCCGGGGCCGTCGGATTTGCCGAGGGGCCCAGGAGGTTTTGGTGCCCAATGAACCGGTATTCTTAACAAAAACCAAGAGAAAGAGCAGTCAATGTCATCTTTTGCAACTTGTAGTTTTTTATTATTGCAACCAACTGGAAGACAATACATCACATGAACATCATTGTAGTTTTTCAGGGGAGGGGAAGGGAAAATAAAATAAAACATTTATATTTTGGACAACGTTGATATTTACATGTACTGATGAAATAAGTTTGAATTCGTTCTTTGGCAATATGATTGCACAATAAGAGAATCGAACATTTACCAAAAAACAAAAGAAAACAAAGAAGGAAAACAAAGAAAAAAAAGAACAGAAAACGTACACCAGGGTTTCACTCTGTATCACATCTCACAGGTCAATAATAGGTTTGCATTTTGACATCTCTAACCTATGGCTTTCAAATACTCATCTCAAATAGTCACCAAAAGATAACGGCAGTATTGTTATAAGTACTTATGTCAAGAGACAAAATTAAACAAAAAAATGAAAACGCTCACAAAAACGGCAACAACAAAAAAACAAAACAAAAATGGCAACCATTCTATATAGCACTGCACTGTTTGGCAGCTTGGAAAGAAACACTCACTTCTAGGGGAGCTTCTCGGGCAGTGAACTTCTGTATAATATTTTCCTTTTTTGCTTTTTAAAATGTCCCACTCCTCTGCGTTCTGTTTTTCCAGCCCTAGCAGGTCAGGAGTTCACCTCTCCTGCATGTCGCCGTGTGAGTCAGAGGAAAATGGCTATAGTTGCCAAAGCAACACATTCTCCCCTCGACATGCGTCTTGCCTACTGAACACGTTATTAGTCACCACAACAGCAGACTGTTACCACAAATACAGCAGGATGCGTATAAGCTTGGCTGTGGCGAGCGCCTCAGACACACAACAAGACAAGATCAGAATGAGAGATGGATGGCATGCAACGAGGACACATATAGGTGGGGGTATCTCTCCGTTTAAGCTTTAGTGTATGTCGGCACACATACATACCATACAAAATGCAAAGCCGGTGATGCATGTTGGTGCTACAGGTTGGTTGGTACAAAAAGAAACCCCCAATAATAATTAAATAACGTACCAGTGAACAGGACATGCAGGAAACGTCTGTGTGCCCACTTGGTTCTCCCCACCGTCACACTGTAAAATCCTGAGTGTAAATTGAGGGGTGGTCAATAGCTGAGTGGGTATAGGTAGAGAGAGAGAGAGGCTGTTTGGTAATCAGAAGTTCACCGGTTAGACCCTCTGCTCGCCCATCTATGTTTGGAAGTGTCCCTGACCACTTGACCTCTAACAGCTCCCTCCTCATCTGAGCAAGCCTCCTCCTGGGCAAAATGCAGAAAAGTTATGTCCTGCTCGGGACAACACGGCACTCCTTTTCGGTTAAAAGTGTAACTCTTAAGCCCCAAGTAGTGGAGGAGGCTGAGCAAACAGTCAAAAAAGGCACACACATCTATACCTTTAGGCTGAGTGCTGGATCAAAAATGAAGTCATATAAGAAATGAAAAAATCGGCACACCAATTCAGGCTCCCAAGTTTCTTTACTTTTAATCAGGTAACGTTTCGGGCCGCAGCCCTTCCTCCGCCCTTCCTCAGACCCTTCCTCAGACCTAGGTCGGAGGAAGGGCTGCGGCCCGATTGTGTGCCGATTTTTTCATTTCTTATACTCTTAAGCCCCAAACCACACCAATGGGACGCCATGCAACAATTGCATGGCGGTGTGGTTTGGGCCATTGGATTGAACCAGTTGAATCACTTGGGGTCGACGTGCAACAGGACACATCACACTGCTGGGACAAACGTCTAAAACTGTCTCGTCCGGTCTCGACCCTTTGGTTTGGTTTGGGTTTTAGACTATGTTACATTTGTAATACAAATGTAAGTGTTACAAACATGTAACACTCTAAAAGGTCCCTGCACACTGCTGCGTTTTTCGGATTTTTAAACAGCGTTTTCCCACCATTTTTCCGCGTCCCATCTGCAAGGAACTTAAGAGTTACATTTTTAAAAGAAAAGGAGTGCTGTTTAACCTAATGTAACACTCGGTTGGACCAATGTAACACTCGGTTGGACCCACAAACGGCTGTTCAGACAGATCATGTGTAGTGTGGGTACATTATCTGTGAGAGAAAGAAACTGAGCTTGTTTCAATGCATCCTTGTCATAGTTTAGGCATACCAGAGAGTAGGCTAGTGGTCGTGTAATAACCATAACATCACTAACGGTCTTGGGGTTCAACTACCGTGTCTGTGTTGTGATGTTTCAATTAAGTCAGATCTCAGTGACCGAGAGTGTAAATTTAGCACACATGCATGTTGAGGTTAAGTAAGTAACCTTCAGCCCTAACAGTTGAACTCAGTGGTGTGTGTGAGCCATTAGGAATCTTCAAACAAATCCTCACAGATTTGAGGAAAAACAAACCTCACATCTCCAAGTTCCCTCACCGAAATAGATATGCAATCACTTTCAAACGATAGGATTTAAAACACTTTCCTAATAATAGAGAAGGTAAAATAGGCAGGTATCAATAATTAAGCAACTTTTCTTCTTCTTTTTTTTTTTGGTTTTTTGGTTTGGAGATAGGAGGTTCTTTCAGGACAGCAACAAACGGAGATTCCCCATGCTCAGACTGTTCCGCACATCTACACCAGACATCGTTGATGGAAGAACTGGGACGAGTATACATTTACACAGAAGAAGAAAAAAAAAAAACTAAACCACAACACTGTAATAAAGACAAGTGGCGTCCTGTCCAAACATGTCAGAAGCATGATAACAGAGGTATTGAGGGCAGGCAGGCAGGCAGGCACAATGTTAAAGGGGTGTGTGTGTGTGTGTGTGTGTGTGTGTGTGTGTGTGTGTGTGTGTGTGTGTGTGTATGTGTGTGTGTGTGTGTGTGTGTGCGCACGTACGTGTGCATGCGTGTGTATGTGTGTGTGTGTGTGTGTGTGTGTGTTCTCGGGCACGCCAAACTCTCACACTAACCGCTCTACTGACAGGTTCTGAAATAACACTGGGAGTAACACGGAACACGTTTATCACTGTGCAGGTGGAGGAACACCCAAAGGGCAACACCTGAAGGGTAACAGCGCCATCTAAAGCCCAGGAATGGTAGTACAGGGCTTCCAAACTCTTCAGTGATCCCCCCCCCCCACGACCCTCCCCCCCAACTTTCCTCCCTGAAGTTGACAAATCGACATTAAAAAAAAAAAAAGACTAAAAATTAAATCAAAATGAAAATTTCAACATAATTGAGGGTACAAGAATTGGCGGCAAAACATTTTTTTTTCCTTTTTTTTTAGCTTTCTTCTAGGATCAAGGTTTATATGAAAATAAGTCATGCTTCATGCTAAATACATTGTTTATCTTACATAATCTTTGAATAAAAAAACATTTTGCTTTGTATCTTATTTACAAGCACCCATGCAATATATAACTGAGAAAGTCCTGCAGGTCAAATTGCTTCAATTAAGAAAGGAAAAAAATAAAATAATATATTTTCTAACCTTTTTACAGAGTTGTCCGCACGGGACAAATTGCTTATATCTTTATGAGGGTAGAGTGAGAAGGGGGGGAGGGGGGAAACGGATACAAACGAAAAACATAAACTCCACACAGTTCATGTATACGTATAGAATTCTTTGATGCAGTAAAATGAACAGGCGGTTCGGGTGTGATTAGCTACTGGCAGCTTCTAACCAGGTGTCTACATCTACAGTATGGACGGGCGTACAGTAAAAGGTTTAGGGAGGTTTACATTATGCAACAACAACAACAACAACAACGACAACAAAAAGAAGGAGATATTGCCTCAGACCCGGCGCACATCTGATCCGTCCGTCTCTGTGAAGATAAACATGACCATGTCTTTTTTTTTTCTTTTTCTTCTTCTTCTTCTTTTTAATATAATATAACTATTCTTAAATACTATGAGTGCTCCTGAAACACACTGCGTCTTTAGTCCCCTCCCACCCTCCCACCCCCCTCCCCCATGACAGTTTTCTTTTAGTAGAAGTGGCGCAAAAATAACCGGGAAGTGCATGAGTACACGTCGCGTTGGGTCGTACAATTCTTTTGACACTTTACGGTAATTTTCACCTCTCTAACTCTGTGACCTTTTTGCTATGCCCTCAGCGTCGTTTTATGTAGTTTTGTCTAGCTGTCATGTCGGCTACTATCTTTGGCACAGTCTCACATTTGTGCTCGTGGATGTAGAGAGAGTGCGGCTAGGGGGCAGCAGAGAGCTCTCTAAGTCTGTCAAACAGGCTTGTCTTGCTAGCTCAGCGTCCTAGCTTAGCATCACCGCAAGGTTGCTACAGATTCACATACTTATAGACAAACAGATAAGACAAACGGCCATCCTCTCACTCATATATGTTCCTCAATGTGATTCCGTTCCGTCACGTACGTCCAAGCTGTCCCAATTTAGTGACAAAACACGTTTTTTTATGGCTTTCATCCCCTTTTTAAACAACAAAAACAACAAAGACACATGGAAATTAATCACCCACAGTTGTTAAGTGTTGCTGAACATGTAGGAAAACAGAGATTTTTGATATTGCCACATATAAGTAGGATTCACCTAATGCCCTGCAGATAGATAGATAGATAGATAGATAGATAGATAGATAGATAGATAGATAGATAGATAGATAGATAGATAGATAGATAGATAGATAGATAGATAGATAGATAGATAGATAGATAGATAGATAGAGGGAGATGAGAGGAGTCCATTGAGAGACTAATGCTTTAGTAACATTACCTGTTGACCTGTTTTATGTGCATCTGTATGTCGTTTATGCATGTTTCCGTATGCATGTGCTGTATATATACTGTACTGTATGTATGGTACATGTGTGCAATGGGTGCATGTGTAAATATATCATGTACGCGTTTGTCTTGGCATGACGTTGTTTATATCTATGATGTAGGTGTGTGTGTGTAGGATGTGTGTGTGTGTGTGTGTGTGTGTAATGCTCGTGTCCATCGGTTTAGTTTCTCAGGGCGTCTTTCTGTTCCTTCTTGGCGGTGCGGTTCGTGATGTTGTTGAGGCAGGCCCGGACGCCGGCCAGGTGGAGCAGCGACCCCGCCGCCTCCTTCATCTCCTCGTCGTCGCTCTCCGGCTTCTCCAGCGCCGCCGCCACGCTGGCGGCCAGCGCCCGCCGCTTCTTCAGCGGCAGCGTGTCCACCCCGCCGCCCGCCGCCCCCCGCAGACGGTTTTTGGTCCAGCAGGGCAACAAGCTACTACTCCCGCTCGCCACCATCAGCGTCCCTCCCGCTGCCGCCACCGCTACCGCGCCCCCCACTATCCCCGTCGTCCCCGTCACCCCCACTCCCCCTCCTCCTCCCGAGCTGTGTCTCTGTCCACCCCGCTGCTGGGAAGAAGCGTAGGCCGTCGCCGACGCCACCACGTGCGCGTCCAGCGGGATCTCGCGCGGCTCGGGCTTGACGTCCGACTCGATCTCCACGGCGATGATGTCGTCGTCGTAGGCGTCGTCGTCTGGGTCGTCGTCGCCTTCGTCGTGGTCTATCGGGGAGCAGAAGGACGCGGGGGGGCTGAAGCCCGCGCCCAGCGAGGAGCAGGGCCTGCTGGGGGACTTGGCCGTGCTGTAGGTGTGGTCAAGGTCCTGGAGGTCGTCCTCCTCCTCGTCCTCCTCGCCGGGCGGCGGGCTCTCGCAGGACGGGCTGTCCTGGCCGCGGCTCAGGTACTCGCCCAGCGCCGACCTGTGTATGTACGAGGAGGAGCAGGGGCACACGCGCACACACACACACACGCACACACACACACACACACACACACACACGTTTTTGCAAATGTTAGGGTCACAAAATTAACCCAAATAAAATGATACATATATATATATATACATATACAAATAACAACGTTGGCAACAAGCCAAGTGCGTGCGTGCGTGCATGTGCATGTGCATGTGCATGTGCATGTGCATGTGCATGTGCATGTGCATGTGCATGTGCACTGCACTCCACCGCAACCTACAGACTTCTAAGGCGGGGGCGGGGCGGGCTTGGTTTGTGTTTACCTAGTTAAATCCTAGAGTGTTAATTCAACTCTGAAGTGTACTCTCTCAGAGTTAAATGAACACTCAGGATTGTACAGTGTACACATTCCCATGCCAAGGCAGTGAATTGTGTTTGTGAAGCCCTGCCTGTGCGTGCTGGCGTGCTTCTCTCTGACGGTTTGTTTTGCTGTAGCGTCTCAGAGTCAACATCAGTTGGGCTGTGGCACGCACATAAAACTTTAGGTGATCATTTATCACACGCTATAACGCTCCCTCAGCTTAGGCCTTGTCTGCATAAAGCTGCCGTGGGGCTCGTATAACCTTGTAACCGCCTCTAAGGACTGAAGAAAAGCAGCCTCGCATTTTTTGTGTGTGATGTTTTCTCTCAATTTTATGCAGTGTATATTTTGAGCAGGGTTCACTGGGTGGCCCGAGGTCATCGTCACATAAAGGATGTTTTCAGCGTCTCAAACTCCAAGACACCAAACCACATAATGGGGGGAAAGTGAAGTGAAGCCACTTAACTTCCCATATACTAAAATTAGATCAAGTACAGCTAGTTCATTCACACTACAATGCTGAAGATCTGCTGCTTGTTCAGGTGATAACTGCTGTTCCTCAGTAAGAGCAGAGGACGTGGTCATATCCTAATACTCCTTTTAACTGCTGTTCCTCTGTAAGAGCAGAGGACGTGGTCATATCCTAATACTCCTTTTCTTTGCAGAGGAATGAAGGGAGGCATATTAATATCACAGCAACCACAAATCCACTCCTCCAAGTTATTACAAAGCTGCACAAAAAAAGAATAATAATAAAAAGAATGTCATTACACTACCGTCCAATCAGAATCGCTGATAATAATAATGTCCCATCCAATCACATTTGCTGTTATCAACCATCCAATCATGGGTGCTGTTACAAGGCCATCCAAGTACAATCTCCATTACAAAGCCACCCAGGCTGAATTCCCATTAAAAAGCCATCCAATTAGAATCGCGGTTACAGATAGAAGCAGCGTCCGTTGGTGTGGGCCATAAGAAGTATGGTCAAACAAGGGTGATGACAGACAGGGGGACACTGGGACAGTGACCAACGCAGATACACACAGCGGCCAATGCATCAAAATTCAACAAAGTTTAACTGAGTTCAACTTTATTCTAACCCAAATCTGAATGCTTGCGGACCTGAAATGTCAACCATGCGAATGCTTCGCGTCCGGAAACTCCACCCTTTCACTGGCATTGAATGGAAGTGAAGAGGATGCCAAATGTTTCAGTCTCTCAGAGTACACTTAATGCTTAAACTGTCATGATGCCCTGATGTGCATGTCCACGCACGTTGTGAGGCTTGAAACAAGTGTGTGTGTGTTTGTGTGTGTGTGTGTGTGTGTGTGTGTGTGTGTACGTGCATGCATGCATGTGTGTTACATAAACACACCTGGATAAGATGTTATAAACCAAGGGGGAGTGTGCATCAAACCCCTTTGTTTGACTTGCGTGCACAATAAAGATGTGATTATGTAAACTTGGAGTGGAAAATTCTTGTGTCTGTCAGCGTCTGTTTTTCTGTGTGTTTGTGCCCAACCCTGTATATGAACGTGTGCGTGCGTGCGTGCGTGCGTGCGTGCGTGCGTGCGTGCGGTGCGTGCGTGCGTGCGTGCGTGTCAAAAGGTGAACAACGCACTGACCTTATAGCGGAGGTTCTGCTCCCTACCGGGCTGACTGGTAGGGGTCTGATGACGGGGAACAAGGCCTGGTTCCTGACGCGGACGCCATTTTGAATCACACCGCGGGGAACTAGAGAGAGAGAGAGAGCAGAGGAGCAGACACAGGTGCTTATTATTAACACAAAGATACACACAAGCTCCACGACAGCGGCCGGTGCTGATCCATGGGAGATTACTGGCACATTACCATGGTCAACAGTACACACACGTTACGGATGAACACATACTGAAATACTGGAGAAAAAAAACACAAAAAAATGTGCTTAAACCCCATGCAGCATCCGTGGTGTAGGGAAAGCTTTCGCTGAAAACAGCAGATATCGCAGGAAAAGCGACCAGTACAGAGCCCTGAGGGACTCCACTCAACTATAATGGGATTTAAGTGGTTGACGTCGATTCAGTGCGTGGGAGAAACCGGTGGTGTAAAGTAACTAAGTACATTTACCTAAGTAAATGTATAAAGTACTCACTGCATTAGTGAGTACTTTATACTTTTGGTACTTTTAAGTAGATTTTGATACCAATACCTTTGTACTTTTACTCATGAACATTTTGAATTCCGGACTATAACTTGTAACGGAGTAGTATACGTTCTACAGTGCAGTATTGATACTTTTACTTAAGTAAAACATGTTTGAGTGCTTTTTCCACCAGCGAACGCGTGGGAGAAACACTGCGGACGGCTCTTTGGCGATCACTGTCAGGCCTCTCCGTTAGAGCCCAGAGCAGCTCGATGAGGCTTCCGACCGACCGCCGGAGAGGAGAGGGCCCCACAGTGCAGTATTGATGAGCAGGGCCAGGTTCAATTGAGCGGTAAAGCGTCATAAATGAGTTAAGGCTGCTGCAAATCATTCAATTACCAACGACCGCTGGGCTCGGGCTGAGTCAAGACCGTCCGTCTCTGTTCTCTGGACTCCACAGAACGAAGCGTGGGCTTATAGGGATAGAACGGAGCGCGTGTTTGCTTAATTCCTCTCCGTTATTTCAAGGGGTCAACGGTTGCTCTAATCAATGCTTGTGAGCATGAAGAACTATGCCCTCCCCCCAAAAAAAAAACTAAAACTAAAGAAAAGCCAGAAACCAATGAAATGTAAAAATCACACCAGTGTAAAGTGAGGGGCGCTCTGGGGGAAAGGAACTGGTCGGAATAA
Source organism: Electrona antarctica (assembly GCF_951216825.1). Classification (NCBI taxonomy): domain Eukaryota; kingdom Metazoa; phylum Chordata; class Actinopteri; order Myctophiformes; family Myctophidae; genus Electrona; species Electrona antarctica. The sequence goes on along the minus strand of NC_136798.1, from coordinate 7,758,124 downwards.
CGTGTTCCTTCCACGTGCTACGTCCGGCCAGGGAAATTCCCCCCTGTCAGGTGAAAAGAAGCAGCTTGGACTCCTCATGCATAGAAGGAGGCATGAGGTCAGTCCGCTGCCCCCCCAGGTTGGCAGAGGAAGTGTAGCGCCCAGGATTACATAAGATAATTGGCACTGGGTGAAAAAACTGGGTTGCAAAATCGTGGGATAAAAATGATATATACAAAAAAAAGTGAGGGGCGCTCTTATCATTGTGACGTAACATGTCGATTTGCTCAGACACGTAACTTCTCCTTTCATTGTCAATGACAAATGTGACACGAGTTAGGACAAAAATCTGTATATAGGAGGCCCTCAAAAATGCAGCCACTGCAAATTTAGCCACTTGCTTATGACCTTGAGGAGGGTTCGGGGACCCCCAAGGTCCCCACTAAGGGGGGTTTCCAGGAAGTCTCCAGCAGAATTATTGATAATTAGGAATCAAATGGACCCTTTATAGGTCTGTAACTCTGACTGACAGTGTACAAAATGGAACCATTACGGACCCTTACACCGTCAAAGTTATGGGGGTCCACCACCTAATACATAACAAACTGGGGGTCCTTGAAATCAAAGTGAGAAACACAGCTGCTCTGAATTAATGTTTATGGGGTGTTTTAAGAACGTACATCACAGGTTGGAATCTCCGTTCTCTGGATTCTGGCTTTGTGCCCAAACGTGGGCGAGTGGGAGTCTGGACAAATGAAATTACCTCTCTGTCTCTGGAAGAATATATACAACTACTAGTCTGTGTGCAATTCAAAGACTGAAGCATCTCTATTCTACTGATCTCATCACCTGCACAATGTGTTGTATAATAATTAAATAACTTAGTCCCCTCTCCTCTCCGTTGGGTATATATTTCTTGTCCTCTGATTGCATGATGCATTTACGGTACCCGTCCTAACCATTAGGAGCAGTGGCTGCTATTAATGCAGCGCCTGGGGAGCAGTTAGGGGTTAAGTGCCTTGCTCAGAGACACTTCAGCACGTGGGTGAGCCGGGGGACGAACCAGGTGAACCAGGGACCTTCTGATTCCCATGAGGCCGCTATAGCTATTCAGCCATGGCTGAATGTGTGCGTGCATGTGTGCGTGCGCGAGTGAGTGAGCGAGTGAGAGAAATTGTGGCTGGAACACTCTGTACTTCACCCTGCCAATCTCACACAGTGTTTGAAACATGGAGGAGAGGAGAGGAGAGGAGAGGAGAGGGGAGGAGAGGAGAGGAGAGGAGAGGAGAGGAGAGGAGAGGAGAGGAGAGGAGAGGAGAGGAGAGGAGAGGAGAGGAGAAGAGAAGAGAAGAGAAAGGTCTTTATTAATGTCCCAGAAGGGCAATTAGGTTTACAGCAAAAGTAGTGGTTTAAAACATATAAACAATACAAACAATACAGGACAACAACAGACATGAGACACCATAGCATAAACAGAGGTCTGGGCGCATCTAGTGCAGGTATAGAATCAAAGATAAAAAATCACACCCGTGTGAACTGAGTGGTGTAAGGTCTGTCTGACGTAATGAAATCATGTCTGACGTAATGAAATCACACCCGGGTGTGATTTCATTACCTGGCTTTGTTTGTGCAGAAACAATGAGCATGGTTGCTATGTTCACCCTGTTCACCCAGGTGTGATTTCATTACGTCATTACAACAGGGTGAACATAGCAACCATGCTCATTTTTTCTGCACAAAAAAGCCAGTTGTAGGAGTGGTTTACACCACTCAAAAATAAGAAAGGCTACATTCAGAAAAGTGCTAGGATATAAAGAAGAGAAGAGAAGAGAAGAGAAGAGAAGAGAAGAGAAGAGAAGAGAAGAGAAGAGAAGAGAAGAGAAGAGAAGAGAAGAGAAGAGAAGAGAAGAGAAGAGAAGAGAAGAGAAGAGAAGATGGAAACAGAGCAGAGATGTTAGTCTGTTTGGCTGATCTAGTCTCCAGTCTCTCCACAGCTGTCCCCGTTCAGTAAAACAGCTGTCACGTTCGTGTCTGGGGTCAGTTTGTATCTCATAAATAATGACCTACCTCTTTCCTTTTTGCTTGGTTTTGCTACGCAAGCATATTTTAAGGTGTTATTATTGCATCACCAACGCTGGCTACATTCACTGCAAAAACTCCCCGCACCCGTTTTTAGCCCATGTCCCTGTAAGTCTGAGCATGATTGATGTTATGCAGATAATAATTCCTAAGACCTGCTTTTGTGTTTTATTTTTTGGTTGAGAAATATGTTCTCAGCTCAGGGCTAGGAGGCTCATTAAAATGTAGGTTTCACTCTATAATAATAATAATAATAATAAAACTTTATTTGTATAGCACCTTTCATGACATGAAATGCAGCTCAAAGTGCTTTACAGAGCAATGGAGAAAAAAAAGAAAAGCAAGGCATAAACATTAATACAGTGAGGACATGAATAACAAAAACAATTAAAAGATCAATTAAAAGTGTAGAAGTGGGTCTTGAGCTGCGCTTTAAAAATGTCTACAGAGGCTGCCTGTCGAAGGTACAGTGGGAGTTTGTTCCACGCCGTCTGCCCGTAGAAGCAAAACGCTGCTTCCCCATATTTTTTAGTTGCCATTTTTTTAGGCAAAGCGAGCAGGCCAGCAGTGGAAGACCTTAGGGTCTTCCACTGCTAGTCATGTTGGGACTCAAGAAGAACATTGTCACTGTCGGCTGTAAACGTTGCATGTCCAATATCTTTCAGGAAATTGAACCAAGAATTGCAGAAATACCGAAAAGTGCAGATCTACAAGCTCACAATGCATCATGGTGCGACACATTGTTAAACTTGTACGACTATTTTCACTACTTGAGAGACCTAGAGTCTAAATGAGTAGTTTTCACACTTTCAAGATTTTTCGCTAAACTCTAAAATGACACATGATAGGGTGCGGTCACATCCAACTTCCAAATTTCTACCTGTGCGGGCGGACTCTGCCAATTATTTTCAATGGGAACGGAGCGGCCATTCATGGATTTCTACCAAAAAAAACAAACAAAAAAAACACTCTGTTCCCACTGAAAAGCTTTGGCAGAATCCACCCGCATAGGTAGAATTAAAGTTCAGTGTGACCACACCCGTGGGCCTAAATGACAAAAAAAAAGAGAAAATACCGGTACATAAATAAATAAACACAACACGATGTATCATCACAGAAGGTCAAAAAAAAAGAAAATAAATAAATAAATAGGTCACACAATCCTATATAGAGCCTTTATTCTCGGTGAATAGTGCAATATGGTTCATTCTGGGGTGTACAGTACAGTATGTCATGTTTGTGTTGCTGCAGCTTGAAGTTAGTTACTGTAGAGAGGAGATGTGCAGCAAAATGAAACACACCCACAATTAACGTTATTACCTTCAGCTGTGCTTACACGTCAAAATGTCTGCTGTGAAAAAGGGTCTATTGCCATTGTGTGTGTGCGTGCGTGCGTGCGTGCATGCGTGCGTGCATGCGTGTGTGTGTGCATGTGTGTGTCCAAACAGTAATCTTATTGAGTGTGGTGGTGAGGGTGGGTCTGCCTCTCTGATATCTCCAGCCCTGCTCTCCGTAACCTTATAAGTAAGTCCCTGCACAGTGTCTTGTCTGTAATCTTGATCACTGACTGCAAGGTTGTGCGTGCGCGTGCATGCTCGTGGTCGAGTGTGCGTGTGCGTGTGTAATTGTAGGTCTCCCTGGGTTAACATGCCTGCCCCCCCCCCCCCCCCCCCCCCCACCACCACCCTCACTCTAGTCAGGCTTTGGGTTGCCATAGCGACGGCTCCCTTTTCCACATGCCACAGAGTGGTAGATCATGCATTAGACAAGGAGGGGGAAGGTGCAGAGAGAGAGAGAGAGAGAGAGAGAGAGAGAGAGAGAGAGAGAGAGAGAGAGAGAGAGAGTGAGTGAGTGAGTGAGAGAGAGACCTTATGTCAGCGATTTCCAACCCGTGGGTCAGGGCCCGTTGGCTGGCCGTGAGGATATTGCATGCGGGCGCACCCAAAGCATTCCAAAGACTAACTTTTTCCTGTCAAGGATGTGTTTGGCCACGGACAACCTTCAGTTCTTTGAGGGGTGCCAGCCTCTCCTATATCCAGCTTTAAGTGTATGTTCACAAACTTTGTCCTACACAAACATAAAATTCCAATTGACAATGAATGGAGAATTTTACATCATAGGGCAGTATTATGCGTGTCTTAAGTACCAGGTCTTATGACTTAACTTAAGACCTGGAGGCGTGGTCGATGCTGTTTGGCCACTCAGAATAGCCAAATGGCATTGATCACGCCTCCAGGTCTTAAGTTAAGTAATAACCTCTTAAGACACGCATAATACTGCCCTATATAGTGTCTGAGCAAATAGGCATAGTGTCTATTTTAGGTCATGATGATGTACGATGATAAGAGCGCCCCTCACTTCACACGGGTGTGAAGCTTTTTTAAACAAAGCTTGCAGCGCGTACAGTACATCTGCGATTGAATAGCCAACAAACGTATAAAGCTTGGATAAAGTGGTTCAAATGATTGTGATGCTGAATTAAACATTTTTCTGGGAAAGGACCCAACTTTGAGAACCACTGGTATTGATAATATGACATTCTTATTAGGAATATTTGAAACTTACGGCTGAGCTCGGAACTTTAAAGTTAAGTCAGACGTGTGAGTGAAGTCGTTTTGGGGAGCGCTCGTTTCATATCACTCAACATCCATCACTTGTTTTTCTAAATTGTATATTGTCTCTGTGTGGCGGAAATGTGCAAAAAACGTTGCTTTTTAGGATTCAAATTCAAAAGTAACAAAAGTAGCAGATCTACAAGCTCAGAATGTGTCGCTTTGAGGCACGTTTCGAGCTTGTAGGGCGTTAATTTACGAGAAAACACAAAAAGTTAAAATAATGTAATTAGGCACTTTCTGCCCGACAGCACAAGGATATTCTGGTCATTGAGTGACATAATAGGAGCGCTATACCCAAAACAACTTTCTTTGGACTCACGTGGCCCACGCAGGTGTAAAACGCAGCAAAAAGGAGACACAACCAGCAGTTCTCTTCAAGGACAGCTGAAGTTGTTACTTGTTATGGACTCTGAACCAATGTGAAAATACCCTCCTCCAGGTTTTGCTCTTCTTAGAAGTACAGAGCTAGGTTGAAGTCGAATACAAAACAAAAGTGAACACAGATAATACTGACCGCGAGTTTACACAGGTGCGGGCAAAAAAGACTGCCGCAGTATCTGACTGTCCTTGAATTAGTACTGCTCACTCCCTCACTGGCACCGTTTCCCATGGACTAGTACTGGGATGTAGGCCTACATAATGTTCAGATGATGGAAATGCTTTGGTCAATAGATTATTGAGCGTACCTCCCAGCCCTGGCAGAGTAGTTCTGGAGTAGTTC
>NC_136798.1:7740230-7747730 GCF_951216825.1 Electrona antarctica | reverse complement strand
CATATCCTGTACATCCATTACAGGTGTAGGTCTACTCGTTCGACTCCAGTGTGTACATATCCTGTACATCCATTACAGGTGTAGGTCTACTCGTCCGACTCCAGTGTGTACATATCCTGTACATCCATTACAGGTGTAGGTCTACTCGTCCGACTCCAGTGTGTACATATCCTGTACATCCATTACAGGTGTAGGTCTACTCGTCCGACTCCAGTGTGTACATATCCTGTACATCCATTACAGGTGTAGGTCTACTCGTCCGACTCCAGTGTGTACATATCCTGGCTGTAAGTTACAGACACATAGTTGCCGTTAATTCTACTCTTAAAAATAAACACAAACGGTGTAGTTTGTCAAAAAATAAACTTGGAACTTGGAGCAACTAGGCTATACAAACATTGACTATATACTGAGGCCATCTTGACATTACGTTAATGGCAGGGTGGTAACTATAGGTGCAATTTGCCTGATTGTATTAAACGACATCAAACTCACCAGTCATTGCAGCTGTACGAAAAGCTTGAATTATCCTCTTTCTAACTGCTGAAAGTGTTTGTTTCATAAAATCAGACAGGTCGGAAGAGAGTGGTGCGACAGTGCCCCCTGTTGGTACTCTAAACATAGGGACATGGTACTCTAAACATAGGGACATGGTACTCTAAACATAGGGACATGGTACTCTAAACATAGGGACATGGTACTCTAAACATAGGGACATGGTACTCTAAACATAGGGACATGGTACATAGGGACATGGTACTCTAAACATAGGGACATGGTACTCTAAACATAGGGACATGGTACTCTAAACATAGGGACATGGTACTCTAAACATAGGGACATGGTACTCTAAACATAGGGACATGGTACTCTAAACATAGGGACATGGTACTCTAAACATAGGGACATGGTACATAGGGACATGGTACTCTAAACATAGGGACATGGTACTCTAAACATAGGGACATGGTACTCTAAACATAGGGACATGGTACTCTAAACATAGGGACATGGTACATAGGGACATGGTACTCTAAACATAGGGACATAGGGACATAGCTGTTCCTTGGAGTGGTTGCACCACTCAAAAATCCACTGTAGACATGTTATGAGCTACTTTTGTTTTTCCTTGCAGGTGATTATTTTTCCAAGTGTTGCAGTTTGGAAGTGCTCGTTAGATTTCACTCAACTGCCCTGCATGCGTACCACGCGTTTTGAATTTGCACATAATGCAGGAGGCAGCAGGACGTTCCTTTGCTGAAAGTAAGCGCTTCCAAACTGTGATGATCTCAAGATGGCCGCGGTCGTGGGCACAGGTTGCAGAAAGAAAAAAGGAAGTAATTCACTTGAGCATAAACAATAAAGGAAAGGGGTTGTAATCTGTAATACACCTCTAAGATGGTTTAGCAACCACCAATAAACTGGAATCTGTTGTGAACGTGTCATGTTGTGCGGTGGAGTGCCGAAAACGAGAAGGAAAGAATAAAAGTCTTCATTTTTACAGAATTACCGTTATAAAACAGTCAAATTGCCAACCACAGAACATCTTTGGCTGTGAGCCATCCTAAGAACCGAAAGGGAACGAGAGGAGCTCATTAGAGATGCCTGACTATGCGGTGCACCTGTCATGGCAGGTAAATCAACTAAGCTACAGGGATGTAAATAGGTTTTCAATGTAATGGGTCCCGGGACCCGGGGGTGGTCTTTAGGTTTTCAATGTAATGGGTCCCGGGACCCGGGGGTGGTCTTTTAACCCATTCAATGTAATGGGTCCCGGGACCCGGGGGTGGTCTTTTACATCAGTGGCTTTCAACCACTTTCATATCAAGGACCATTATTTATTCGCCATTTGAGCCACGGACCACCGTATGATGAGATTTTGCCTCTCAGGCACACAACGGCACGACTCCATTCATGCTGTATTGATGTTGGTACCTATAGGAGAGATAACAGGCGTTGATCAAAATAACAATTCTTCTATACATTCTCTAATTGTGTAGATTTTTAGTAAATTTACAGGGGGCACTGTTGCACCACTCTCTTCCGACCGGTCTGATTTTATGAAACACTTTCAGCAGTTAGAAAGAGGATAATTCAAGCTTTTCGTACAGCTGCAATGACTGGTGAGTTTGATGTCGTTTAATACAATCAGGCAAATTGCACCTATAGTTACCACCCTGCCATTAACGTAATGGCAAGATGGCCTCAGTATATAGTCAATGTTTGTATAGCCTAGTTGCTCCAAGTTTGTTTTTGACAAACTACACCGTTGGTTGTCTGCCTGTCTGTCTGTCTGCCTGTCTGGCATGCTGAATGGCAGTCAAGCGGAATGTATGGCTAAACTGACGGATGACAGCTTGGCTGGCAGACATCATGTGCCAGGACTTCATGTTGCGTTTGTTCAAAATGAACACGGCGGTCTAGCACACACGCAGCTCCTAAAATAAACCCTGTGGAAGGTTTAAATGGGGGGCATTTCAAAGACACACCACAGCTCTGCCTCCTACTGGTCTGTCTCAGAGTGCAGTACCAGGGGTCCCCAGTGGGGTCCTTGGGGGGCAGTACCAGGGGGTCCCCAGTGGGGTCCTTGGGGTGCAGTACCAGGGGGTCCACAGTGGGGTCCAGTACCAGGGGGTCCACAGTGGGGTCCAGTACCAGGGGGTCCCCAGTGGGGTCCCTGGGGTGCAGTACCAGGGGGTCCCCAGTGGGGTCCTTGGGGGGCAGTACCAGGGGGTCCCCAGTGGGGTCCTTGGGGTGCAGTACCAGGGGGTCCACAGTGGGGTCCAGTACCAGGGGGTCCACAGTGGGGTCCAGTACCAGGGGGTCCCCAGTGGGGTCCCTGGGGTGCAGTACCAGGGGGTCCCCAGTGGGGTCCTTGGGGTGCAGTACCAGGGGGTCCCCAGTGGGGTCCTTGGGGTGCAGTACCAGGGGGTCCCCAGTGGGGTCCTTGGGGTGCAGTACCAGGGGGTCCCCAGTGGGGGCCAGTACCAGGGGGTCCCCAGTGGGGTCCCTGGGGTGCAGTACCAGGGGGTCCCCAGTGGGGTCCTTGTTGTGCAGTACCAGGGGGTCCCCAGTGGGGTCCTTGGGGTGCAGTACCAGGGGGTCCCCAGTTGGGTCCTTGGGGTGAAGTACCAGGGGGTCCCCAGTGGGGTCCTTGGGGTGCAGTACCAGGGGGTCCCCAGTTGGGTCCTTGGGGTGCAGTACCAGGGGGTCCCCAGTGGGGTCCTTGGGGTGCAGTACCAGGGGGTCCCCAGTGGGGTCCTTGGGGTGCAGTACCAGGGGGTCCCCAGTGGGGTCCTTGGGGTGCAGTACCAGGGGGTCCCCAGTAGGGTCCTTGGGGTGCAGTACCAGGGGGTCCCCAGTGGGGTCCTTGGGGTGCAGTACCAGGGGGTCCCCAGTGGGGTCCTTAGGGTGCAGTACCAGGGGGTCCCCAGTGGGGTCCTTGGGGTGCAGTACCAGGGGGTCCCCAGTACCAGGGGGTCCGTTGGGGTGCAGTACCAGGGGGTCCCCAGTACCAGGGGGTCCCTTGGGGTCCAGTACCAGGGGGTCCACAGCTAAATTAGTGTCACAATCATTCTAACCACTCCAACCATATTTTATACTTTGGCTATTCAATAGCAGATATACAAGCTCATGAGCTCATACATGAACTTGTAGATCTGCAACAACAAAAAAACGTACAAATCTTTGAATATATATATTTTTTAAAGCGAACATCTTTTCAATCTTTGTTTCTGGCTCCAGACGGGAGGGTCGCGGACAAACATCAATTTGGGGGTCTTTCGAAACACTGCATTACCGTTACGCCCGCACGCACACACGCAGTCGCAGACTCATTCAAACCAACGGCTTCCTTCCAGTTCCCGCTCGAAGGGAAATTGACCCAGATCTATTTGTATACAGTGCACGATAATTGTGATTTACTCACAATCAACTCTCAACTGGCGGCGGCGGGGGGGGTTGGGGCTTGCCTGTGTGTGTGTGTGTGTGTGTGTGTGTGTGCGTGCGTGCGCGCAGCCCCAAAGCGGCATCGGCGGGCCATCTCTATTTCTCCCCCTGCAGGGTCGGGTGTACGGCGTACTGTAGATAAATCAATGTAAATGTGTGTCCATGTGAGCAACAGAGGAGGAGCAGGACGGGGGGATTTCTTTTAGCAGGACGGGGGGATTTCTTTTAGCTTAGCTCAGCTCAGAGCGGGATGTAGGGAACGCACCAGGCCCTGATTGGGGGCTTTAAGGACACGGCCCCGTTGTGATGTACTGCGGGGCTCAATGGAGATATACTATACCGCTGTTGTCGAGCATGCAGAAGAAACCTCTTATCTCCACATTCTAAACCTTTTGGGTTGTTGTTTTTTTTGCTGACTGTGATGTCACAGTCAGCAAATCCCATATATGACATTAGGAATCTGCCAGCAGATGTCACTGTTTTCACTGTTTAGCCTGTTTTCATTGCAGCTCAAAAGTCTTCACAGACACAGAAAATCCACTGAATGTTTAAAATTCAGGGGTTTTTTGGGTGTAATTGAGGTAAAAAAAAACCTAAAATAAAAAATAAAAAATAAAAATAAATGATACGTAGCTTGTGGAGTTAGTTCAGTCAGATATACTCGAGGGGTTTCATTCCGTGCTCAAGGACGCATTCATATACTCAAGGGGTTAATATGCTGCTTTACTATGTGGGTGTATAAGTGTGTGCGAGACCCACACGTCATTAGCTGATGTGGCAGTCAGATGACCAATTGGGCTAACTAGACTGCATGCTCTTCCTGCCTTCCTCCAAGGACTGTCTAAAGAGGACAAGACGCGAAGACCGTACGGGCGACGCCATGTTGCTCCATGGTGCTCCATGGAAGGAAAGAAACATGCGCAGTTGAGACCAAGGAAGCTGAACGCGGAAGTGTTGGCTGCATATAGCCCATTGCGCATGTTTCTTTCCTTCCATGGAGCACCATGGAGCAACATGGCGTCACCCGTACGGTCTTCAAGTCTCGTCCTCTTTAGACAGTCCTTGCCTTCCTCTACATATGGTTCCTGATGTTTGCTCCCACGCTCTCAAGAGTTTATTATTATTATTTTTAAAGAGTTTATAGTCAAGATTATTGTTGAACATCTGCATTGCTTTATGTACAAGAAGTTTACACAATTAGAGAATGTAGAAGAATTGTTATTTTTGACCAACATTTGCCAAAAAGCATGGAATTGTGGACCAAATCCTATCCAACGACAACAACATATTCTTTATTTATGTGATGTATGTTCCCCATGGGGGGTTTTATTGTATATCTATATCCCTGCTCTTTATGTTTTACGATGGTGTTTAATCGTGCAGAGCAGGGAGAAAATGCAGCAGAGCCGAACGCCAAGATAAATATCATATGCACACTTGTATTCTCATTCTATAATAAATATTGGTTAAATCTAGTTGTCTGAACTGAAATGAAAATGAATATCATGAAACCTTTAACACACTACTACTTGATCACGTTACATCGTCACACAAAAGCATTCCAAAGTATATCAGATCTGCAAGCTCGAAACGTGGCGCTGAGCGACACGCTTCGAGCTTGTAGATCTGCTGCTTTTGCGACTATAAGCATTTGAATCCTGAAAAGTAACAGTTTTTGGACATAATGTGACTCTTTTTGATACAGAGTCATGGCGGCAAGACTAAATGAGTTAACCTGTTCTGACCTGAGATCAGATTCTAAAAATGTCTTCTACATCCTGACAGTTTTCTGGAAAAGCTATGTTTCTATGTTAGTCGTTCTGCTATTTTTCAATAGCTAAAGCATAACATAATGCTAACACCAAAATGGGTTCCCGCCCAAAATGGGCACAGGCAGACTCTTCACATAAACTAGAGCATGTCTGAAATAAATGTCAGGGCTGAAATCGACGTGTAAATATGAAATAAATGCTTAAACATGTAGCTATAGGTGTAATGTTAGAGACCACAGAAGTGAGGCCTGTTTTCTCAACTCGTTTCTCTGCAAGAAGAATTACTCTACAAGCCATATCTCCAAAACTAATGGTGCAGGTCAAACTGAACAACCAATATGTCAATTTGAAGCTATGATTGAAAAACGAAAATGAATATTAATCCAATGACTGTCTCCCATTCACGGTGGGTCACATATGAGGTTTCCACCGGACTCCCTGTGTGCCTTTCTTCCGCATCGTCAACAGAACCTATTTATCCTGTGTGTGTGTATCCGATGAACAGCACACCGTGACGGCGTCACATTGTTTGCGCTCAATAGTTGAAGCAGAGTTTGACAAGAGTTGACAAGGCAAGTACACCCCCCAGACCCCCCCCCCCCCCCCCCCCCATGTCAGTGGGCTGGGCGGTGGGGGGGGCAACAATCACTCAGGATATGCCCTTCTCCAATCTATTCTATATGCCAGTGGTTCTGCACCAGTGGTCCTTGAGGGGGTTCCAGGTGGTCCCCAGCTGTACCAAATGGACCCTTGTAGATCTTTAACTCTTTTACGCTCTCAAGAGTTACATTATTGTTGAACATTTGCCAAAAGCATGGAATTGAGGGCAAAATCCTCGGCAACAAAATATTCTTTAGTTTTGGGTCTGAGAGGCTAAATGTCATCAAATGGTGGTCCGTGGCTCAAATGCTGAATAAATAATGGGACTTAATATGAAAAGGGTTGAAAAGAGAACCTGATCTATACAAGCCATCTATCCATCCTTCCTTCCATCCATCCATCCATCCATCCTCTCTCCATTCATTCATTCATTCATTCATTGATCCACCTTACCATGCTAGCCAGCCAGACTCATCTCTCCCAGACATTAAGAGGGTGTGTGCGTGCGTGCGTGCGTGCGCGTGGGAGGGTGGGGTGGGGTCCTGAGGGAGTCTCTCTCTCTCTTCCTCTCTCTCTCTCTCTCTCTCTCGCCGCAGGCCCCACATGGTCTCCTTGACCATTACTACTCCATTAGGAGCCGTGATGGAGGCCGCTGTGCTGCAGACGCCTAATGCATCCGTCCTCCTCCATTTAGACAGGCTCCCACAACCAGCCCTGATTGGGATCCAATGTCCATTTTAAACCTCCGCCGCCCGGGGAGAGAGAGATGATGGAAGGGTGTGTGTGTGTGTGTGTGTGTGTGTGTGTGTGTGTGTGTGTGTGTGTGTGTGTGTGTGTGTGTGTGTGTGTGCGCATGTTCGTCGGGGTGGAACTGAGAGGTGTCGGGTAAAGATACAGGAATCACACGGGATGTGATGTTTGAGCCGTAGCGAGATTTCCCGTCCATCCTCGTTTGCTTCCATCTACTTATTGTGTCTTTTTAAAGACACCGTACCGTACCGTACCGCACCGGTACCGCACCGCACCGTACCGTACCGCACACGCACCGCTACCGTACGCCGTACCGCACCGTACCGTACCGCACCGCACCATACCGGCACCGCACCGTACCGCACCGTACCGTACCGTACCGCACCGTAACCGCACCGTTACCGCACCGCACCGTACCGCACCCGTACCG
>NC_136798.1:7696015-7740030 GCF_951216825.1 Electrona antarctica | reverse complement strand
CAGACTGGGAATACTCGTCTAAAACCTCTACAATACAATTGGCTTATGAGAGTGTACATCTCACCAGTTAAACTTAATAAGTATAATTGTAATATTCCAGATGTATGCACCAGATGCGGTGAAGATAGAGGCACATTGTTCCACTGTCTATGGTCCTGTCCAAAATTGATGGAGTTTTGGGGGAAGGTCGGGCAGGAAATACAGAAGATTTTGTCAATAAATATTGTACCAGAACCAAAGTTCTTCCTGCTCGGTCTATATCCAGAGGGACACAAGATAAAGCGTAATGAACAAATGTTTATAGATATATGTCTTTTACAAGCTAAGAGAGTGATAGCATTGACCTGGAAGAGGCCAGACAAACCAAGTATTACACAGTGGTTCAGGGAATTGTCTTTATGTTTACCTTTGGAAAAGATTGCATACATTCTTAAGGACAAACAAGAAATGTTTCAGGAGGTGTGGGGCCGTTTTATAATATACATAAAGTGTTCAAATGTATAAAAATAGCAGATCTACAAGATCACAATGCGTCGCATTGCTGAAGTGGTTAATGCGTGTTTTGTAGTAATAATAATACAAATCTACAAAGTAACTACTAGTAACTAAAGTTGTCAAATAGATGCGGTGGAGTAAAAGTACAACAATGTGGGTCTGAGATCTATAGTAAACTGGAAAGTAAAGTATACAAAGAAGTAAAGTATACCTCAAGGTTGTACTGTCTGTAAGTGCATGCAGTACTTCAGAGAATGCACTCCGTCCCTTATTTCCACCACTGCATGCTATGATATCCCTCCCCCGTCATCTGCTCCCTATGCTGACCAGGGAGGGAGGGCACCCTGAGGGAGGGAGGGCACCCTGACCGCGTGCGTCCCTGTTTATCCCGGTGTATAGTCGTCCCCCCCCATGCTCCCTTCCCAGACACCTCCCCATGCATCCTGCTGCACAAAAAGGACAAACTAAACATCGTTGGACTTCATTAATCCTTCTTCTTTATCTCAGAGGATGTTTAATATCTAGGCCGGTTAGTTTTCAAGGTTTTTCATGGACCCCAGAATTGATATGGTATCTGAAAATGTTTTGTTACTGTCAGGGAACCCCAAGAAGAGAAGATTTGTGTTAAAACACTTTGTACAAGCTGAGCATGTGAGCTTGTATACCAGTATGTCTGCTATTTTTTGAATAGCCAATGCATAAAATATGGATAAAGGTCATGCTGTATTATTAACATATTTTGCTGGTGACCCCTTAGAACACCCTCGAGGACCCATGAGGATCCCCGGACCCCAGTTTGAGGACCAACACTTTGGGCCAACGGAGTAATAAAGTCACATGAACAATTGCATTTCAAATACAAATTTCACAAAACTCAAGTTGACTAACTAATTTTGCCGTTAGTCATTCTCTCCACCAACCAACGATGCATGAACAACATTATAATCCATGATTTCAGAGAAGGGTTGATGGAAATCATTTGTGATTTTAGATTAGAGCATTGCCTGTTTCATCACGCACTGGAGTATATCTTCAATACGAATGCCTGCCGCTTCGATGCGACATGTCGGGTTAACAGAATGAGGCTTATTGAAAACAGCTGAGAAACCGGCGCATTTAACCACAAGGAAAAGAAGCGCAAATAAAGTGAACGACAAATATTCATGCATCCGTCTGTAAAGGACCACTTCACCACTTTTCAACCTATCTTCATATAATAGGTCCTCACTAATAAAAATGATAAAATGGCACGATTTTTTTCTACTCAGTCTGTGTCTCATGTGTGGGCAGTTTAGAAACCGTCTTCCAGTGACATCATCATTAGGCAGATTATTTTTTAAACAAAAATGTTTAGATTTTCATTATCGTGAGAACGATGACTTCCATTTTCGCATTGCAACTTTTCAGGACTAGAAAGCCTGCAGTTTTTATTAGCTTGTATTCCCCATCGATGATGTCACTGGAAGACGGTTTCTGAAACCATCCTATGAGACACAGACCGAGTGGGAGGCGGGGATCAGCGATCAAATTGTAAATCTACAAGCTCACAACGCGCCGCAGCGCCACCTGGTCTCTAAACTATACCCCTTCCCTGGCCAGCCGGGGCGCCTGATGGAGGGGAAAGGAACTGGTCAGAATAACGTGTTCCTTAATCCACGGCGCGCTACGTCCGGCCGGGGAAACTCCCCCCCCCTGTCAGGTGAAAAGAAGCAGCTTGGACTCCTCATGCAAAGAAGGGAGCATGAGGTCAGTCCGTGTATCACCCAGGATTACATTAGATAATTCACACTGGGTGAAAAACAATGGGTTGCAAAATCGTGGGATATAAATTATATATATATTTAAAAAAAAGTAGCAGATCTACAAGCTCTAAACATGGCGTGAAGAGGCGTGTTTTGAGCTTGTAGATCTGCTGCTTTTGAGTTTGAATCCTGAAAATCCTGAAAAACCTTGCATGTTTTTTGACATGCAAGGTTTCCACCTGCCCGACAGAGCCGGCCGACATCTGTCTATTTGTCCATCTAGTTCTACACGGAGCCCACCGGGCTTTGCAAGTACCAACAATGTCTGTATTCATAATGGCCGCTGTGTGCCGCCCTGCCCTGCCCTGCAGTGGTGATTCGTCTAACGGTGAATAAATACAGCTCAGCGCTGTGTACGTCGTCTGGCCACACACACACACACTGTGTACGTCGTCTGGCCGTGGACAAAACAAAGGAATGACAAAGTACACACACACTCTTTACTTCCCAGACATCTCTGTCCGTGCTGTCTGGACTCTTAACATTAATATGTCTGTTCTCTCCTCCACGGACCATATGTTTTAGATGTGTGTGTGTGTGTGTGTGTGTGTGTGTGTGTGTGCGTGCGCTATATGTATGCCTGCCCTCAGTTCCCTGCGGAGTGTGATATTACCCAGCGTGCACTGCTCCCGGGGGCGCTTCTATAACTGCCAGCAACGCCTCTCCTGGAGAGCACAATATTGCACACACACACACACACACACACACACACACACACACACACACACACACACACACACACACACACACACACACACACACACACACACACACACACACACACACACACACACACACACACACACACACACACACACACACACACACACACACACACACACACACACACACACACACACACACACACACACACACTTACTGTACCCCCACAGAGGTGACCCCCGCTGGGCCAAATTTCCCTCTTGCTCCCCTCCAAGCCCAACAGGCCATCTCTGTATTTCTGCGTGTGTGTGTGTGTGTGTGTGTGTGTGTGTGTGTGTGTGTGTGTGTGTGTGTGTGTGTGTGCACGCGCTTGTGTGTGTGTTTGTGAGAATGCGTCTCCCCGCTGCGTGCCCGCCTGCCAGCCGATTAAATCAATGCTCTCTACAGAAGCACTGCTGTCTGTCGGCCTCCCGCCATCGCCAAACGGCGGCCGCCAATCGGAACGCTCCCTCTCCCTAATCGCACCCCCAGCCCCCCCCAAACATTCCCCCCCTCCACCACTCCCCCCGGTCGATAGGCCAATCACGGGAAGGGACTCACAGGAAGGTTCTGTCACCTGGGTTCTAGCTGTCGCCATGGAAACTAACAGGACAACAGGGGGGGGTCACTGCAGACACAGTTGAAACTGGAACACATATTAAAACTAGAAGTACAGAACGGTCTCCACCAGGGTCAACCAAGGGGCCAGTGAGGCTATTCAACGTTGAAGCTCTGGGCCCTAGTGGTAGGAGGAGGGACTACAGGCGGACCCGTGGATTCATGACCGGGAAACCCCGTGCAGCTGGGCTTTAACATTGAGCGCTCGGTTGCACTTCCGCATTTGACCACCAAAATGTGGTGGTCAAATGCGGAAGTAGACGTTCTGAGACGTTACTTCCGGCAGTCTTCCGGGTGCTTCAAAACGCCACTGAGCAACTTCCACTGACATGAATAGCTGGGGGGGCCGAGCTTCGCGCCAGTTCAGTCTCTATCCTTTTATATACTCTATGGGGTCAACCTGTCCTGGATCACGGCTCTGAAAATAGCAGATCTATACGAGCTTGCAGATCTGCTATTTTCAGCATGCAACCGAGTGCTAAATCAGCCATTACATTACAAAGGGGTGGCGGTGGCTCAGGGGTAGAGTGGCTGGATGGTAACCGCAAGGTTGCCTGTTCGAACCCCGGCTCCCCCAGAGTTAGTGTCAAAGTGTCCTTGAGCAAGACACTGAACCCCACATTGTGAATTGATGCACAATCTATGTAAAGCGCCTTGGATAAAGGCGCTATATAAATGCACCATTTACCATTTAAAGGCATCATGAAGGTCTGCATGACAAAATTATCAGGTTCTGCTTCTGAACCTTTTCTGAAAAGACCATTGATATTAAATATTGATGATGATAGTTAAATAGAATCGTGTTAAATCCAAAGGTACATTATGTAGTTGGGCCCCAGGGTGTTTTAATATTTTCTAATATGGGCCCCTTTGAAAAAAGTTTGGACACTTCTGATTTTGGGCGGGAACCCCTTTTGGTGTTAGCATTATGTTATGCTTTAGCTATTGAAAAATAGCAGATCTACAAGCTCATAGCGCGCCACCGAGTGGCGCGCTACGAGCTTGTAGGTCTGATATTTTTGAAAAATCGAAGAACGACTGACATAGAAACATTTTCAGAATCTGATCTCAGGTCAGAATGGGTTAAGCCCTTTCTTGGCACTTTGCTCAATGCTAATGTTGACTATATAGTTGCTCCTACACATACTGTAGATCCACAGCCCTTCTGGCTCCATGTCATGATCTACACTACACTATTGATACTTTTCAAATGTTGTTGTTTTTTTGTGGCTTTCGCCTTTTTATTTTATATATTTTATGGAGAGACAGACAGTAGTAAGTAGCCTTGCCGAGCCATGAGGCCCATAGGGGCAGGAGCCTATCTCCTGTTTCTGTAGCGTGAGGCAGCTTGATGTACAAGTACACCCCCTGGACATGACGCTAGTATGTCGCAGGGACTTACCCCCAATCCAACCCTTGATGCTGAGTGTCAAGCAGGGAGGCACTGGGTCCCATTTTTCTTTGGTATGACCCGGCCGGGGATCGAACCCCGACCTCCCAGTCTCAGGGCGGACACTCTAACCACAAGGCCACTGAGCTGAGCAGACAGTAGGCTGACAGGAAATGGGGAGAGAGATGGGGGGGGAAGACATGCAGTAAAGGCCGTCGGGATCGGGAGTCGAACCCGTGGCACACTGCCAGACTGGATTACCAGCCAAGGTGCCTGGACCACTGAGCCATGGCCCAGGCAGTATTGATACTTTTTACTTGAGTAAAACGTTTGAGTACTTTTTTCCACCACTGAGCGTACGGTACCTAGAGCAGTATAGCCACATCCATCCTCCAGGTTCTAGAGCAGTGCTGTCACTCTCATTCTACGTGGCGACATCACAATGTGCCACCGTGCATCAGAGTTACGTCTGTCTGTTGTTGCACGCGCTGCTGCGCGCCTGTTCCTCCCAGCGCTGAGAGGCACGGACAGACGCTGTGTCTTCATGTTCTGTCACCTTAAAGATTAGTACAGTAGCAAGCTCAAAACAATGTCGCTTCCCGTCGCGTTTTCACGTGGAACTGCAACTATCAAGAAAAGTGTAGATTTACGGAAAAAGCGTAAATCAACAATGGAAGTTAGAATAATGGAGATAAGTGGTTCCTGCTCAGACAACCGGTCTGTACGTGGTGCTCATATCAGGGAGAGTTGTATGACAGTGTGTTGTGAATGTAACCAGACGCCTGGTGCAGGAACGTGCACACATACAGTAGACGTCAAAGGGGGCTTCAGGCCCTGCCCTTTTACCCGTCTGTATAAAACAACTGCCCTTTTACCCGTCTGTATAAAACAACTGCCCTTTTACCCGTCTGTATAAAACAATTGCCCTTTTACCCGTCTGTATAAAACAACTGCCCTTTTACCCGTCTGTAAAACAACTGCCCTTTTACCCGTCTGTAAAACAACTGCCCTTTTACCCGTCTGTATAAAACAACTGCCCTTTTACCCGACTGTAAAACAACTGCCCATTTACCCGTCTGTAAAACAACTGCCCATTTACCCGTCTGTAAAACAACTGCCCTTTTACCCGTCTGTAAACACCACGGAGGCATCGTTTACTAATGGTGAAAGAAATGCAAATACCACTCCTTTCCATGCCATGCTGGAAGGCAGCATTCAGGAGAATTGCTTTTTTTTCTCCTGAACTTGAACACAGCATTTTGCGTTGAACAAATTGCGTTGAAGAAATCCATGTCGTACAACCGCATCTCCACTAGCTAAAAGAGTGCTGGGGTTGCGCCCCGAAAATAGCAGATCTACAAGATCTCAACGCGTCGCAGCGCGACGCGTTGTGAGCTTGTAGTTGTGAGCCAAAGGTGCCCTCTTATGGGATTTCAGCCTCTGACACTCTCTGCACGTCCCTTGCCTGGTGGTCTATTCATGTACAGAAACACGTTGCTGTTATTAATAACATGAGGTTTGGGCATTTGGTGCCACTGTTGATTTAGCACAGAAATACATCATAGTAAAAACACATACAGTACAGTAGAAGCTATATGTCACACTGTGACACATCCCCACATGTCTCCTAATCAACACACACACGTCTTCAGTAACACGTTCAGAAGAGAGGGGGGAAAACATCCTGAATGGAAACAGTCCATCATTCACACATACGCAAATCTGATTGCCAAGTTTGGTGAATGAGGCTGAATGTATGCATGGGCATACTGTACATGCTGCTCTGGTCATAAATAAATGCTCCTCACATCTTCTATACCGTTTGGCCAACTTTGAAACTAGCAATTTGGCCCAAATTAAATCCACTTTTGCGGGATTTCATCAACCCAAAGTGGCTGTGGAAGACGGTGGGGGAATGACGTATAGTTTGTAAAAATGTGTACGTCATCAAAAGGAGGGCGGCGTCTGAAAAGCTAGCGGCGCCATTTTTGTGGGATTTAAACTCTAGCCCACATGACTCAGAATAGAGTGACGGTGGTCTGTTTTTGTAAACATTGAGCTCGTTCCTGGCGACAACACAGTGGGCCAACACCAGAATGGAAAGGAAAAAAAGGTCGGGCTCGACATACCTTACAAGCACAATTGTGAGATGTCAGTTTGTTGAACTCCGTTTGTTGAACTCCCTCTGGTGTCTAAAAAAAGAACGCACACGGATAGTCGGTCAACAAACCAGACAATCCCAGAAGTATGGCGGCCGCTACCACATGACACATATGTTGACGCCCCCTCAAGGAGATTTTGGTACGCTCTATACACAACTGTGCACAGGACTTCCCAACATGCGCACATGGTGCTTACACACAGCGGGCGGTGGGTTGGCCTGTCACCTCTGCACTTTTGTTGAGCAGTGCACACCGTCTCCTTTAAAGTGTGTCCCTCTGTGTGTGTGTGTGTGTGTGTGTGTGTCTCTCTGTCAGTCTGTCGGACCTATTGACCCCTACAGATGACGGGCCATTCCTTGCACGCACGCACGCACGCACGCACGCACGCACGCACGCACGCACGCACGCACGCACGCACGCACAGAGCACCGTGTGCGGTATTTAAAGTATGGCAGCTCTTGCCGGCACGGTAGCAGTAAGATGAGAGAGCGGCTGCCACACACAGATGGAGGATAAATGCATGTGAATGTTCAGATTAAAATGAAATAAGATTAACTTTTGGTGTTTTCTTGGTAAATTGCTGCCCTACTTGATCACACGCCAACGGCAAACAGAAGCATCAAAAGTAGCAGATCCACAAGCTCCAAAACACGGCGCGGAGCGACACGTTTTGAGCTTGTAGATCTGCTACTTTTGTTGGTTTTTTTATTTGGATCGTGAAAAGTAACAGTTTTGGACATAATTATGAGGTTTCCACCCGACAGAGACGATATACTGTAGATCTAAAGTTATATTTATTTTCCTTCTTTTTTTTACCTTTTTACCCATTAAGACCTGGAACGCTGCATGTGTCAACCTGCAAATCTGTGCCACCTTATATTAGCCATTGACCACTTTAAAGGAGCATTCAGTGATTTGGGTGATTTGGAAAAAAAGAAAAAGGTCCGCCCCGGTAACAAGATGTGCACATGCACACGCTCTACAGTGGGTTTTTTTTACCCCAGGGGCTCACTGGGGACAGGGAGGAACTCCTTATATGGTCAGCACACTTTATAGTAGGGAGGATTATCCACAAAATAAGAAAAAATAAGTGATATTTGAATTAAGTGAAATCACTGAATATACCTTTAAACATTATTTTAAACCTTAGCTATTGAAAAATAGCAGATCTACAAGCTCATAGCGCTACGAGTTTGTAGAGCTGCTATTTTTGAAAAGTCGTTAAAATGTGTGCAAATCTTTGAATATATATATATTCTTTCACAGAGAACATGTTAAACTCTAATCATTGCTTCTGGGGGGTCCCTGGAACAACATGTTTTGAGATGGTGGTGGGCTGGCGGCCAAATACATATATTTCTGGGGGTCCTTGACATGAAAACGTTTGAGAACCACTGACAGACATTTGTAGAGTCTGGTCTCAGATCTACTTTGTTTTGCATTCGATTCATCCCCCGTGCTGGACTGGACGCCTGCCCACCCCGGGGCGACGGCCCTGACCGGAGGAAACGGCAGCCTTGGGAGATTCAAGCGTCTGATTGCAGACAGCAAACCTGATGCTCTGGATGTCCAGCTATTTGTGTCTCTCTCTCTCTCTCGTCTTTATTGCTTCCTTTCCGCCATTCCTTTGACCCTGATCTGATAGCTTTTCTCGTGGGAAGAAGAGCGGAGATTTGACCGCCCTTCTGCACGGCATGCTAAGCCTCAGGGTGCCCTGGCGTTACTGTAGTATATATGGATGCTGTGATTGTGCAATGATGTGCAATGCAACGCATCAATGCTAGTAATGAAGGCTCTGTTTCATTCTGATAACAGAGAGGTCAGGGTGCTCATATTGTGCACGTTTGGCTCACTGGAAACACTGAGCTACACCAGTGGGTCTCAAAACGTGGTCCAGACTCCAGGCACCCTCATGGTTCCTTGAGGGGGTTCCAAATGGCCCCTTATGGGTGTGACACTCCCCCTACCATGGACCAGGAAATGAAACCCAATGCATTTTCCTCATAGACATTTCTTAAAGTATTTATTTAAAGACGGTTACGCCACGGACAAAGCCAACTCCAGTCGTGACAACTCATGACAACACAAACAATATTTTGGACCAAACAAATAATTAGAAAGAAGAAAAAAACGGCAGGTTACAACACTTTTTTGTTGTTTTTCTTCTTTGTAATTATTTGTTTGGTCCAAAATATTGTTTGTGTTGTCATGAGTTGTCACGACTCGAGTTGGCTTTGTCCACGGCGTAACCGTCTTTAAATAAATACTTTAAGAAATGTCTATGAGGAAAATGCATTGGGTTTCATTTCCTGGTCCCGGGTAGGAGGCGGGACTGCGACGCTCTATAGAGCATAGACTGTAGAAAATGCTATGGAGCCTTTTGTGCTTTCCGAGAAAGGTAATAACCACCTGACTAAAACACCTATAGGTGGCAGGTGCCCAAGACAGGGACAGACTCACAGCAACACAAACTGCAATAAATGATAAATTAACCCAATATTCAAACCAGATATTATGGACCAAAAATGCCACAATTCAGAAACCATTCAGGCCACAAGCCTTTCTCTGTCTTTCTACGCTTTCAAACACTCGTGGGCGAGCCTAAGTGTTGGTGTTTCACACATGGGGTCCTCACGTGAAAAACATGTGCAGACGTGCAGCATTTAAGATAATTAGTTAATTCTGCCAGCTCAATAACATACATGGGAAAGCCAAGTTCAGGGCAAAAAATATATAAAAAAAATAAAAACATAACTAATTTAGAACTAGATTCTAAATTTAGATTTAGGAACTAGATTCCTCTTTAAAGCCCCACGGCAGAAAAATAAACTGAAAATGAAAAAAATAAGTATTTTGCATCACAGTACTTTCTACTACGTTGAAATGTTACGCAATAACACAGTGTCATGGAGTTTTATATGAACTGTAGATCGTGCAAGTGCATTAACGGTGAGGAAAGCAGCTGTCATCTTTCGCATAATACTTAGCAATTTTTGTGCAAAATGTGAAGTCATTTCAGCTGTGAGACATGAGAACAAATCTGTCTCGAACTCCATCCATCCATGGCCATGATCGTCTTGGATTAGTGTAGTTGGATGTGTGCTGACATGCGAGTTATTAACACTCACCGATTCTTTTACCATTTCATTTTCTCAGCGTTCTAACGGGAGGCATGTGTCAGTGTTTTCTCTTGGTATGGAGAGCGGTTAACGGGAGGCATGTGTCTGTGTTTTCTCTTGGTATGGAGAGCGGTTAACGGGAGGCATGTGTCGGTGTTTTCTCTTGGTATGGAGAGCGGTTAACGGGAGGCATGTGTCGGTGTTTTCTCTCGGTATGGAGAGCGGTTAACGGGAGGCATGTGTCGGTGTTTTCTCATGGTATGGAGAGCGGTTAACGGGAGGCATGTGTCGGTGTTTTCTCTCGGTATGGAGAGCGGTTAACGGGAGGCATGTGTCGGTGTTTTCTCTTGGTATGGAGAGCGGTTAACGGGAGGCATGTGTCGGTGTTTCCTCTCGGTATGGAGAGCGGTTAACGGGAGGCATGTGTCGGTGTTTTCTCTCAGTATGGAGAGCGGTTAACGGGAGGCATGTGTCGGTGTTTTCTCTTGGTATGGAGAGCGGTTAACGGGAGGCATGTGTCGGTGTTTCCTCTCGGTATGGAGAGCGGTTAACGGGAGGCATGTGTCTGTGTTTTCTCTTGGTATGGAGAGCGGTTAACGGGAGGCATGTGTCAGTGTTTTCTCTCGGTATGGAGAGCGGTTAACGGGAGGCATGTGTCAGTGTTTTCTCTTGGTATGGAGAGCGGTTAACGGGAGGCATGTGTCAGTGTTTTCTCTTGGTATGGAGAGCGGTTAACGGGAGGCATGTGTCAGTGTTTTCTCTTGGTATGGAGAGCGGTTAACGGGAGGCATGTGTCAGTGTTTTCTCTTGGTATGGAGAGCGGTTAACGGGAGGCATGTGTCAGTGTTTTCTCTTGGTATGGAGAGCGGTTAACGGGAGGCATGTGTCAGTGTTTTCTCTTGGTATGGAGAGCGGTTAACGGGAGGCATGTGTCAGTGTTTTCTCTTGGTATGGAGAGCGGTTAACGGGAGGCATGTGTCGGTGTTTCCTCTCGGTATGGAGAGCGGTTAACGGGAGGCATGTGTCAGTGTTTTCTCTTGGTATGGAGAGCGGTTAACGGGAGGCATGTGTCAGTGTTTTCTCTTGGTATGGAGAGCGGTTAACGGGAGGCATGTGTCGGTGTTTTCTCTCGGTATGGAGAGCGGTTAACGGGAGGCATGTGTCAGTGTTTTCTCTCGGTATGGAGAGCGGTTAACGGGAGGCATGTGTCGGTGTTTTCTCTCGGTATGGAGAGCGGTTAACGGGAGGCATGTGTCAGTGTTTTCTCTTGGTATGGAGAGCGGTTAACGGGAGGCATGTGTCGGTGTTTTCTCTCGGTATGGAGAGCGGTTAACGGGAGGCACGTGTTGGTTCTCTTGGTATGGAGAGCGGTTAACGGGAGGCATGTGTTGGTTCTCTCGGTATGGTGAGCGGTGAGCTGCAGATAACGCCATGTGCCAGGAAGGATTCAGGAACATTTTTTAACTGACTTTATACAAGCTGTGTGCAGAGTTATTAATAGCCGTTTGTAGACTTAAGAGACTGAGGGAGCAGCAGGACCCCATGCTGTCTGTCTGTCTGTCTGTCTGTCAGTCAGTCAGTCAGTCAGTCAGTCAGTCAGTCAACCTCTACAGTTTTACAATGAGCGACTATGGAGAACACGTACACATACACATTAAACACACACACACACACATCGCACGCACGCACCCACAAACACAAGCACACACACACGCACGTGTGCGTGCATGCGCACACAGTATGTGTGTATAAATGTAATGCTCATGGGAAATGGGCTCACACTGACATGCACAAACATGCATGCATGCGCAATTGCACATACACATGCAGTACATTCACTCACACCTGCACTCAAACCGTGCACACGTTCTGCACACGCACGCATGCACGCACACACGCAGGCACGCACGCACAGCTGCACAAATATTGTACACAGGTACAGTACATACAGCACGTGAATGAAAAACAAAGAACGGATGAACACAGAAAGAAAGGCACGATAAAAGACAGGAGAGAGAGAGAGAGAGAGAGAGACAGAGACAGAGACAGAGACAGAGACAGAGACAGAGACAGAGACAGAGACAGAGACAGAGACAGAGAGAGAGAGAGAGAAGGACAAAAAGCCAAGAGAGAGAGAGAGATCAAAAGACAGAGGGGTGAAACGATAACAACACAGAAAGCGACAGACGGGGAGAAAACGGAGAAAACAGAGAGGCAGGCCGAGAGACACAGAGGAAAAGAGGGAAAAAGTGAGACAGAGAGAGAGAGGGAGGGAGTTGTGTGTGTGTGTGTGTGTGTGTGTGTGTGTGTGTGTGTGTGTGTGTGTGTGTGTGTGTGTGTGTGTGTGTGTGTGTGTGTGTGTGTGTGTGTGTGTGTGTGTGTGTGTTTTGCCAACATCTGTTTCCTGTGTTATATAAGCTGAGGAGGAGGCCGGCCTCTCCCTCTCTGAGAAACAGGAGATATTAAAGAGTCCTGGTGACCGATATACACTTTATACACTATACACTATACCACTACTACCTTATGTGACCGATATACACTCGCTGCGACGTGTTGTGAGCTTGTAGATCGGCTATTTTCAGCATTCAAACCAAGTGTAAAAAGACTTATACTGGATCTTTTGTCCACTTGTCCCTTCCTAACATTTTAGTCTAGTTTGTATTTGCTGACAAAATCGGCAAAATATTTAGTCTTAGTTTTAGTCATCATAGCTTAGTTTTCGTTTAGTTTCCATTTAGTTAGTCAGGGAAAAACGGTAGTCGACGATCATTTTTCATCTTAGTTTTAGTCGACGAAATCGAAATCAACACGCCCAAAAATGGGTTAAACATTTTCAGGGCGCTGTGAGGCGTGTTGTGAGCTGATAGAAACTCTATTTCCCCCCCAGATAAAGATTGGATACCCGTATGTTCACCCCAGAATAGAGTTCATGTTATTCATGCAAAAAAATAAAATAATAATAATAATACACAGTCATACTAATCACAATAATCTCATTTTGGGGGGATTTAGTGCAAAAAGTACTGTTTAATGTGCATTCTATTATGAATTTGTTTCGTCTGGCTTGACCGACTGCTGCTGCTGCTGCTGCTGCTGCTGCTGCTGCTGCTGCTGCTGACACTAGACTCAACTACCTTGTGTGACCGATATACACTTTATACAGTATACCACTACAACCTTATGTGACCGATATACACTTTATACAGTATACCACTACTACCTTATGTGACTGACCTTATGTGGCTGACCCTAACGCTGCAAGTAAACATTATGCTACTGTATGCAGTGTCGATTTGCTGCCAAAAACAACACTGACTGGCCCTAAACATCATACTACAACTACACTGCTACTGCACATTACTAGCACAATTTACAATGACATTTTTGCCATTAAGCAGACAGTCTTAATCCAGAGAGATTTACAGTAAGCGAGAACAACACGAAATACATAAAATACATCAAAATAAATAATTATCAAGAATCATAAGTAAGCTAAGAACCCAACATCCGTCTAACAGCAGAATATCTGTACAATGGAACTATGAGTATACACTATAGAGTGCTATGTATACATAAAATGCTATCTAAGTTACATAAGTTGAGCCTTTGCATACGTCTCTAAGGTCGTCGAGGCTAGGGCATGAAGTGCTGCGGGCTAAGATGGAGTCTGAAGAGGTGGGTGTTCAGACTACAGTGGAAGACTGGGAGTGAGTCTGCAGTTCTGATTGCAATGGGAAGTTCATTCCATCGTTTTGGAGCCAGAAGGGAAGAAGAGTCTGGGATGTGTGGAGCGTTGTCCCGGCTGTTTTAGTCAATGTTCACCACCATCAATGCAGTGAGGGCTTTAAGCAACTAGTCGACTATTCAACTGGTCGACTAGTAAATCCACTAGTCGATCTTACAATGCACTATACCCTACAATGCACTATACTGACAACAAATCACACATCACACTCACAATCAAACACAGATGTTGGCGTTGCAAACTTTTGGGGTCATTGCATTTACTTGCACTAAATTCCATATATTGTACTGTAGCCTTACACTAACATTAACCATATATTGTACTGTAGCCTTACACTAACATTAACCATATATTGTACTGTAGCCTTACACTAACATTAACCATATATTGTACTGTAGCCTTACACTAACATTAACCATATATTGTACTGTAGCCTTACACTAACATTAACCATATATTGTACTGTAGCCTTACACTAACATTAACCATATATTGTACTGTAGCCTTACACTAACATTAACCGCAAACAAAGCTGATTAAACTCATATACCCTAACCTTGACCCTTACATCCTAATATTAACATTTTCATTTTCTGATGTCTGAAATTCTCAGAACATGACGATACACACGCATGCACGCCAGCCCGCAAGCGTGTGTGTGTGTGTGCACGCACGCACACACACACGCACTCTCACACGGACACATGCACCCACACACACACACACACAGACACACACACTTCACTGAGGAGGAGGAGGTCCATTCTCAAACAAATCCCTTGTAACTGCCACTCCCCCCCCGCTGTGCCATTATCAGTGATATCAGCTCCTACTCCGGCACTAATACCGCACCAATTACGTACGTATTTAATTACCGCTAACCGCACGCGTCGACATAAAACATGACTTTAACCATCATGCGGGGCCACCGCGAGCACGGAGAGTCAATGGCGTACTGTCAACGCTGGCGGGATTAAACAAGACATAATATGATAATGGACACCCTGCTTCCAGATGGATCTACTGGTGAGAGATGCAGCCATTCAACTACCACTAATTCTAATGTAGAGGCACGCAGAAACACGCCCAGCATCCCAGTAAGAGGCTTAGTCGCCCCGTGCCTTTTTCTTTTTTACGTACCGGGAATTCCTCTTAACCCATTTAGACCCGAGATCCGATTCTACAAAATGTCTTCTAAACTAAATCATGACAGTTTTCTGAAAAATGTTTCTATGTCAGTGGTTCTCAAAGTTTTTTTATGTCAAGGACCCACAAAAACTATATGTAATTGGCTGACGACCCCCATCTGAAAATATGTTGTTCCAGGGACCCCCCCAGAAGCAAAGATTTGAGATTAAAACGCTCGCTCTGAAAGAATATATATTCAAAGATTTGCGTCACATTTCCATGATTTTTCAAAAATAGCAGATCTACAAGCTGCACCGAGTGCCGCGCTATGAGCTAGTAGATCTGCTATTTTTCAATAGCCAAAGTATAACATAATGCTTAAAACACCAAAAGTGGTTCCCGTCCAGAATGCATTAATGTATGGCACTTAGTGTAGCCGAGGCATTTTAATCTGAAGTCTCTCGACCTACTCTACCATGACAGCATATACGGTTCAGCGTACAGACAGACAGACGGCTCTCTGTCTCTGCTAGTGCGTTAACGGTTTTCAATTAGCTTTTTCTTTCCTCGTTAAAAACCTTAAAACAATGTTCTACAACAGGGTTTTCTGGGGCCATGAGGACCTCCTATAGCTGAGACAGAGATGAAGCATGCATGGACACCCACTAGAATTCAATCGTATCAGTGATTAAACATTCTCAGGGCGCTGTGAGGCGTGCTGTGAGCTGATAGATCCTCTATTTCCCCCCCAGATAAAGATCGGATACCCGTATGTTCACCCCAGAATAGGGATAAAATGGAAAATGGTGCATTTACATAGCGCCTTTATCCAAGGCGCTTTACATAGATTGTGCATTACATTCACCCATTCACACACACACATTCATACACCGATGGCGGCGGAAACCATGCAAGGCACCAACCAGCACATCAGGAGCACATCAGGGGTTCAGTGTCTTGCTCAAGGACACTTCGACACTAACTTTGGGGGAGCCCGGGTTTGAACTGGCAACCTTGCGGTTCCCATCTGGCCACTCTATCCCTGAGCCACCACCTGCTAGGGTTCATGTTATTTATGTAAAAAAATAAAAATAATACACAGTCATACTAATCACAATAATCTCATTTTGGGGGATTTAGGGCAAAAAGTACTGTTTAAACCATTTTGGGCGGGAACCCCTTTTGGTGTTAGCATTATATTATGCTTCAGCTATTGAAAAATAGCAGATCTACAAGCTCATAGCGCGCCACCGAGTGGCGCGCTACGAGCTTGTAGGTCTGCTATTTTTGAAAAATCGAAGAACGACTGACATAGAAACATAGCTTTTTCAGAAAACTGTCAGGATGTAGAAGACATTTTTAGAATCTTAAATCAGGTCAAAATGGGTTATTGTGGATTTGTTTCGTCTGTCTTGACCGACTGACTGTCTGCTGCTGCAGACACTAGACTCAAACTATAGCCATTTCCTTTATTAGAAGAGCAAATAAAACGTCGGAAAATAATTTTGATTAAACAAAAATGCCCCAAAAACCTATAAAATACTAAGTCGAGTTTTATCTAGGCCTATAAATCCTATTAAGGGGGATAAATAAATGAAAATTGTATTGTAAATTAGTTTTTGGTGCACTCTAACTTATTATGGTTTAAAGTATTATTCTACTCTGTGTGTTCCTGAGAGCTGAAAGGGGGCCCGGCACCCTGCAAATAGGAACTGTCAATCAAGCTGCCACACTCTGTGACCTCAACCTGACACAATGTTCACATAATAATGGGAGTACTTTTTGCTTTTGGTCATTTTAAGTATATTTTTGATATACTTTTGTAGGTTTACTCAAGTCACACTTTGAACACAGGCCTTTTACGTATTTAATTGTTACTTTGTCTTAAGTGAACAACATTTTAGTGCTTCTTCCACCACTGAAATATATAGTTGAATAGTATAGCGTGCCATGTCTGCTTATTATAAGCAAATTGGCCTTGTTTCGCCTGTAAATATTGGTAGTTTGTGGGTTGCGTTTTTTTGGGGCCTGTTTCCTAAATATTAGGGCCGGGACTTTAACGCGTTAATTGAGATTAATTAACTACAGAAAAATTAACGCGTTAAAAAAATTAACGCATTTAATCGCACCTTTTTTTTCCACCGCGGAACGTTTCTCACTGGGTGCGTTTCTAGTAGTACTGAATAGGCTGCGGCACGCGAGCAGCAGCAGCAGCAGTTGTTTACTCTACACTACAGGCTACAGCTCCGTCAGAAAGCCCAAACCCAAATGAATCGAATGAAGAAGCCGCTTATATCGCTTTTGCTCCATGGATGGGACATTTAGATGTAAAAGCTATCAGATGGACGCGTGGATAGCGGCATGGCTGTGTGCAATGTCAGAGGGAAATGATCCATTTATGACCAACGTTAGCTTATATGCTAGGCTTGCTAGCTGCTTCAGTTTAACATGTCTCACAGACCACCGGAGACGCGCGGTGATTTCACCGCTGTCAAGCTGTCCTCGATGCGAAACATACTGAAGTAGCAAGCGTGGGTCAGCCCCAACCTCATGTGAAATGTTTCCCCCATAATAAAGTTGTTTTTATTTGTTCTCATGCCCCGCCATGTAAAGCACATTTGAGTATTCATATACACACTGCTGCTCTTGTTTATGTTGGGATAAAAAAGTTGTATTGCTTAAAGGGGAATACCACTCATTTTCAACATTTTTCTATGGAGTTGTGTGCACTGGAAATAATAAAGTCCCCCCATTATGTGTTGCCTATAGAACTGGAGGTCTGAAAAAAACAGTAACATTATGAAGTACATTTTTGTGATGTCACTGAGATGTACTTCATAATGTTACTGATTTTTTTCAGACCTCCAGTTCTAGGCAACACAGAATGGGGGGGACTTTCTTATTATATCCACACAACAACTCTAAGGTATATTAATGACAGTAAAATGTTGAAAATGAGTGGAATCCCGTAGTCACTATTCACTGGGATACCAAAAAACATTTGAAAAAAAAGGTTTCTCACTGTTCTCGGGTTGAATAATGGTATGCGATTAAAATGCGATTAATCGAGATTAATTAACTACAAAGCCTCTGATTAATTAGATTAATTTTTTTAATCGAGTCCCAGCTCTACTAAATATAGTTCCTTATTTGGGCTTGCTTCTCAAACAGTTTCATGTCAAGGACCCCCAGATTAACATGTTTTTTGGGGTACAGGCTTTAGTTCCGACATACTATTGATCCGAAACCTCAATCCCTAACCTAACCATAACCGCAAGCATGGGAGCAGCACATGTCGGACCATCGCATTTTCGCATCGCATGTCCCCGCGCTTCGGACCTTTGGTGTGTCGGAAAAGCGTGCGCACCCCGCTTTTTTGTCCACGGACCTCCATCGGAAAATATATAGAGATATCAAGATTTTTTAATAGCCATGTGAGGTGTGCTCATGTGGCCTATAGTCGCTTCTTTTGTGCTTGTTTTCATAGACCTGGTTGCTTATTTCTCTCACGCAGGCTGGCAACACTGACCAGTGTGGAGCAGATTTAGGTTTGAGCTAGCCTTAGTATACCTAAACAATTTGTCAGCCAGACCATTAGCTGGACCCATTCTGGACGGGAACCCCTTTTGGTGTTTTAAGCATTATGTTAACGGGCGGCAGTGGCTCAGGGGTAGAGTGGCTGGATGGTAACCGCAAGGTTGCCAGTTCGAACCCGGGCTCCCCCAGAGTTAAGTGTCAAAGTGTCCTTGAGCAAGACTCTGAACCCCTAATTGCTCCTGATGTGCTGGTTGGTGCCTTGCATGGTTTCCGCCACCATCGGTGTGTGAATGTGTGTGTATGAATGTAATGCACAATCTATGTAAAGCGCCTACGAGCTACGAGCTTGTAAGATCTCCTATTTTTTGAAAAATGTGGCGCAAATCTTTGAATATAATATGCTTTCACAGCAAACGTTTTTTAACTCAAATCTTTGCTTCTGCAGGGAACAACATATTTTCAGATGGGGGTCGGCGGCCAATTACATATATTTTTGGAGGTCCTTGACATGAAAAGGTTTGAGCACCGACAGACATAGAAACCCCTTTTGGTGTTAGCATTATGTTATGCTTTAGCTATTGAAAAATAGCAGATCTACAAGCTCATAGCGCGCCACCGAGTGGCGCGCTACGAGCTTGTAGGTCTGCTATTTTTGAAAAATCGAAGAACGACTGACAGAAAAATAGATTTTTCAGAAAACTGTTAGCATTTAGAAAGCATTTGTAGAATCGTCGTCAGGTCTAAACGGGTTAAAATGTGCTGTTCCAGTGTTCCCTGTAGGACATTTTGCCACTCCAAACCCCAGAACCACATTATGATCGTTTCCCAGCCTGAAACAAACACTATATATTTATCCCATTACACTTGGGGTGGCTATATGGTACAGTACACTTTCCCCCACTATATATATATATATATTAGTGTCACTGTTCCAAGTCTGTTCGGCGTTTTCTTTTTTATTTTAGGTTTTAGGTGGGTTTTTATTGCAAATGTCGGAGCAATAATAAAAATCCTCCCCCCCCCCCCCCTCCCTCTCTCTAGTCCATGTACAGTATGCTCGATTTCGTGATGGAAAATAGTACTAATGCTAATAGCCGATCCGGTCCATTACCATTTGTATTTTTGCATTATTCAAGTTATTCACTCTAAGAGCAGCTTGTTTAAGGAGGGGGGGGGGATTTTAGTCAAACAGCAGCGCACGTGCACGCACACACACACACACACTCACACGCGCAAACGCACGCACGCACACACTCACACACACACTTCTTCCACATGTCTCTCTCCCAGCGAGCGCAGGGTGGTAATTTGGAGCCCGAGCGAGGCCTAGCTGGGTCAAGAACAAACACGGCTGCGCTGACGCGTTAACGAGGATCTATCTGCGAACAAAAGGTTTGGTGTATAAAGCGAGGACGATGCGTGGCATAATATCACTGGTGTGAACAGCACTCCTCTGGAGAGGCCAGGGTTAAGTGAGAGGTTAGGGCACACAGAACAGAACAGGAAAAAAAGAAAAAACATGCCGTGCTTTCCATTACAAAACTGCCTGTTCTTCTCTCTGCTCTGATTTCATAAGAGGCTTTTGAGTGATACATTACTGTGTGTGTGCGTGTGCGTGTGCATGTGTGTGTGTGTGCGTGCGTGTGTGTGTGTGTGTGTGTGTGTGTGTGTGTGTGTGTGAGTGTGTGCTTGCGCGTGTGTGTTTGAGGACACTTGTCATTAAGGCATGTCATTCAGCTCGCACAAGAATCCTGTTTGTAAACAACGCCATGGCAACGGTGGGGACTCACGCTCTCTCACGCTCATCTATGAGTTAGGAACGGACGGACGGGCACACGCATGCCAGCACAGGCCTGCACACGGCGCGCACACACACACACACACACACACACACACACACACACACACACGCACACACGCACACACGCACAGAACATGTGCGGCACGAACGAACGCATGCACAGTGGCACGCACACACACACACACACGCACACACACGCGTGCATGCGCGCATTTCCGTGCTTATCCTAAACCTGTGCTTGTCTCGTCATCTGCCTGGATATGACCTAGAAATACACTCACTGGAACAAATAGGTCACTGTCAAATTAATCTCCACCTCTGTAAATTGATGGGAATCTGATTCAGTGCATTAAAAGTAAGCCTCTCTCTTTCTCTCTCACGCACATGTGCACGACTGCACGTGCACACACACACACACACACACACACACACACACACACACACACACACACACACACACACACACACACACAGAAACACACACACACACAACCTGTGTTTCTGTGTGTGTGTGTGTGTGTGTGTGTGTGTGTGTGTGTGTGTGTGTGTGTGTGTGTGTGTGTGTGTGTGTGTGTGTGTGTGGGGACAGGGGTGCTACACTAACCCCCTCCTCCCCTCGGACCAAATCCCACGTGTGTCTCTGTCTCCTCTGAACACAGCAGAGACAGAACACGCCGGAGAAAACGGGTGGCCGTTCAAATAGAAGCACGTGAGGCGGCGACGGCGACATTTATGCATTTATTATGTATAAAATAGTACAACGCTGTTACATGTCGTATAAAATAGCCGATGGATATTTTCGCCAAAGACGTCAAGTGGGGGAAAGAAATCTCACTTCATGACACGCTGCAAGCTGCAAGCTTACATCTGCTATATATATATATATATATATATATATAGACAGACTTCAAAAAGAAATAAACCTTCCAAGGAAGGGACTGCACACTCAGGGAACAAAGACGGACAACTTAACCCATTTTGACCTGAGATCAGATTCTAAAAAATGTCTTCTAATCCTGACAGTTTTCTGAAAAAGCTATGTTTCTCTGTCAGTCGTTCTTCGATTTTTTGAGTGGAGTTCCACTCTAAGGAACAGCAATGTCCGTGTTCAACTATGTTTGTGACTATGTTTGTGTGTTTGTGTGTGACCAGTACCAATGAGTACCAAAAGTGGCGCTGTTGTGCCAGAAACGGAGGGAGAGAGATAGTGCTGCATTGTTGCCTGCTAATGAGAGAGAGAGAGAGAGAGAGAGAGAGAGAGAGAGAGAGAGAGAGAGAGGGGGGGGGATTTGCACCACTCAGTTCACACGGGTGTGATTTTTCAAAAATAGCAGACCTACAAGCTCGTAGCGCGCCACTCGGTGGCTTGTAGATCTGCTATTTTTCAATAGCTAAAGCATGACATAATGCTAACACCAAAAGGGGTTCCCGCCCAGAATGGGTTAATGCATCATCAACTTATTTATTAGCACAGTGCTAATAAATAAGTTGATGATGCAGTAAATTGTCCTTGGGACTGGAAGGTTTATTTCTCTTTCTGAAGTCTATGCCTGCTAACTAGACCTGCACCTCCCACAGGGGTTTTTGGATGTGCAGGAGTCCCCTTTTTTGTCTCATATATGTATGTATATATATATTCTTTTTTTGTGCAAAACCTGGAAAGTGAATAATTTAGATTAAGCTTTTTAGTTTTTAGATTTTAACACAAATCCTCTCCTCTGGGGGTCCACTGGCACAAATCATTTTGAGATGATGGTCTGACAAAAGCGAAATGTTATAGTGGCTCATTATACTAAATCGCCGCTACCTCGCGGTTACAATATTAACACTTCGGGTGACTTATAAAAAGACGGTAGCCACGTTAGCTTTTGCCGATTTTGCTTCGGGTGTATTCTGGGGGTGAATTTTGGGGTCTTTCGTAGTAAAACACCCAGCCGGCTGAAGGCCGTTGGCAGGAGGGACTACAGACTGAATCAATGCTGGCAGTAGATGAATTGAGAAAGGGAGCATTCAGGGTGTTTCGGCGAGAGAGAGGCATTGACTGACTGAAATGATACACATTCATTGTGTAATCTCAGCCTCTGATAAAGCCAGGATCAGGATCATGGCAGGTGGAGTCTGCAGAGATGTGCCCTCGTTTCTACACCAGCCGTTGCGCTTGCTCGCGCGCACGTGTGTGACTGTGTGTGTGCGTTTGTGCTTTTGTCCTTGCAGACATTCATGTGTGCATGTGTGTGTGTGTGTGAGCACGTGCACGTACACGCTCTCGTCTAGGCACTTGCTTGTTTGTTTGTGTGAGCCTCTGTGTGTGCGTGCGCGTGTTATCCGTTGTCTGTGTCTGCCATGAGGCATGGCCGTGTACCTCTGTGTGTGTGTGTGTGTGTGTGTGTGTGTGTGTGTGTGTGTGTGTGTGTGTGTGTGTGTGTGTGTGTGTGCCGGTAGGTTTGAAGGGTTAATTAGCGGGCTGTCTTAAACGGTGTGCGCTGACACAAACACAAGACAGCCTGTCCTTGCCAAATCCACCTCTCCACACACGCCACCGTGCACAAAAACACACACATATTCCTACGTGCACAAAAGACACAACAAACTCATATTATGCATGCACTGGGTACAGCCATGCGTGCAAGAGACACACACGCACGCGCGCACGCACGCCCGCATGCACGCACACTCGCACGCTCACATATACACGCCCGTGTCTGTGAAGCCAAATCAGTTTTCCTGTTGCTACAGCAACAGCATACTTTTATGTCAACTGCAACCTAGTTACTATGGAGATATGTATACAAGACTAACTCTGCTGCTGTAGTCAAGGGCCATGGAGATGACAGCATAGCATGGGGGCACAGCATGCATGCACGCACGCACGCACGCACGCACGCACGCACGCACGCACGCACGCACGCACGCACGCACGCACGCACGCAAAAAAAGTTGGCCTACACACTCTCACGCACGCACGCACAAACACGGAAAAAAACATAGGCCTACACATGAATATACGTGTGCACTCACACTCACGCATGCACGCACGCTCTTTGTCCTCTTCACCCTTCGTTCCTTCATTTTTATTTATTTTTTCCATACCGTAAAAGGCTCCCCATAACCTGTATTACATATTATTATATTAGAGGCTATGCTGAACACAATATAATCTGAAATGAAGCTGCTCAAAGTCCCAGAGCCAGCATTGATCCACCCCCCCCCCCGGGCCCCCCCCCCCCTTCCCATGCCCTACAACATCCCTGTGTGATGAGATCAAATCTTCTCCCTGGCACCGAACGTCATTCATTAAGCCCTCCAATATTAATTTACTACTAATTGAGTAGGGGAATCATTCCCCTATTTACCATGCCGTGTTTTTTAATGGAGGAGCATTTAGATATTAAGAGGCCTGGTGCCTGATGCACTAGCATCGAGACTTAAATCAAACGCCATACAGCGCACGTCGTCGACCCCCCCCCCCCCTCCCCCCCCCGGAGAGCGCGCATGAGAACCTCAATCTGCGGCACACGGAACTCTGAAGACTGCAGATCATCAACTATTGATACGGCCCAATCTGGTACAGCTGTGTAGACTAAAATAAAGAATATGTTTCACTATCAAGTCAGATATAGAGCCCTGCGAAGCATCGATAAGCGCAAGCCTCTTGGCTCCTGTGAGCGTCGAGTCGCACACATGCAGGCTTCCAGTGATGTCTGCCAACAAAGCTAGAGGGTCTGGCCCCCGAAATCTCTCTGCGCCACCACAGGGGGGAGGGGGGGGAGCCGGGTGGCGGGGTTAGCGCAGCGGGAGTCTTCTTCATGACTGGGAGTGTTCAGGAGGTCGTCTCTGTCGGGGTTGGAAACCTCACACGTCGTCCAAGACACGTCACTTAGTTTTTCGGGATTCAAATTCAAAAGCAGCTAAAAGTAGCAGGTGGTATAACGAGGTGTCGCTTTTTTTTGCGCCTGCGTTTCCAGCTTGTGGATCTGCTACGTTTGATGCTTGAACTCGTGTGATGCTGTAGCTGTAGCGTGATCAAGTAGGGACGTTAACCCATTCTGACCTGAGATCAGATTCTAAAAATGTCTTCTTCATCCTGACAGTTTTCTGAAAAAGCTATGTTTCTATGTCAGTCGTTCTTCGATTTTTAAAAAATAGCAGACCTACAAGCTCGTAGCGCGCCACTCGGTGGCGCGCTATGAGCTTGTAGATCTGCTATTTTTCAATAGCTAAAGCATAACGTAATGCTAACACCAAAAGAGGTTCCCGCCCAAAATGGGTTAAGTTACAAGGTTTCTGCCCGACAGCGATGATAACAAATATCTGTACTTTATTTCAAGTTGTCAAGTGTATACAAATAGTTTGAAAATAGTAGATCTACAAGCTCAAATGGCCCAAATGTACACATCAAAGTAACTATAGCAACTAAAGTTTCCAAATAAATGTAGTGGAATAAAAGTACAATATTTGCCACGGAAATAGAAGTAAAAGTAGAAGTGTGAAGTATTGGAAATTGGAATTACTCAAGTAAGTACAAATACCTCACAATTGTCCTTTAATTAGGCTACAGTACTTAAGTAAATGTACTTAGTTACATTGCACCACTGGGAAAAACACACACCATGGAAAAATCTT
This sequence comes from Electrona antarctica, assembly GCF_951216825.1. Classification (NCBI taxonomy): domain Eukaryota; kingdom Metazoa; phylum Chordata; class Actinopteri; order Myctophiformes; family Myctophidae; genus Electrona; species Electrona antarctica. The sequence goes on along the minus strand of NC_136798.1, from coordinate 7,714,908 downwards.
CCCCGACATCGACATCTCCTCTCAATCAATCAATCAATCAATCAATCAATCAATATTTGTCACACACAGATTACAGAAAGTAGTATTTCTAAAATGCAGTGAAATAGGTCAGCCCCACAGATAGTAAGCAGTAAAACAAGACAAACAGGACTAAAAACCTAAAAAAACAAACTAATAAAATAGCTGATCTAAAAGCTTACAACTCTCTCTCTCTCCACACACACACACACACACACACACACACACACACACACACACACACACACACACACACACACACACACACACACACACACACACACACACACACACACACACACACACACACACACACACACACACACACACACACACACACACAGCTCCCTCTCCAGTCCTTACCTGGCTGCGGTCCTTGTCCACCTTCTTGAAGCACTTGTTGAGCGACAGGTTGTGGCGCACCGAGTTCTTCCAGCCCGTGGGCGCGCTGGCGAAGTAGGGGAAGTGCTCCAGGATCCAGCCGTAGATGTCCTTGACGGGCAGCCGCTTGCTGGGCGCGTCCTCGATGGCCATGAAGATCAGGCAGCTGAAGGAGTAGGGCGGCTTGCGGCTGGCGCCCGCCGCCGGGTCGTAGGGCGAGTGGGCGCCGTCGCCCAGCAGCGGGTCAGGGTCCATGCCGGGAGACCCAGACGAGGAGGAGGGCGAGCGTGGCGGCTGGCCGTCGGCGTCCTGCAGGGGGTGAGGGGAGGCAGAGTGATGATGTCATCGACTAAAACTAAGACGAAAAATGTTCGTCGACTACCTTTTTTTACTGACGAAAACTAAATGGAAACTACATGAAAACGAAGCTAAATATACTGACAATTTTGTCAACAAATAAACGGCTATCTGTTATTGCTCATTGCTAATTGCTCATTGCTAATCTCATGACATTAACATAATTAACATTATGTTAATGTCAATCGTATACACAAAGGCTTTTTACTTTTTACACAAAGGCTATTAGCTTTCAGGAAGAAACCAAAGATACACAGGGAAGACATATTTGAATATTCTAACCACACCTGGGGGTCTATTATAGTAATGTTAACTCCATAGACACATACAAAACACCTGGGGGCCTATTAGAGTAATGTTAACTCCATAGACACATACAAAACACCTGGGGGTCTATTAGAGTAATGTTAACTCCATAGACACATACAAAACACCTGGGGGCCTATTAGAGTAATGTTAACTCCATAGACACATACAAAACACCTGGGGGTCTATTAGAGTAATGTTAACTCCATAGACACATACAAAACACCTGGGGGCCTATTAGAATAATGTTAACTCCATAGACACATACAAAACACCTGGGGGCCTATTAGAGTAATGTTAACTCCATAGACACATACAAAACACCTGGGGGCCTATTAGAGTAATGTTAACTCCATAGACACATACAAAACACCTGGGGGTCTATTAGAGTAATGTTAACTCCATAGACACATACAAAACACCTGGGGGCCTATTAGAGTAATGTTAACTCCATAGACACATACAAAACACCTGGGGGTCTATTAGAGTAATGTTAACTCCATAGACACATACAAAACACCTGGGGGTCTATTAGAGTAATGTTAACTCCATAGACACATACAAAACACCTGGGGGCCTATTAGAGTAATGTTAACTCCATAGACACATACAAAACACCTGGGGGCCTATTAGAGTAATGTTAACTCCATAGACACATACAAAACACCTGGGGGTCTATTAGAGTAATGTTAACTCCATAGACACATACAAAACACCTGGGGGTCTATTAGAGTAATGTTAACTCCATAGACACATCCAAACACCTGGGGGTCTATTAGAGTAATGTTAACTACATAGACACATACAAAACACCTGGGGGCCTATTAGAGTAATGTTAACTCCATAGACACATACAAAACACCTGGGGGCCTATTAGAGTAATGTTAACTCCATAGACACATACAAAACACCTGGGGGTCTATTAGAGTAATGTTTACTCCATAGACACATACAAAACACCTGGGGGTCTATTAGAGTAATGTTAACTCCATAGACACATACAAAACACCTGGGGGCCTATTAGAGTAATGTTAACTCCATAGACACATACAAAACACCTGGGGGCCTATTAGAGTAATGTTAACTCCATAGACACATACAAAACACCTGGGGGCCTATTAGAGTAATGTTAACTCCATAGACACATACAAAACACCTGGGGGTCTATTAGAGTAATGTTAACTCCATAGACACATACAAAACACCTGGGGGTCTATTAGAGTAATGTTAACTCCATAGACACATACAAAACACCTGGGGGCCTATTAGAGTAATGTTAACTCCATAGACACATACAAAACACCTGGGGGTCTATTAGAGTAATGTTAACTCCATAGACACATACACAACACCTGGGGGTCTATTAGAGTAATGTTAACTCCATAGACACATACAAAACACCTGGGGGTCTATTAGAGTAATGTTAACTCCATAGACACATACAAAACACCTGGGGGCCTATTAGAGTAATGTTAACTCCATAGACACATACAAAACACCTGGGGGTCTATTAGAGTAAGGTTAACTCCATAGACACATACAAAACACCTGGGGGTCTATTAGAGTAATGTTAACTCCATAGACACATACAAAACCGAAAAAGTACAAGCTCATAGCGCGCCACTTAGGTCTGCTATTTTTGAAAAATCGTGAAAATATTTATTTCAGAAAACTGGAGGATTTAGAAGATTTTTTTTAATTTCGAGGTCAGGCCTAAATGGGTTAAATGCGGTAAAAACAGGCCATATACCTGCAGCGGCGACACACTGCGCAGGCCCGAGTGTCCGAAGCTGTTGAGCAGGTCGGTGCTCTCGTGGAGCCAGGAGAGGCTGGTGAGCTCCTCGTCCTCGGCCTTGGAGAAGGAGGCGGACACGGACAGCGAGAGGTCGGCGCCCTCCGCCTCGGCCTCCGCCGCGTCGCCCTGCTGCCGGTACGGCGGGCTCAGGCGGCCCCGCGACGCGCTCGCTCCGCTGCTGGGGCTCTGGGCCTTCTTGCTGGGGGGCATGGTGGGTCCCATCCAGCCCCGTGCGGCGGGCTCACTCCTCCTATACACAGAGGAGAGGGAGAGAAGGAGATGGGACGATGAAAAACCTTTGTTTTTTATTGTCGGCGGTTCGCAAACTATTTCATGTTTCAAGGACCCCAGAAATTATTATTACTAGCCCTTACCCGTTGTGAGATATTTAATTCACTAATAAATTCATTATTAATGTATTATTTGTTAAATTGGAAAAAGGGCTTCGTTAAGACCTCCATATTATTATGGTCAATGCCTGTGTGAAAAGTGGGAGCGATTGGTGCAGGCGGTGAGGAGATAAGGCGATGTTTCTGACAGACACACAGACACACATTCAGACATTCGGTTAATTATAGTATGAATGAATGAATGAATGAATGAATGAATGTAAATGGCCGCCAACCCCCGTCTGAAAATATGTTGTTTCTGGGACCCCCCCAGAAACAAAGATAGGAGTTAAAAACGCTTGCTGTGAAAGAATATATAATTCAAAGATTTCCACACGTTTTTGCGATTTAAAAACAATTCAATAGCTAAAGTTTGAAAAAATGGTTAAAGTCAAGTGGAGAGAGAGAGAGAGAGAGAGAGAGAGAGAGAGAGAGAGAGAGAGAGAGAGAGAGCTCACAGTCAGGTGGCGTCTAGCTAGCATCAAGCATTGATTGGTGTGGTGAATGCGAAAGGGAGGGTCACGCAGGCAGCAGCATTTTGACTGCGTTTCACACCAATTACGTTGCGTTTGGATCGAGTCAACAACATTATGTTTTTCCTGCTGGGCTTTCTGGGGGCAAATCGCTGTTGAAATTTAGAACACTGATGTCTTGTATCGGACGGTATTGGTATTGTATTAGAGTAGACAGTACAGGCAGTACAATCACAGTTTGGGTTCTTATTAGCAGGACCAAGCTGACATTGATATACCATTATGCGGCTTGTCAACTCACAGCTTTACCATATTAAATGCCTTACATTTTTTAGATTTTGTGGGTGAAATGTTCTCCATTCATTAACCCATTTTGACCAGAGATCAGATTCTAAAAATGTCTTCTAAATCCTGACAGTTTTCTGAAAAAGCTATGTTTCTATGTCAGTCGTTCTTCGATTTTTCAAAAATAGCAGATCTACAAGCTCATAGCAGATCTACAAGCTTGTAGATCTGCTATTTTTCAATAGCTAAAACATAACATAATGCTAACACCAAAAGGGGTTCCTGCCCAAAATGGGTTAAAACTTAGTGTACCTGAATAATAAAGTCAATCTCTCTCTAACTCTAAACACACACAAACGTTTAGGATTGAATTTCTTAATCGATCATTTCACTGCAGGGGCCTATTTTCAGCTAGACTTCCCAAATCAATCCACGCTTTAATTAAAATGCATTAGAACACAAGGATGACTTAACCGGAATCTCAAGAATGGTTCTGGTCTGTGTAAGAAGTTGACTTTCCTGAAACATTACACTGCTCTGAAAGTAACAAATGGAATCGAATGGTCCTCCTTGAAAATCAAACAATCCTTTGAGAAAGTGGACAACAGCAGCAGTAATGTCACCGTGAAGACATGATGATCATAGCAGAGCACCGACATGGTCCCCCAATTTCACCTTCTGTGATGAAGCTGACCCCACCACGGGCCCGTAAACCACCCGCTGTGACCAAGACCACTTATATTCCCTCCGGGCTTTCAAAAGAACTACCGAATTGTTATTTCTGGCGTAGACTTGAAACAAGTTCAAGATCAAATTGGTGAACTAAAAAAATAAAATAAAAAACTTCACGGCCAAGAACAAGATCTGCACACCCGGGTTCTGAGCTTGAACTCGTGGTTGGTAATATGAACACAATCGCATAATCGCACACACTTTTGACTTCAGTAGCATTTCTATGGCGTAGACTTGAAACAAGTTCAATATCAAATTGGTGAACTAAAAAAAAAAGTAAAAAATGTCACGGCCAAGAACAAGATCCGCGCACACCCGGGTTCTGAGCTTGAACTCGTGGTTGGTAATATGAACACAATCGCATAATCGCACACACTTTTGACTTCAGTAGCATTTCTATGGCGTAGACTTGAAACAAGTTCAATATCAAATTGGTGAACTAAAAAAAAAAGTAAAAAATGTCACGGCCAAGAACAAGATCCGCGCACACCCGGGTTCTGAGCTTGAACTCGTGGTTGGTAATATGAACACTATCGCACACACTTTTGACTTCAGTAGCATTTCTATTCTAATCACAGCCACCATTACCCCGACATAAGAGCATGCAGCTCCGAGCTCATTAGGAGCGGCCCGAATCAGTGGGCTGTAGCAGATACTGCTAGAATGTTTTAATTGAGGGGAAATGGGGCTGAGTATCGCGGTGCGATCACACGCCACATAAGCAGCGCTTTGATTGTCTTGAAACAGAAAACCGAGGAAAGGAGCCAAGCAGCGGCTACAGCTAAACGTAATCTCTGCTTCTTGCGCGCGCACACACACGCTCACACACACACACACACACACGCTCACACACACAAATACAAGAAAGTGTGCACGGCTGCACGCGCACGAAAAACACACAAATACAAACTGGCAGAGATTCATCATGACACACGCACACCAGCAAAAATGACCCACGCACACGCACACGCACGCACGCACGCACGCACACACACACACACACACACACACACACACACACACACACACACACACACACACACACACACACACACACACACACACACACACACACACACACACACACACACACACACACACACACACACACACACACACACACACACACACACACACACACACACACACACACACACACACACACTCCCCCTGCAAGCAGTCCCATTAGGAGATGCGGATTAATTCTAGATATGTTCCGTCTGACCCCAGCATGTGTGTGTGTGCGTGTGCTTGTGCACGTCTCAGTGTGCATGCATGCGTGTGTGAGCGTGTATGTATGTGTGTGTGTGTGAGATCGCTCTCTATAATCCAAGGTGATCATGGGCCGATCTGTCCCCTGCTCACTACTCCTGATTGACTGACAGCTGTCACCCCAGCCGACCCGACAACGACGCAGCCCCGCCGCACGACTGTCAGCACAGCCACGACGGCTCCGGATGCTGCGTCCGTCGTCATGGCAACAGAGGCATAACAACGCTCTCTTTCCTGTTGTTTCTCTTATTTCTGTTCGTTTTCTTTCCTCCTCATCTCGAACGTCTTGACGTGCTTCCTTCTTTCACCTCTCTCCTCTCCTTTGTCTCTCTCACTCCATCCCCCCCCCCCCCCCCCCCGTCCCACTCTCTCTTTCCCTCCCCCCTCCCCCCCTTCTTTTTCTTTCTTGAAGCCCTCAATAACTCTCTGCTTAGCGGCGTTTGATAGGCTGTGGGGGGAAGCTAGCGAGGAGCTAAATATAGCCGTCTAATGTATATCTAGTGCTGCTGTTGCTCTGCTGTGTGTGTTGTCTGCAGATAGTCAGCACCACCACCACCACCTCACCACTGACTCCTCCAGTCCTCTCAATGGAGACGAGGGCTTTTCATCTCTCCTCCTCTCCTCTCCTCTCCTCTCTCTCACACGCGGCTTTCTTCTCTTTAGTCTTTCTGACAGCGACCCCCCCCCCCTACCCCCCCCCCCCCCCCCCCCCCCCCCACGTACGCACCACGCGCGCTCATTCAACAAGCCCGGGTTGTCCAGAGGTACTCCTCCTCCTCCTCTTCCTCGCACCCGTGAAAAATGTTGACGCTGAGAGTAATTGATTCAAATTGGCCGCGGCGACGATCGCAACGATCGCGCTGCTCCAGAAACGAAACGAAACGGGGGGGGGGGGGGGGAGCTTGTAATCAAAGGGAACGGGGCTGAGGAGGAGCGTGTTTGACAAGCTTGTCGAAATGAGCGTGTGCGTGTGTGTGCGTGCGTGCGAGTGCGCATGTGTCTTTTCATGTATGTGAGTTTAGGCTGTCTGTGTTTGTGCAAGTTTGACAGCCATGTCAAACACTCAAGCTTGGAGCAGGGTGGGTGTGTGTGTGTGTGTGTGTGTGTGTGTGTGTGTGTGTGTGTCTGTGTGTGTGTGTGTGTGTGTGTGTGTGTGTGTGTGTGTGTGTGTGTGTGTGCATGTGTGTGTGTGTGTGTGTGTGTGTGTGTGCGTGTGCGTGCGTGCATCTACGTGTGCATCAATGTGCTTAGTGTGTCTCTTTAGTTGTGTGTGTGTGTGTGTGTGTGTGTGTGTGTGTGTGTGTGTGTGTGTGTGTGTGTGTGTGTGTGTGTGTGTGTGTGTGTGTGTGTGTGGCACTGTGCACGTTTATATAGTTGTGTGTGTGTTTCTCTAGGGAAGGCAGGACAAGGGCAACAATGTGACTTTGTACCTAGAGGGAGTCCAGCGGTAGGCAGAGATAACCTCCCTCCTCCCTCCCTCCCTCCCTCTCTCTCTCTCTCTCTCCATCTCTCCCTCTCTCTCTCTCCATCTCTCCCTCTCTCTCTCTCCATCTCTCACCCCCCCCCCCTCTCTCTCTCCATCTCTCCCTCTCTCTCTCTCCCTCTCTCTCTCTCTCCATCTCTCCCTCTCTCTCTCTCTCTCCATCTCTCCCTCTCTCTCTCTCTCTCCATCTCTCCCTCTCTCTCTCTCTCTCCATCTCTCCCTCTCTCTCTCTCTCTCTCTCCCTCTCCCTCACCCCCCCCTCTCTCTCTCTCCATCTCTCCCTCTCTCTCTCTCTCTCTCTCTCACCCCCCCCCTCTCTCTCTCCATCTCTCCCTCTCTCTCTCTCTCTCTCTCTCACCCCCCCCTCTCTCTCTCCATCTCTCCCTCTCTCTCTCTCCATCTCTCCCTCTCTCTCTCTCCCTCTATCTCCCTCTCCCTCTCCCTCTCTCTCTCTCTCTCTCACCCCCCCCCCCCCCCCCTATCTCTCTCTCTCCCTCTCTCTCACCCCCCCCTCTCTCTCTCCATTGTTATGTTGCCATGGCGGCAAGGGGACCATGAAACATTACGGCTGACAGTAAAGTCATCTCATTTTACTGTTGCTATGACAACAAACTCCTCACTGTAGGCTGAGGCCAGCGTGAGCTGCAGCCCTTGCCTCGTGCCTGAAGTGTGCGCGCGTTACACGTGTGTGCATGATGCATGTGTGTGTGTGTGTGTGCGTGTGTCTTTGTGTGTGTGCGTGCGTGCGTGTCACTGCATCCCCCATGAGTTCTCATAAAGCTTAACACACTCGCTGGGCTCGAAACAAACTTTTTTTTTTAATACAACTTTTCACGGAGGACCCTCAGGACCAGCGGCTAAAGGACAAGGGCAAATATCACTCAAGTTCAGACTCAATGATGATGCCTGTTGCACATGTGTGTGTGCGTGCGTGCATGTGTGCATGCGTGCGACCCTTGCGTGCGTGCGTGCGTGCGTGCGTGCGACATGGCAACACTGCCTGAAGGAAGCAAACACACACACACACACACACACACACACAAGGAGCCCCAGTACCTTGGCGGGAAAAAAGGTGGATAGCCAGGAGGAGCCGGGAATCGAACCTGGAACCTTTTGGATTCCAAGGCGGCCCGCTGTATCTCCTGACACGCGATGTGGGTGTGATTAATTCTCATTGAATGCCAGATTAATTTCTCACTGCAGTCTTTTCAGAGACCAAAATCGAGAGCTAGTCATACGGAGCGCCATCTAACCTAATCAATAAAAAAATCTAAAAACTCATCCAACCCTGGCAGTCTGGGCCATTGGTAAAGAAAAGGTCATCTAACTCGTGCTTGGCAGTGAAAGAGTTGTGCCAGTGAAAGTGGTCCACAGAACACCATTTTGTGAATTTAGTTGTTTTGAAGATATATATATATATATACATACACACAGTTATAGAGCGTCGCAGTCCCGCCCCCTTTCATGACGACGCTAGAACCAGAAGTGAATTTCTCATTCATTTTCCTCATAGACTTTTCAAAAAGTATTTATTTAAAGACGATTACGCCACGGACAAAGCCAACTCGAGTTGTGACACATCATGACAATAAACACAATGTTTTTCGCTGATCAAATAATTTGTAAGAAGAAAAAACAAACAAAAAGTGTTGTATTCTGCCATGTTTTTCTTCTTCTTACAAATGATTTGATCGGCCCCAAAACATTGTGTTTACTGTCATTTGTCGTCACAACTCGAGTTAGCTTCGTCCGCGGTGTAAACGTCTTTATATAAACACTTTTTGAAAAGGAAATGATGAGGAAAATGAAATGAACAGGGAATTCACTTCTGGTCATCGGGAGGGGGCGGGACTGCGAAGCTCTATACACACACAGGGTTTCTTCATGTTGTCATTAGCTGCCATTTTTTTTTGCATAAACCCATTTTGGGCGGGAAGTCGGGAACCCCTTTTGGTGTTAGCATTATGTTATGCTTTAGCTATTGAAAAATAGCAGATCTACAAGCTCATAGCTTGTATGGGCTTGTAGATCTGCTATTTTTGACAAATCGAACGACTGACATAGAAACATAGCTTTTTCAGAAAACTGTCATTTTCAAACAGATATTTTTAGAATCTGATCTCAGGTCAGAATGGGTTAACGGCAGAAGATGTGGACCTGGTTGTTTCAGCTGGTTTTGTGCCGCTTGCTGTTTTTATAAATTGTGCATAGAGGTCTGTATCGGGCACGTCTGGGCTATGAGAAAGCACCCCCACACCCCCACACCCCCCCGCCCCGCCCCCCGCGCGCGTGGCAAAATAATGATTTGGCGGAACATTGTGACCATTCATCCTAGTGGCAGTTGTGCAGATCAAGCATCTATACTCTATGTACAGTACACTGCAGTGGACATGAGACACCGCTCTGACATTATTACCATAGCAGCACTTAGGCCTCACTCAGACCTTTACAACAGATTGCTGTATGCTTGCTGTATACAAAGGGTGTGACACAGCTTGCCCCAATGCATTTCCAATGGGAGTCACATGGTCTGACACAACACTTGTGTTGTATGAGGGGGAGGGGCGCAGTCGAAACACAGCCGAAAGCCATACAACAGCTTGTAGTCCAAAATGTGCATTGGGGCGGCCATGACACTCACAGCATTCATACAACAAGCATGCAGCAATGCTGCAAAGGTCTGAGTGAGGCCTTAGACTTTACTGGAGAATCAGTCACCAGATCAGCCTGCAAGGTCGTCAAGTATAACACACGTTAGTAAAGACGTCTAACAGTACAGTATGTGTACCAAAGTACCACATTTTGTACTTGAGTAAAAGTATCAATACTGCAATATAGGAATACTAGTCTGCTACAAGTAAAAGTCCGGAATTAAAAATGTACTTGAGTGAAAGTACAAAAGTATTGGTATCAAAATGTAATTCAAGTACCAAAAGTAGATAGTACTCTTTATGCAGAATGTCCCATATTTCAAGTTTTCAAATGTATAAACATCTTTTGAATATAGCCGATCTACAAGCTCACAATGCGTCGCGTTGAGACGCATTGTGAGCTTGTAGATCGGCTATTTTCAAATGGATGTGGGTAATGTGTTTCGTGGTAATAATCAAATCTACAAAGTAACAACAACTAAAGTTTTCAAATAAATGTAGTGGAGTAAAAAGTACAATATTTGCCTCTGAGATGTAGTGGAGTAGAAGTAAAAGTAATGGAAATTGGAAATACTCAAGTAAAGTACAGATCCCTCAAAATGTTACTTAACACATTTTAGGCGGGAACCCCTTTTGGTGTTAGCATTATGTTATGCTTTAGCTATTGAAAAATAGCAGATCTACAAGCTCATAGCGCGCCACCAAGTGGCGCGCTACGAGCTTGTAGGTCTGCTATTTTTGAAAAATCGAAGAACGACTGACATAGAAACATAGCTTTTTCAGAAAACTGTCAGGATGTAGAAGACATTTTTAGAATCTGATCTCAGGTCTAAATGGGTTAAGTAAATGTACTTAGTTACTTTCCACCATTAGCATGGTATTAGCAGGGTGGCATACCAAGACACACCTGTTCTAAGATCCGCGGGGCACACATAGTTGTCACTCCTGAGCTTACGGACACAACACTGCAACCTCTGCTTACATTTCTCCAAACCATTACACCACAAAGAAACTTCTAAACAATGAAAAGAATTCCAAAGACTGCTCAGCGTATAGCTGTAGCACTGCAGATCCAAAAGCTGGCAGGTTCACGACCTTCAACGTGTGAGCGAGTATGAAGTAGGGCTTATACGTGGCTTATACGTGGTTAACAGTCGTTATTCACGCCTTTTATTCCATCGTCTTTCCCTGCGTAATACGCCAAACCCGCTATTTGTTTTATGTTTTGTGGCAACGGTGGCCGAACGGATAGCGGCGCGGTCTAGATACCGGAAGGTTCCCAGTTCGAACCAGCCGTCCGACACGTTAAAATTACCACCGCTGAAATGCCCTTGAACAAGGCATCAACCACTACGATGAAATGTGTTCTATGAGCAGGGCCTGGCTGGAAACAAGTTCTTGAGCTTAGCCCAGATACCCTGGGTAAATATAGATTTCATTTCATTTCATTTCATTTCATGTGTTTAATTTGCTGTTTTTTAATAACTTAACCCATTTTGGGCGGGTTGGTGTTAGCATTATGTTATGCTTTAGCTATTGAAAAATAGCAGATCTACAAGCTCATAGCACGCCACCGAGTGGCGCGCTACGAGCTTGTAGGTCTGCTATTTTTGAAAAATCGAAGAGCGACGGACATAGAAACATAGCTTTTTCAGAAAACTGTCAGGATGTAGACGACATTTATAGAATCTGATCTCAGGTCAAAATGGGTTAATTTGCTGTTTTTTAATAACTTAAAAGAAATAGCGGCTTTGTCGCGAACTTGGTAACGAGGCCGTCGCTTTATGATGACATAACCGGAAAATCAACCAACCGCCGGCTTGCAAGGGCTTCTGGGAAACTGAGTCCAATGCAAAGTGAACGAGGGGGTGTATGGACGATCTTAGCCCGCTTTGCTCTGTCTGTGAGGCGGATCGTGGCTCAATAACAAATCATGGGAAAAACGGATCTTCATCATAAGGAGGTAGAATTACGATGCTTTGACACTTCAAAGGTAACTGTAAACACCGGCAGTGAGCATGACATGTTAATTGGGCTCTGATGCAGTGTTTCCCAACATATGTGCCGCGGCACTTTAGTGTGCCGTTTGAAATGTTCAGGTGTGCCGTTAGATTTGAGCGAAAGTAACCCCGACCCGACCCCGTCCATTGTTGCAGCGTCGTTGTTGTTGTTGTTGCTGCCCAACGTCCATTCAGTTCAACGACCCTCGGCCATAGAACTGTTAATGCGAATGTCTGTATGGCTGACGACGGCACCGCCAGCGGGAATCTGCTTATACAAGCACGGATAAATTGCACATTATTTCAGACCAAACTCGCCCTCTGGCGGCAGGCTGGGGACAAGGGCACCTGGGCAAGCTTGACGCTGGATACCCATGCAATCGTGATTTGCGTGCAGGGTCGTTTCAGAGCATTTGAAAACTCACACAAATTGTGTGTGCTCAAGTTTAAGACCATTGTATTGTGGCCAAAGATTTATTGTTTTTGTGTTTTTCTTTTAAGGATTACTTTGTACTGACAAATAATTGAACATGTGTGTGCCATTTTGAATATATGTTTCTTTATTAATATTATCACATCAAAGCAAAACAAGTTTTAAGTTTTCAAAAATATATATCAGTGAAACTGAGACACTGTCTCTGTACTTTTCTTTCTCTTTAAAGTTATTTGGTGAGTGCTGTTAATGTTTGGAATGGATATTGTGTCTTTAAAAGTACATTATTCATATATATATATATATATATATATATATATAGTCACACACACAATTTACACATTCATACATATGGGGGTCCCTGGAACAAAATCTTTTGAGATGGGGATCAAAATACATAAAATATAATTTTGGGTGGTCCTTGACATGAAAAGGTTTCGAGGCGAGCACCACCACTGATAAAGCAATGTATGTTTTCTTTTTCTGATAACCGAACATTTTGCAGGTCTCAGTGAGTCAATTGAATTGACCCCAGTCACTCTCTCTCACCAGCTGACTAAAACTAAAACGCACATTTCTCTCCCTGACCCTGACCTGTTTCCACTCCTGCTCTGCTCCAGATATACCTGCAGCCATACCGCCACTACAAGGCAACAATAAATAGTTTGCCATGAACGCGTGACAGGATATCGCCTGCAAACACAGAGCGCTTACATTCCTTACGCACGCACACCCTAGCCCACAGCGCGTGAGCTCTGCCTCCTGCTATGTCACCAGTCAACTAACAATATAGTGGGAGTTCAAAGCAAGACATTTAAAAGAAAAAAAACGCCAAGAAGTGTTTTGTTCTTCACACCGACACACCTGTCAAAAAATAAGAAAGTAGGAGGACACATTTTCTCGCCGTCTTGACAGTCGCACCTGTCAGGAAAGAGACTACTTCTTCACTGCACATCAGCGTTCTATTGAAGAGTGCATGATGTTCCTTACGACTGCATGCTATATTAGCTATAATGCAAATCGTTAATGTGATCCAATGCCCGATCAGCAGTACTCTGATTTATCTCTCCAGAGAGAACACTCATGAATGCTGCAGCACTTTTAACCCATTCTGGGCGGGAAGTCCGGGAATCCCTTTTGGTGTTTTAACTAAGCATTATGTTATACTTGTATAAGCTTGTAGGTCTGCTATTTTGAAAAATCGTAAAAATGCGGCACAAATATTTGAATATATATTCTTTCAGAGCGAACGTTTTTTTAATTTCTACGTCAGGTCAAAATGGTTAAGGTTGGGAAAAAAGACAATAAAAACGGGGGTGAAAAGCATGAGGGGCCGGAAAGGATGCCACGTAGACCAAAACGAATTAAACGCCGACAGTAGCGAGCCCAGGCTAATCCCGCATCACAGGAGAACAAGCCTTCATTTTGGAGAGTGCCAGACTGTGGCCTCGATGCAAACTCTGACGTCTGCCTCTCGCCTCGAATCACAGTTCTCCTCCAGCGTTGTAAAAAAAAAAACAATAGACAAAAGTTTCTAATTCTGTCCACACTCCAAACGAACTTTGAATTACAAAATAATTATGTCCATAGTCCATACGAAGCCTATACATCAACCATTATATCAAATAAAAGAGAACATTACTCCCCTCTCTCTCTCTCTCTCTTCCCTTTGGCAGTAGTGACTGAGTTGTTAAAAAAGAAGAATCACAGAACTGGGTTCGAACTGGGAACCTTGTGGTTTCCATCCGGTCACTCTACCCCTGAGCCTCTGGCCCGGCTACTTGAGTAAAAGTACTAAAGCATTTGCCTCAAAATGTACCATTTTGACCTGGGATCAGATTCTAAAAATGTCTTCTACATCCTGACAGTTTTCTGAAAGAGCTATGTTTCTGTGTCGTTCTTAGATTTTTCAAAAATAGCAGACCCGAGTGGCGCGCTATGAGCTTGTAGATCTGCTATTTTTCAATAGCTAAAGCATAACATAATGCTAACACCAAAAGGGGTTCCCGGCTTCCCGCCCAGAATGGGTTAAAGTACCAAAAGTAAAAGTAATCATTCATTATGCAGAATGTCCCATATTTCAAGTTTTCAAATGTATAAAAATCTTTTGAATATAGCTGATCTACAAGCTCACAATGAGTTGCAAAACTTGTTCATGTCAAGGGCCGCCAAATTGATATGTATTTGGCCTCTGACGCCCATCTGAAAATGGTTTGTGCCAGGGAAGAGAAGATTTGTGTTAAAAAAAGACTATTAAAAATCTTCAAAACATTTTCACGATTTTTCTAAAACATTCAACTAGCACCAGTATAAATAGATAATGTGGTTCAAATTTTTTGTGCTGCTGCTGTAAGACATTTTGCTGGGGACCCCCTGGAACCCCCTCCAAGTACCCCGCTTTGAGAACCGCTACATTACACAAAACAACAATGGGCATATGCAAAATTAGGTGTTTATCCCAAACTTCAAACAACAATCTTTTGTAGATATTTTTACTTCTTCACCAAGATCTCTGTTTAAAATAAAAAAAGCAAGTGGATGGTGGATGGAAAGCCCAAATGTAGAGAGGAATGTTTGATTTGGTAAATATCTGTATCCGTGTGGACAGAGCCTCTACATGTGTCTGTGTGTGTGTGTGCGTGTCTGTGTGTCTGTGTGTCTGTGTGTGTATGCGTGTGTGCGTGCATGCGTGCGTGCATGCGTGCGTGCGTGTGTGCGTGCGTGCGTGCGTCTGTGTGTGTCTGTGTGTGTGTGTGTCTGTGTGTGTGTGTGTGTGTGTGTGTGCGTGCGTGCGGTGCGTGTGTGCGCGTGTGTCTGTGTGTGTGTGTGTGTGTGTGTGCATGTGTGTGTGTCTGTGTGTGCGTGTGTGTGCGTGTGCGCGACACTCTCTCTCGAGCGAGAAAGAAACGGAGCATTTTGATCTAACATGCATGTACAGTACTAGCCCACAGGCTATAATTGACAGCATAATAATTTCAACATTACATTCAACCTCACCTAATTACTGGTCTCTAAATCAAGCACTGTGTTCATGTAATAATCATCGTCCCCTGTTGCCGACTGGTTCTATCTGTCATACACACATATGTAAATGTATATTAGTCGATCACTCAGGCATTCATGGGTTGTTGCCTGAGGTGACCCGACGGCAGAAATACACAGCCTGGCAGGGCCAGACTAATATCTCACTGCCTAGATATTAGATACTTCGGCGTGGAAGATTTATTTCCAAGGTGGCGGTTACAAACAGATTCCAACGTCGCAGCAAAAAAGTAATAATAATAATAATGGATTGCATTTTTATAGCGCTTTTCTATGCACTACGTGCTTACTCAAAGCACTTTACAATGGTCCCTTCATTCATTCATTCATACATTGGGAGGTGAAGCGGCGAACAGTCGACGCCAGCGTCCTTACTTCCCACATTCACACACCAATGGTGGCGACCACTGGAGGCAAGGTAAATGGTAAAATGGTGCATTTATATAGCGCCCTTTATCCAAGGCACTTTACATAGATTGTGCATTACATTCACCCATTCACACACACATTCATACACTGATGGTGGCAGAAACCATGCAATGTACCAACCAGCACATCAGGAGCAATTAGGGGTTCAGTGTCTTGCTCAATGACACTTCGACACTAACTCTGGGGGAGCCCGGGTTCGAACTGGCGACCTTGCGGTTACCATCCGGAAACTCTACCCCTGAGCCACCGACACTGACTGGGGTTCAGTCAGTGTCTTGCCCAAGGACACAGTCATGGGCTCTGATTGGTCACCCACAACTCTGGGCGTGAACGAAATGTGATTCAAACTGAGCCGAGGAGTGCCAGACCAACCAACCTGCCCAGGGATTTATTTTCCTGTGGCAGATTCGTCTGGTTTCCAGGCTCAGAAATATAAGCCCGAGCCTGACCAATCAGCACAGGCTGCATGGGCTGGAGCTGTATATCAACCCTAGGGCTAATACGGCAGCTGGCCAACCAATCAGCACCAAACTAAAATGCCACTGCACGGCAAAAAACAGCCACCGCGAGTGACCTTGACGTTGAAGGAGCTAAATGGGCCAAACGTGGACGAAACTAATTATTAGACAAAATACATCTTGGGGACTTTTTTTTCTCCCACCGTCGCAGTGCAACGCGTTGGGATGTTGTAGAGCAGTGGTTCTCAACCAGTGGTCCGGGGACCACCAGTGGTCCTTTGAGGGGGTTCCAGGTGGTCCCCAGCTAAATTATGGAGAGGTGGAAAACCAAATGGACCCTTGGATCTTTAACTCTTGAGAGTGTACAATGAAACCAAATGGACCCGTACGGTTCCATTTGGTTTCATTTTACACTCTCAATAGTTACATTATTGTATTGTTAAACATCTGCATTACTTCATTTACAAGAATTCTACACAATTAGAGAATGTAGAATAATTATTATTTTGATCAATGTTTGCCAACAGCATGGAATTGTGTTTTGGGTCTGAGAGGCTATCAAAAAATAATGAATTGCATTTTTATAGCGCTTTTCCAAGTGCTCAAAGCGCTTTACAATGGTTCATTCATTCATACATTGGGAGGTGAAGCGGCGAACAGTCGACGCCAGCGTCCTCACTTCCCACATTCACACACCAATGGTGGCGAGCTCACACCGACCAACTCATTGGAGGCAATGTAGGGTTCAGTGTCTTGCCCAAGGACACTTCGACATGTGGACAGGAGGAGCCGGGGATTCGAACCGCCAACCCAGGGATCATTGGACGACCTGCTCTACCTCCTGAGCCACAGCCGCCCACAGCCGCCCCCAGGCGATCCACGGATGGTGATCCGTGGATCGATTGGCATATCAATAATGGGCTTTGATATGAAAATGGTTGAAAACCCACTGTTGTAGAGTAGACTGTCTGCCCGGCAGCAACGATACAATACAGAGATTACACTAGTGTGAAGTGACAGGCGCCTTTGTTTGCTTTTTACGTCACGGGAGGACATGCTTAATGCAAACATAAAAAGTCCATAGACTTGGCTAACACATGACATCACAGGGGGGTATGCTGAAAACGGGGAGAGTGGGGCGGAATGAATAAGACAAACCTAAAACCTAAACGAAAGTCAGACATCGGAGGGGCCAGCGCTTCTCAATTATTGAATCAATCGAAAAAATTATCATTAGAATAATTGTTGAAGAAAATAAGTGATCGTTGCAGCCCTCCCACAAAACACACTTCTGCTCACTATAAGTTCAATTCAGTTCCGTACTGATTTGTCGCATGTTTGCCATTACAGCAGACAGCAACTTGGATCCAAAACACATCGCCCAAATTTATGAGATTTTGTTCATCCAGCTTTTCACCACATTATCAACGCTGTTAATATTGAAACGTAACCGCGGGGAGATGCCTGGGACGTGGTGTCAACACAACACACAGCCAGCCCAGTGCAGGCGGAGCTGCCTGCCTGGCAGGCGGAGCAGCGCAGGCAGAGCTGCCTGGCTGGGACTTCATCACAACACACAGCCAGCCCAGCGCAGGCGGAGCTGCCTGGCTGCAACACAACACACAGCCAGCCCAGCGCAGGCGGAGCTGCCTGGCTGCAACACAACACACAGCCAGCCCAGTGCAGGCGGAGCTGCCTGGCTGCAACACAACACACAGCCAGCCCAGCGCAGGCGGAGCTGCCTGGCTGGGACTTCATCACGTGGAATGCAAAACTGTGTCTCTGTCAGGCAGAAAGAAACCCCTCATCATCAGTTTTCTGAAATACCTACTGTATGTTTCTATATCAGTGGTGCTCAATATTTCATGTCAAGGACCCCAAAAATGTTATGTATTTGGCCACCGACCCACATCTGAAAATATGTTGTTCCAGGGACTCCCCCAGAAGCAAAGATTTGAGTTAAAAACGTTAAAAACGAAAGAATATATATTCAAGATTTGAGGCACATTTTCACGATTTTTCAAAAACAGAAGATCTACAAGCTCATAGCGCTATGAGCTTGTAGATCTGCTATTTTTCAATAGCTAAAGCATAACATAATGCTTAAAACACCAAAAGGGGTTCCCGTCCTGAATGGGTTCACTTAATCATACTGCAGCGTCGCACAAAAGCATCTAAAATAGCAGATCCGCAAAGCCAGAAACGCGTCGATCGGCCACTTTTGATGCTTCCGAACTAGAATCCTGAAAAGTATATATTCTAGTATTCTGAAAGTATATACAGTAAACTAAGTTTTGGATGTGGACATATGAGGTTTCCACCCGTCAGAGAGAGAGAGACAGCGGCTTGCTCTCTTCAACGCAGCGAGTCTGAAGGCATAGCATGATGT
>NC_136798.1:7665677-7693315 GCF_951216825.1 Electrona antarctica | reverse complement strand
TGGAGTAGAAGTAAAAGTAATGGAAATTGGAAATACTCAAGTAAAGTACAGATCCCTCAAAATGTTACTTAACACATTTTAGGCGGGAACCCCTTTTGGTGTTAGCATTATGTTATGCTTTAGCTATTGAAAAATAGCAGATCTACAAGCTCATAGCGCGCCACCAAGTGGCGCGCTACGAGCTTGTAGGTCTGCTATTTTTGAAAAATCGAAGAACGACTGACATAGAAACATAGCTTTTTCAGAAAACTGTCAGGATGTAGAAGACATTTTTAGAATCTGATCTCAGGTCTAAATGGGTTAAGTAAATGTACTTAGTTACTTTCCACCATTAGCATGGTATTAGCAGGGTGGCATACCAAGACACACCTGTTCTAAGATCCGCGGGGCACACATAGTTGTCACTCCTGAGCTTACGGACACAACACTGCAACCTCTGCTTACATTTCTCCAAACCATTACACCACAAAGAAACTTCCAAACAATTAAAAGAATCCCAAAGACTGCTCAGCGTATAGCTGTAGCACTGCAGATCCAAAAGCTGGCAGGTTCACGACCTTCAACGTGTGAGCGAGTATGAAGTAGGGCTTATACGTGGCTTATACGTGGTTAACAGTCGTTATTCACGCCTTTTATTCCATCGTCTTTCCCTGCGTAATACGCCAAACCCGCTATTTGTTTTATGTGTTTAATTTGCTGTTTTTTAATAACTTAACCCATTTTGGGCGGGTTGGTGTTAGCATTATGTTATGCTTTAGCTATTGAAAAATAGCAGATCTACAAGCTCGTAGCGCGCCACCGAGTGGCGCGCTACGAGCTTGTAGGTCTGCTATTTTTGAAAAATCGAAGAGCGACGGACATAGAAACATAGCTTTTTCAGAAAACTGTCAGGATGTAGACGACATTTATAGAATCTGATCTCAGGTCAAAATGGGTTAATTTGCTGTTTTTTAATAACTTAAAAGAAATAGCGGCTTTGTCGCGGACTTGGTGACGAGGCCGACTCTTTATGATGACGTAACCGTAAATCAACCAACCGCCGGCTTGCAAGGGCTTCTGGGAAACTGAGTCCAATGCAAAGTGAACGAGGGGGTATGGGCGATCTTAGCCCGCTTTGCTCTATGTCTGTGAGGCGGATCGTGGATGTGTCGGCTCAGTAACAAATCATGGGAAAAACGGATCTTCATCATAAGGAGGTAGAATTACGACGCTTTGACACTCACCGGCAGTGAGCATGACATGTTAATTAGGCTCTGATGCAGTGTTTCCCAACCTATGTGCCGCGGCACTTTAGTGTGCCGTTTGAAATGCTCAGGTGTGCCGTTAGATTTGAGCGAAAGTAACCCCGACCCGACCCGGTCCATTGTTGCGTCGTTGTTGTTGTTGTTGCTGCCCAACGTCCATTCAGTTCAACGACCCTCGGCCATAGAAATGTTAATGAATGGCTGACGACGGAACCGCCAGCGGGAATCTGCTTACAAGCACGGATAAATTGCACATTATTTCGGACCAAACTCGCCCTCTGGCGGCAGGCTGTGGACAAGGGCACCTGGGCAAGCTTGACATGTTTCCGTGCAGCAACGCTGGATACCCATGACATCGTGATTTGCGTGTGGGGTCGTTTCAGAGCATTTGAAAACTCACACAAATTAAGTGCTCAAGTTTAAGACCATTGTATTGTGGCCAAAGGTTTTTGTTTTTGTCTTTTTCTTTTAAGTATTACTTTGTACTGACAAATAATTGAACATGTGTGTGCTATTTTGTATGTTTCTTTATTATCACATCAAAGCAAAACAAGTTTTAAGTTTTCAAAAATATATATCAGTGAAACTGAGACACTGGCTCTTTAAAGTTATTTGGTGAGTGCCGTTAATGTTCGGAATGGATATTGTGTCTTTAAAAGTATATTATATATATATATATATATATATATATATACACACACACACACACACACACACACACACACACACACAATTTACACATGCATACATACATACTGTACATGGGGGTCCCTGGAACAAAATCTTTTGAGATGGGGATCAAAATACATAAAATATAATTTTGGGTGGTCCTTGACATGAAAAGGTTTCGAGGCGAGCACCACCACTGAATAAAGCAATGTATGTTTTCTTTTCTGATAACCGAACATTTTGCAGGTCTCAGTGAGTCAATTGAATTGACCCCAGTCAGTCACTCTCACCAGCTGACTGAAACTAAAACGCACATTTCTCTCCTGACCCTGACCTGTTTCCACTCCTGCTCTACTCCAGATATACCTGCAGCCATACCGCCACTACAAGGCAACAATAAATAGTTTGCCATGAACGCGTGACAGGATATCGCCTGCAAACACAGAGCGCTTACATTCCTTACGCACGCACACCCTAGCCCACAGCGCGTGAGCTCTGCCTCCTGCTATGTCACCAGTCAACTAACAATATAGTGGGAGTTCAAAGCAAGACATTTAACCCATTTTGACCTGAGATCAGATTCTAAAAATGTCTTCTACATCCTGACAGTTTTCTGAAAAAGCTATGTTTCTATGTTTCAGTCGTTCTTCGATTTTTCAAAAATAGCAGACCTACGAGCTTGTAGATCTGCTATTTTTCAATAGCTAAAGCATAACATGATGCTAACACCAAAAGGGGTTCCCGCACAAAATGGGTTAAAAGAAAAAAAACGCCAAGAAGTGTTTTGTTCTTCACACCGACACACCTGTCAAAAAATAAGAAAGTAGGAGGACACATTTTCTCGCCGTCTTTTGACTGTCGCACCTGTCAGGAAAGAGACGACTTCTTCACTGCACATCAGCGTTCTATTGAAGAGTGCATGATGTACCTTATACTACTGTCTACTGCATGCTATATTAGCTATAATGCAAATCGTTAATGTGATCCAATGCCCGATCAGCAGTACTCTGATTTATCTCTCCAGAGAGAACACTCATGAATGCTGCAGCACTTTTAAGGTTGGGAAAAAAGACAATAAAAACGGGGGTGAAAAGCATGAAGGGGCCGGAAAGGATGCCACGTAGACCAAAACGAATTAAACGCCGACAGTAGCGAGCCCAGGCTAATCCGCATCACAGGAGAAAAAGCCTTCATTTTGGAGAGTGCCAGACTGTGGCCTCGATGCAAACTCTCTGACGTCTGCCTCTCGCCTCGAATCACAGTTCTCCTCCAGCGTTGTACAAAAAAAAACAATAGACAAAAGTTTCTAATTCTGTCCACACTCCAAACGAACTTTGAATTACAAAATAATTATGTCCATAGTCCATACAAAGCCTATACATCAACCATTATATCAAATAAAAGAGAACATTACTCCCCTCTCTCTCTCTCTCTCTTCCCTTTGGCAGTAGTGACTGAGTTGTTAAAAAAGAAGAATCACAGAACTGGGTTCCAACTGGGAACTTTGTGGTTTCCATCCGGTCACTCTACCCCTGAGCCTCTGCCCCGGCTACTTGAGTAAAAGTACTAAAGCATTTGCCTCAAAATGTACTTAACGTACCAAAAGTAAAAGTAATCATTATGCAGAATGTCCCATATTTCAAGTTTTCAAATGTATACAAATCTTTTGAATATAGCTGATCTACAAGCTCACAATGAGTTGCAAAACCTGTTCATGTCAAGGACCCCCACATTGATATGTATTTGGCCGCTGACGCCCATCTGAAAATGGGTTGTGCCAGGGAAGAGAAGATTTGTGTTAAAAAAAGACTATTAAAAATCTTCAAAACATTTTCACTATTTTTCTAAAACATTCAAATAGCACCAGTATAAATAGATAATGTGGTTCAAATGTTTGTGCTGCTGCTGTAAGACATTTTGCTGGGGACCCCCTGGAACCCCCTCCAAGTACCCCGCTTTGAGAACCGCTACATTACACAAAACAACAATGGGCATATGCAAAATTAAGGTGTTTATCCCAAACTTCAAACAACAATCTTTTGTAGATATTTTTACTTCTTCACCAAGATCTCCGTTTTAAAAATAAAAAAGCAAGTGGATGGTGGATGGAAAGCCCAAATGTAGAGAGGAATGTTTGATTTGGTAAATATCTGTATCCGTGTGGACAGAGCCTCTACATGTGTCTGTGTATGTGCGTGCGTGCGTGCGTGTCTGTGTCTGCGTGCGTGTGTGTGCGTCTGTGTGTGCGTGTGTGTGTGTCTGTGTGTGCGTGTGTGTGTGTGTGTGTGTGTCTGTGTGTGTGTGTGTGTCTGTGTGTGCATGTGTGTGCGTGTGTGTGCGCGTGTGTGTCTGTGTGTGCATGTGTGTGTGTCTGTGTGTGTGTGTGCGTGTGTGTGCGCGTGTGTGCGCGTGTGTGTCTGTGTGTGCATGTGTGTGTGTCTGCGTGTGCGTGCGTGTGTGTGCGTCTGTGTGTGCGTGTGTGTGTCTGTGTGTCTGTGTGTGTGTGTGCGTGTGTGTCTGTGTGTGCATGTGTGTGTGTCTGTGTGTGTGTGCGTGTGCGTGTGTGTGTGCGTGTGCGACACTCTCTCGAGCGAGAAAGAAACGGAGCATTTTGATCTAACATGCATGTACAGTACTAGCCCACAGGCTATAATTGACAGCATAATAATTTCAACATTACATTCAACCTCACCTAATTACTGGTCTCTAAATCAAGCACTGTGTTCATGTAATAATCATCGTCCCCTGTTGCCGACTGGTTCTATCTGTCATACACACATATGTAAATGTATATTAGTTGATCACTCAGGCATTCATCGGTTGTTGCCTGAGGTGACCCGACGGCAGAAATATACAGCCTGGCAGGGCCAGACTAATATCTCACTGCGTAGATATTAGATACTTGGAAGATTTATTTCCAAGGTGGCGGTTACAAACAGATTCCAACGTCGCAGCAAAAAAGTAATAATAATAATAATGGATTGCATTTTTATAGCACTTTTCTATGCACTACGTGCTTACTCAAAGCACTTTACAATGGTCCATTCATTCATTCATTCATTGGGAGGTGAAGCGGCGAACAGTCGACGCCAGCGTCCTCACTTCTCACATTCACACACCAAATGGTGGCAACCACTGGAGGCAAGGTGGGGTAAATGGTAAATGGTAAATGGTGCATTTATATAGTGCCTTTATCCAAGGCGCTATACATAGATTGTGCATTACATTCACCCATTCACACACACATTCATACACCGATTGCGGCGGAAGCCATGCAAGGTACCAACCAGCACATCGGGAGCAATTTGGGGTTCAGTGTCTTGCCCAAGGACACTTCGACATGTAGCCAGGAGGAGCCGGGATTCGAACCGCCGACCCATGGATCATTGGACGACCTGCTCTACCTCTTGAGCCACAGTCGTGGGATTCAGTGTCTTGCCCCAAGGACACAGTCATGGGCTCTGATTGGTCACCCACTCGAGGCAAGGTGGGGTTCAGTGTCTTGCCCCAAGGACACACTCATGGGCTCTGATTGGTCACCCACAACTCTGGGCGTGAACGAAATGTGATTCAAACTGAGCCGAGGAGTGCCAGACCAACCAACCTGCCCAGGGATTTATTTTCCTGTGGCAGATTCGTCTGGTTTCCAGGCTCAGAAAATATAAGCCCGAGCCTGACCAATCAGCACAGGCTGCATGGGCTGGAGCTGTATATCAACCCTAGGGCTAATACGGCAGCTGGCCAACCAATCAGCCAACCAGACTAAAATGCCACTGCACGGCAAAAACAGCCACCACGAGTGACCTTGACGTTGAAGGAGCTAAATGGGCCAAACGTGGACGAAACTAATTATTAGACAAAATACATCTTGGGGACTTTTTTTTTTCTCCCACCGTCGCAGTGCAACGTGTTGGGATGTTGTAGGGCAGTGGTTCTCAACCAGTGGTCCGGGGACCACCAGTGGTCCTTTCAGGGGGTTCCAGGTGGTCCCCAGCTAAATCATGGAGAGTCGGAAACCAAATGGACCCTCGGATCTTTAACTCTTGAGAGTGTAAAATGAATCCAAATGGACCCTTGGATCTTTAACTGTTGAGAGTGTAAAATGAAACCAAATGGACCCTCGGATCTTTAACTCTTGAGAGTGTAAAATGAATCCAAATGGACCCTTGGATCTTTAACTCTCGAGAGTGTAAAATGAAACCAAATGGACCCTTGGATCTTTAACTCTTGAGTGTAAAATGAAACCAAATGGACCCTTGGATCTTTAACTCTTGAGAGTGTAAAATGAATCCAAATGGACCCTTGGATCTTTAACTCTTGAGAATGTAAAATGAAACCAAATGGACCCATACGGGTCCATTTGGTTTCATTTTACACTCTCAAGAGTTACATTATTGTATTGTTAAACATCTGCATTACTTCATTTACAAGAATTCTACACAATTAGAGAATGTAGAAGAATTATTGTTTTGATCAATGTTTGATCAACAGCATGGAATTGTGTTTTGGGTCTGAGAGGCTATCAAATAATAATGAATTGCATTTTTATAGCGCTTTTCCAAGTGCTCAAAGCGCTTTACAATGGTTCATTCATTCATACATTGGGAGGTGAAGCGGCGAACAGTCGACGCCAGCTTCCTCACTTCCCACATTCACACACCAATGGTGGCAAGCTCACACCGACCAACTCATTGGAGGCAATGTAGGGTTCAGTGTCTTGCCCAAGGACACTTCGACATGTGGACAGGATGAGCCGGGATTCGAACCGCCGACCCAGGGATCATTGGACGACCTGCTCTATCTCCTGAGCCACAGCCGCCCACAGCCGCCCCCAGGCGATCCACGGATGGTGATCCGTGGATCGATTGGCATATAAATAAGGTGCTTTGATATGAAAATGGTTGAAACCCACTGTTGTAGAGTAGACTGTCTGCCCGGCAGCAACGATACAATACAGAGATTACACTAGTGT
Organism: Electrona antarctica; assembly: GCF_951216825.1. Lineage (NCBI taxonomy): Eukaryota > Metazoa > Chordata > Actinopteri > Myctophiformes > Myctophidae > Electrona > Electrona antarctica. The sequence continues at coordinate 7,686,430 of NC_136798.1, read as the reverse complement.
GAAGTGACAGACAGGCGCCTTCGTTTGCTTTTTACGTCACGGGAGGACATGCTTAATGCAAACATGAAATGTCCATAGACTTGGCTGACACATGACATCACAGGGGGGTATGCTGAAACCAGGGAGTGGGGCGGCATGAATTAGCCCATTCTGACCTGAGATCAGATTCTAAAAATGTCTTCTACATCCTGACAGTTTTCTGAAAAGGATATGTTTGTATGTCAGTCGTTCTTCGATTTTTTTTAAATAGCAGACCTACAAGCTCGTAGCGCGCCACTCGGTGGCGCGCTATGAGCTTGTAGATCTGCTATTTTTCAATAGCTAAAGCATAACATAATGCTAACACCAAAAGCCCAAAATTGGTTAGACAAACCTAAAATTTCCATAGACTTGGCCGACACATGACGTCACACACGGAGGTCAGACATCGGAGGGGCCAGCGCTTCTCAATTATTGAATCAATCGAAACAATTATCAACAGAATCATTGTTGAAGAAAATAAGTGATCGTTGCAGCCCTCCCACAAAACACACTTCTGCTCACTATAAGTTCAATTCAGCTCCGTACTGATTTGTCGCATGTTTGCCATTATAGCAGACAGCAACTTGGATCCAAAACACATCGCCCAAATTTATGAGATTTTGTATCACCACATTATCAACGCCGTTAATATTAAAACGTAACCGCGAGGAGATGCCTGGGACGTGGTGTCAACACAACACACAGCCAGCCCAGCGCAGGCGGAGCTGCCTGGCTGCAACACAACACACAGCCAGCCCAGCGCAGGCGGAGCTGCACAACACACAGCCAGCCAGCTCAGCGCAGGCGGAGCTGCCTGCCTGGCAGGCGGAGCAGCCCAGGCGGAGCTGCCTGGCTGGGACTTCATCACAACACACAGCCAGCCCAGCGCAGGCGGAGCTGCCTGACTGGGACTTCATCACAACACACAGCCAGCGCAGCGCAGGCGGAGCTGCCTGACTGGGACTTCATCACAACACACAGCCAGCCCAGCGCAGGCGGAGCTGCCTGACTGGGACTTCATCACAACACACAGCCAGCGCAGCGCAGGCGGAGCTGCCTGACTGGGACTTCATCACAACACACAGCCAGCGCAGCGCAGGCGGAGCTGCCTGACTGGGACTTCATCACAACACACAGCCAGCGCAGCGCAGGCGGAGCTGCCTGACTGGGACTTCATCACAACACACAGCCAGCCCAGCGCAGGCGGAGCTGCCTGGCTGCGCAGGAGGAGTTGCCTGGCTGCAACACAACACACAGCCAGCCCAGCGCAGGCGGAGCTGCCTGGCTGCGCAGGAGGAGTTGCCTGGCTGCAACACAACACACAGCCAGCCCAGCGCAGGCGGAGCTGCCTGGCTGCGCAGGAGGAGCTGCCTGGCTGCAACACAACACACAGCCAGCCCAGTGCAGGCGGAGCTGCCTGGCTGGGACTTCATCACAACACACAGCCAGCCCAGCGCAGGCGGAGTTGCCTGGCTGCGCAGGAGGAGCTGCCTGGCTGCGCAGGCGGAGCTGCCTGGCTGGGACTTCATCACAACACACAGCCAGCCCAGCGCAGGCGGAGTTGCCTGGCTGCACAGGAGGAGCTGCCTGGCTGCGCAGGAGGAGCTGCCTGGCTGCGCAGGAGGAGCTGCCTGGCTGGGACTTCATCACGTGGAATGCAGAACTGTGTCTCTGTCAGGCAGAAAGAAACCCCTCATCATCAGTTTTCTGAAATACCTACTGTATGTTTCTATATCAGTGGTGCTCAATATTTCATGTCAAGGACCCCAAAAATGATATGTAATTGCCCACCGACCCCCATCTGAAAATATGTTATTCCAGGGACCCCCCCCAGAAGCAAAGATTTGAGTTAAAAACGTTATAGATTTGAGGCACATTTTCACGATTTTTCAAAAACAGAGAGCTTGTAAATCTGCTATTTTTTAATAGCTAAAGCATAACATAATGCTTAAAACACCTAAAGGGGTTCCCGTCCTGAATGGGTTTACTTAATCATACTGCAGCGTCGCACAAAACCATCGAAAGTAGCAGATCCGCAAAGCCAGAAACGAGTCGTTCGGCCACTTTTGATGCTTCCGAACTTGAATCCTGAAAAGTATATTCTAGTATTCTGAAAGTATCTAGTAAACTAAGTTTAGGATGTGGACATATGAGGTTTCCACCCGTCAGAGAGAGAGACAGCGGCTTGCTCTCTTCAACGCAGCGAGTCTGAAGGCATAGCATGATGTGTGACGACGTCGTACTGTGTGTGTGGACCCACCTCCACCATATGGCCCGCAATAACCCCACCCGCGAAAAAAACTAAAAACAGATAAAAGCTAACAGAGGTACAATAAAGCAGCAGTAGTATACGGTGAGAGATAGCGAGTTGGAATGGCACGGCAGCTGGTAGGAGTTATTGCTTGGCTGGGGAGGAGGCGGGAGGATGAGGTGAAACCGCTGCACGGCTCCTAGCAGGCCGGGGCGATAAAGCACGGACTCAGATGCAGCGAGGCAGAGCTAATCTGGAGTTTTGATGACAAAAGAACGACCTTTACCCCCCAATCCCCCACCCTGGCCTGCGCCATGCGACGGACGGACGGATGGAGGGAGGGAGGGACGGAGGAGGAAATATAAAGAATGAGAAAGTGAGAACTCTCTCGCAGACTGCAGGGAATATAATAACCCTTTGCCACATTATGTCAACACTGGTCATATAGCAGGCTCAGTGATTCCCCCCCACATTTTTTTCCACTGTGTGAAATGGCTGTATTTCCTGGTTCTCCCGGGCGTTAAATAGCACACGGCTCCACAGGGTATGTGTATGTGTGCGTGTGTGTGTGTGTGCGTGTGTGGGGGAGGCAGCTAGGGCACACGGACCAATCATGCACACTCTATATCAGTGGTTCTCAACCAGTGGTCCTTGAGGGGGTGTGCCAGGTGTTAGTTCCCCAGCTAAATGATGGAGAGTTGGTAACCAAATGGACCCGTATAGATCACACACACACCCAGCAGCAGCAGCAGCAGCAGAGAGAGTTATGGGACAGAGGTCAGGGTCAAGGGTCAGAGTGTCCCAGAGGAGGACTGCCACTGACCTCGCAGTGTGAGATGATACTCTCTGGGCTGCCTAGCAACCGGCACGCACGCACGCACACACGCACACACGCACGCACACACACACACACACACACACACACACACACACGACACACACACGACACATCACTAGAAAGACAAGGGGAGCAGCAATTTACAAGAGTGGTGCTTGCTTGGATAGGTCTGCATTACACAACATCAGCACACAGTGTGAAAGCCTGGCCTTCCGAAAAAAAAGGGAGGAATAAAAAGGGGGGCTTACTATACTATTATTATCAAATGAAATATTAAACGGGTCCCTGAGGCGGACCGGCAGAGTTTGGATTAACCTAAAAAAAGGATGAAAAAAAAGCCTGTGGGCTGTAGGGAGTGATATGACACGCAGCCGGAAATGAGTGCCAACCACTCTATATATACTGAATATATATATATATATATATATATATATATATACACATACACTATCAAGTCAGATAAAATGCTTATAGCTCCAAGAAGAGTGTTTTTGTTATTACAGATGAGTGGATTTCAAACTTTTCGCTGACACACGGATGGATGGATGGATGGATGGATGGATGGATGGATGGATGGATGGATGGATGGATGGATGGGCACATCCGCGAATACATGAATACACACACGACCTGTATCCATAGACCTGTATCCATAGCGAAAATATGAATAGCGAAAACATGAATACACGCACAACTTGTATCCATAGACCTGTGTCCATAGCGAAAACATCCAATATGCAAGCTCACAGCATGTGAGCCACGAGCTTGTAAATCAGCTGTTTTCTGCATTTTCTTGTAAATCTGCACTTGAAATTTCCTGGGCGCTGCAACATGTTGTGTACTTAGTTTAGACTAGTCATTGGTTAGACCAGTCATTAGTCCTACAACCTATCTCAAACCCTCACCCTAAACCCTAACCTCCCACAGGGCAGCACACCTAAACCTAACCTTAACCCTCTCCCAACCCTTACTGTGAACTGCTGCGTTCACACAGGCAGATACAAAGACACAGGGTTCTATTTCCGTCCATGCTAACTACTTTGCTTTTTTTTAGCCTCCAGTGTCACTGCCACCCGTCTGGCATCTGGTTAGGATGCCTCTCGGGCGTCTCCCTATAGGGAGGTCCTTGAGGCACGTCCCACTGGTTAGGATGCCTCTCAGGCGTCTCCCTATAGGGAGGTCCTTGAGGCACGTCCCACTGGTTAGGATGCCTCTCGGGCGTCTCCCTAGGGAGGTCCTTGAGGCACGTCCCACTGGTTAGGATGCCTCTGGGGCGTCTCCCTAGGGAGGTCCTTGAGGCACGTCCCACTGGGGACTACGGATAAGCGTTGAAGATGGGTTAGATGGATGGATAAAATAGCCAATCTACAAGCTCACAACGTGTCGATGTATAGATCAGCTGGTTGAACTATTAAAAACATATTTTCAAAATAGTAAAAGAAAGGCAAAGTAGTTTAGGGATATTAACCCATTTTGGGCGGGAACCCATTTTGGTGTTAGCATTATGTTATGCTTTAGCTATTGAAAAATAGCAGATCTAAAAGCGCGCTACGAGCTTGTAGGTCTGCTATTTTTGAAAAATCAAAGAACGACTGACATAGAAACATAGCTTTTTCAGAAAACTGTCTGTTTTAGAATCTGATCTCAGGTCAGAATGGTTTAAGGGGTTTAGCGTGGATGAAAATAGAACCCATTATGTCTACCATTCATTTCCAATGGAAGCCATGATGCAGCGACATGAAGATACAAAGATACATCCAACGTTTGTAGATGCTGCAAAAACAGCTACAAAGCTACAGGAAAGTAGAGCTGGTTTCAACTTCAGCTACAAAGATACAAAGCTACAAATATGCTGTGTAGCTTTTGTATCTTTGAATCTTTTGCTTTTGCATCCGCGTGTGAACGCAGCGAGAGGAAGTGTGCCTTGCCTTGCCAGCCAGCCAGCGTGCCCGGGCGGGCGGGCGGTCACATCCTTTGGGAGCCTCTCTAAATGCAGATAACGCTGCAGACTCGTTGCCTCGTTGCCACGCTAATCATGTCATAACCGGCACCACTTGCACTTTAGTCGGCCTCTCCATCCATTATACATGCATTCAATTCACATACAGTGTATACATATTTAGTATTATACAGTGCGAGTGTGTTATACTACAAGACAGCCAATCAGAGGGTGTTTAGCATGTACACAGAGTCTGTGTACATGCTAAACACAGTCGGTGTCACAGACCATAGCATGGTTGAGTAAAACCTCCATTCACGGCCTTGTAGTCTATTCTACACAGTAGACCAATACTGCAATGTAGAACTACTCCTTTACAAGTAAAAGTCTGCAATTAAAAAATGTACATAAAAAATGTACTTAAAGTTCCAAAAGTACAAAGTACTCGCTATGCTAAATGTCCCAAGTTTTCAAATGTATACAAATATTTTGTTAAAATAGCAGATCTACAAGCTCACTATGTGTCGCATCGTGACGAATTGTGAGCTTGTAGATCGGCTATTTTCAAAATGTATATAGGGCTGAAGTGTATGTTTTGTAATAAAAGTAAGTAGTACACATGTATACATGTAGTGGAGTAAAAGACAAAGTACAATATTTGCCTCCGACATGTATAGTAGAGTAGAAGTAAAAGTATTGGAAATTTGAAATACACAAGTAAAGTACAAATATACCTTACTTAGGTAAATGTACTTAGTCACTTTCCCCCACTGGAAATGGAACCTTGGAGTCATTCTAAACATGGAAGGATGTCTTCGTCTGTCTGTAAATGGTGCATTTATATAGCACCTTTATCCAAGGCGCTTTACATAGATTGTGCATCAATTCACCCATTCACACACACACTCATACACCGATGGCGGCGGAAACCACGCAAGGCACTAGAGAGCACATCAGGAGCAATTTGGGGTTCAGTGTCTTGCTGAAGGACACTTCGACAGTAACTCTAGAGGAGCCCTGGTTCGAACTGGCAACCTTCCGGTTATCATCCAGGCACTCTACCCCTGAGCCACCGCTGCCCCCTGAACGTACATGGAAGGATGTCTTGGTCTGTGTCATGTCTTTCACTCTGTGGCTCAGGAGGTAGAGCAGGTCGTCCAATGATCCATGGGTCGGCGGTTCGAATCCCGGCTCCTCCTGTCTACATGTCGAAGTGTCCTTGGGCAAGACACTGAACCCCAAATTGCTCCCGATGTGCTGGTTGGTGCAATCGGTGTACGAATGTGTGTGTGAATGGGTGAATGTAATGCACAATCTATGTAAAGCACCTTGGATAAAGGCGCTATATAAATGCACCATTTACCATTTACTCTGCTCTGCTCTGCCATGGAAGGATGTCTTTGTCTCTGTCTGTGTCATGTCTTTCCCTCCCTCATGGAAGGATGTCTTCGTCTGTCTCTGTCATGTCTCTCCCTCTGCTCTGCTCTGACAGTCTGACATATACATCCCATTGAGACCTGAGAACACATTCTACAAATGTCTTCAAAATCACGACAGTTTTATGAAGAACCTTATGTTTCTATATCAGTGGTGCCCAAACTATTTCATGTCAAGGACCCCCAAAAATATATGTAATCGCATGGCCGCCGCCGTCTGAAAATATGTTGTTCCAGGGACCCCCCCCCCCCCCCCAGAAGCAAAGATATGAGTTAAAAACATTTGCTGTGAAAGCAATTCAAAGCATATATATTCAAAGTTTTGCACACTTTTTCACGATTTATAGCAGATATACAAGCTCATAGTGCGGCACTCGGTGCTGCGCTATGAGCTTGTATATCTGCTATTTTTCAAAAGCTAAAACGTTTTAAAAAAATGGTTCAAGTGCTTTAAAGCTATAAGGTGACACAGATGCGTTCCAGGACTTAATGGGGTATGCTAGCCAAAACAGTGACAATTTAAAAATAATGTATACTTTAAAGAGAATCAAGTGCAATAACTCTCAAACTGGATGAAATGAAACGTTATTACAGATTATTGAGGCTATTGTTCATAACGGCAATATTATCTCTTCTCCGCCCTCTTTGCGCTACAATCTGCAATCACAGCACATTTTACACATAACTTTAAAATGAAAAGTCGAATAAAAACTCAAATATAGTGCATGTCGTGTGCGATGCAACCAAATCAAATATTGCCAGAAAATGGCATACACGCACACATGCACGCACATGCACTTGCATGCATGCACGCAAACGTGCACATCCACGCACACACACACACACACACAGACACACTCAAACTTCCCCATGATTCATCAACAGACTGTGTTCAGGAAGGTACAGTCAGTCTCACAGGACTATGCGTATGCGTGTGCGCACACACATGCGCGCGCACACACACGCACACACACGGAAGGTTTGAAGGCTCCTCCTGGCTGTGTGTTGTTGAACGAGACACTGAAGCCCTCTAACTGTCTGCTCCTGATGAGAAGGCGTGCACGTTATGGTGTGTGTGTGTGTGTGTGTGTACGCATGCACGCACGTGCGGTGCCGACACATAAGCCGCTTCCGCAATCCGCATCACAGACAAAGAGCAAAGCGGCCTAAGATCGCCCATACCCCCTCGTTCACTTTGCATCGGACTCAGTTTCCCAGAAGCCCTTGCAAAAGGGTCGATTTCAGCTCTGATATTTATTTCAGACATGCTCTAGTAGTGTGCCTGTGCAATTAACTCATTTTGGATAAAAACATTAATAAATTCAGTTTTTCCCCTCAGTCAAATCTGGTCACATGTGATGTGTACCTGTGCTGTGGCGGGGTGTGTGTGTGTGTGTGTGTGTGTGTGTGTGTGTGTGTGTGTGTGCGTGCGTGCGTGCGTGCGTGCGTGCGTGCGTGCGTGCGTGCGTGCGTGCGTGCGTGCGTGCGTGCGTGCGTGCGTGCGTGCGTGCGTGAGTGCGTGCGTGCGTAGGGGTAAATGTGAAGTGCCTTGTAAAATGCACTGAGTGTTCAGCGGTATATAACGGCCGTGCATGATGCCGTCCATGGATGGCTGAACTGATAGGGTCTTTATGCAGCCTGGAGGTCTCTCAGTGGCTCAGCTTATAAACTGGACGTCTGGACGACTGTGCAAATTGTTAATAAAGTATATTCAAGGGATCGACGTCAGGTTGTAGACCGACGGCCCTAACCATCACGATGCAGCCAATGAGCTGGCACTCAATCAACTCAGCCTTTTTTTTTTATATCCCATGTTTTTGCAACCCATTTTTTCACCATGTGTCAATTATCTAATGTAATCCTGGGCGCTACACTTCCTCTGCCAACCTGGGGGGGGCAGTGGATTGACATCATGCTTCCTTCTATGAATGAGTAGTCCGAGCCACTTCTTGCCTAATATGCCTCATCCCATTCTCCCTCTCTCTCTCTCTCTCCCTCATCTCTCTCTCCCCCTCTCCCTCTCTCTCCCCCCCCCCCCCCTCTCTCTCTCTCTCTCTCTCTCCCCACCTCTCTCTCTCTCTCGTGCCGTCTCACCTTCCCCCTAAAGGCCCACTTGTCTTTTGTCTTTGACAGAGAGCAGATCCCTGTTGGCGCTCTGTGCTCTTTTGGTAACACTGTGGGAAAACAGTTGGGGGGAGAGAGAGAGAGAGAGAGAGAGAGAGAGAGAGAGAGAGAGAGAGAGAGAGAGAGAGAGAGAGAGAGAGAGAGAGTCAGAGAGAGATAGAGAGAGAGAGAGGGGGAGAGAGAGAGAGAGAGAGAGAGAGAGAGAGGGAGAGAGAGAGAGGGGGGTGGGGGGTGTTGGGTTGCAAGGCCACATCAACATGAAGAGCAGAGCTGCCTGCACAGTTTAAACACAACACTGTGTATGATATGGAGAGAGACAGACAGACAGAGGAAGAGAGGGAGACATTTTGAGTTTGTGTGTGTGTGTGTGTGTGTGTGTGTGCGTGTGTGTGTGTGTGTGTGTGCGTGAGTGCGTGCGTGTGTGCGTGCGTGTGCGCGTGTGTGTGTGTGTTTGCGTGAGTGCGTGCCAGAGAGATAGAGAACGACAGAGAGGGAAAGAATAGGGACAGAAGAAAGAAAGAAAGAAAGAGAGAGAGAGAGAGAGAGGGCGAGAGTTTAGATGGAGCTTTAGAAGGCTTTGTAATGCTGAACACTTTTGAGCTGGATGTAAAGCAGGCCACTCTCTCTCTCTCTGCATCTCTCTCTCTCTCTCTCGCTCTCTCTCTCTGCATCTCTCATCTCTCTCTCTGCATCTCTCTCTCTCTCTCTCTCTCTCTCTCTCGCTCTCTCTCTCTCTCTCTCTCGCTCTCTCTCTCTGCATCTCTCATCTCTCTCTCTGCATCTCTCTCTCTCTCTCTCTCTCTCTCTCGCTCTCTCTCTCTCTCTCTCTCTCTCTCTCTCTCTCTCTCTCTCTCTCTCTCTCTCAACCCCTCTCATTCCCTCTGGCTGCAGCACTTATCTTTAACAAACAGCAGCTCAGGCACTCACTCGCTGGCCGACAGTTTGTCCCGACAACAAAAAACCATGGCAACAACAACCAGCGAGAGGGGCCTGTTCCTGTTCCAAAGGTCCCCCCCCTTCTCTCTCTCTCTCTCTCTCTCTCTTCGTTCCCCTCTTTATCTCTCGCTCTTTCTCTCTCTACACGCTCATGCAAAAGACGCTCACAGGTTTTTTTTCCCGTCCGGACACGGCGGACTGGAATGGCTGCATGAGCGGGATGACCTCAACACACATTTCCTTGCCCGCGATTTGAGCCGTTTGGATTTGGAAGAGGATACCGTGAGTGTGGCGTCATCGCTTGGAACCCACGAGGTGCCAGATAGATAGATAGATAGCTAGATAGATAGATAGCTAGATAGATAGATAGATAGATAGATAGATAGATAGACCAGGGCTTAGATAGATAGATAGATAGATAGATAGATAGATAGATAGATAGATAGATAGATAGATAGATAGATAGATAGATAGATAGATAGATAGATAGACCAGGGCTTAGATAGATAGATAGATAGATAGATAGATAGATAGATAGATAGATAGATAGATAGATAGATAGATAGATAGATAGATAGATAGATAGATAGATAGATAGATAGATAGATAGATAGACCAGGGCTCCTGTGATTTTAACCCCATTCAGGACGTCGGGAACCCCTTTTGGTGTTTTAACCATTATTTTAAACTTTAGCTATTGAAAAATAGCAGATCTACCATCTCGTAGATCTGCTATTTGTGGCGCAAATCTTTGAATATACATATTCTTTAAAATTTTCACTCAAATCTTTGCTTCTGGGGGGAGGCGCCTGGAACAACATATTTTCAGATGCAGGGGGTCGGCCGCCAATTACTAACTAAAACAATATTTTGGGGTCCTTTACATGAAATAGTTTGAGAACCATGGCATGCACTGACATATAGAAACATAGGTTTTTCAGAAAACTGTCATGATTTAGAAGACATTTGTATAATCTGTTCTGATGGTCTTAATGGGTTAAAGGAATACGTACAGATCACCCCCCCCCCCCACCACCAAAACAATTATCAATTCCTGTATGAATCACTCACGTCGGTATGAGGTGAGTAATTGCTATAGGAACAGTCTTTCTTATTGGGGGGGAGTGTTATTTTATGGAACAAACGGCAGTCGGCCGATTGAGCAAAGAAGCCAGAAATAAACGGTGACACCTCCAGTCAGCTAGGACATGAGAAACTAGATAGGAATTTTAAATAGTAGGGAGAGGGAGAGAGAGAGAGGGAGAGAGAGAGAGAGAGACAGAGAGAGAGAGAGACAGAGAGAGGTTTCGAAATAGAGTGGAGAGAGGAACACAGCACACCGTGCTGTGGATCTTTAAGCATGATTTTTGAGCGGTGCCTAACCGCTACAATAACTGGCCATGTGTGTTCTGTCTGTCTGTCTGTCTGTCTGTCTGGCACTGTTGAGCGTCTCCGTCTGTCTGTACCTGTACGGTTGTAACTGGAGAACCGTTCGCCCCACCGACTTAAAATTTGACACACGCGTTCCACACCACCGCAGGGAGTGCCTTGAGTCGGTCAGATACACGATTGTCCGGAATCGCCACAAAAGGCTCTGGTCAGGCTCTGCCATCGGACCTAATAAGTCCCCTCACCTGTAGAACTCCCAGCCTCCGCCTCAGCTAATTGATTGCAGTGGCAACCCCACACCTGCCATTTGATTACTTATATTATCCAGTCCACTTCTCACAATCAGTGTGCACTCTTCAGACACAGGCACAGGCACAGATACAGAGATCTCCATATATGGGCACAAAAAGGCCACAGAGCAACAGTTAAAATGGGTGCTATAACAACACATATGACGGGGATGGTATACTAGGGTTGGGACGGGGTATGTGTTCCTGACTTACATTGTTCTTTCATGCATCATTCCCAAGTAGGGTGGTGCCAGACATTTCTCAAGAATTTGATAATGCTTCTACCCTATGACACTATAATGATTCTTGGAGATTTTAATGATGGCCTCTGTAATGGAAAAAATGTCCGGATTAGGCTTTAAACAATTAGTCACAAATCCAGCTACGCAGTACTTGCGCACTCTGCTTAGCGCAGAAGAAGGCTATGTAGGCCTACTTGTGTGCAACGTGGAAGTTGGCACTCAACAGAGTGCAGTTCTAGTAGGCCAACTATAACTGCAGCCAGCGTGTTGTTGAGCAGCCTGCCCTGCACCACTCAGTTCACACGGGTGTGATTTTTACATTCTCCCTATATCTGAATGAACACAGTGTAGTTCAGTAGCCAACAGAATGCTCAGTGCCGATAATGCCCACATCACTGTTCGCTGATGATACAACTCTGCTTGCATCCCTCCTTCGTCAAACAACTCCCCCCCCCCCCCCCCCTCTACTTCTCTCTCACTTTCTCTCTCTCTCTCTCTCCTCCGTAAGCTCTTTCTATTCACCAAGAAAGAGAAAGAGAGAACTCCCTCTACACTTCTTTCATCCTCTCGCTGTACCGGCCTCCTCTCAGTCGTTTCTTTTGAATCACCGGATGGAAAGAATGGGGGACGAACGAGAGCCGCATGAGAGGGAGAACAAAAGTGAATGAGAGAATGATAGAGAGAGAGAGAGAGAGAGAGAGAGAGAGAGAGAGAGAGAGAGAGAGAGAGAGAGAGAGATGCTCGGGGGAGAGACGCGTCCAGAAGTATAGAGACAAAAAAGCACTTCCTCTTTCAATGAAACCCAGTGATGTAAATAGGTTTTCAATATAACGGTCCCGAGACCCAGGGGTGTTTTTTTAGATGGGTCCCAGGGGCACTTTATGAGTCCCACTTCCACGACGTTAAGAGTACAGTACTGAGTACGGTATTGCATCCGGCCAGGACCCCCGGAGGGTGACATGATTGCGTCCTTTCTCTTATTTAGTGAGTCTAAAAGGACGCAGGCGTCACTGGAAACCGTTTCTGCACCAAATCACAGAGTTTGAAATTCCCTGTAGTTAATAATTAAAGCTCAACTGTTTGTTGTAGCCAAGTAGGAACTCATTAAGTCAAATGAAGAGATGAAACTTCTAATTAAAATGAATATTTAGGATGTATCCCATGAGAAAGTATCTTAACTACTATAAGTGTATGATAATGCTTTGAGATATCTTCCAGATACCGCACACATTTTGCGGTGAATCGATTCAGTCCCTCCTCCTCGTTAACGACGTCACATACAAATGAAAGATACGATTGTTTTTATCAGATCTATAAATACATGTGTATCAGATGTGTCACCTCCCACAATGAGAGAAGTTGAAATATGGGTATTAAATCAGTGATGCAAATAGCCTGCATCCTGCATCCTTAGCCTCACCAAATAGAGAAAGGACTCAATCATGTCACACCTCCGGGGATCCTGGGATGCACTGTACTCAGTACTGTACTCTAACGTCGTTGAAGTAGGACTCATAAAATGTCCCTGGGACCCACCGAGATTCTAAAAGACCAACCCCTGGGTCTGGTACTTTTGAGTGACGTCGTGGTGTGATCAAGTTGACTTACTTTTTTGCCCAACAGCATCATTGCTGTTGTTTTCATGTCAATAAAGTAAATTTAATGGGAAACTCAGAGAACAGCCACCCTGCACACGGACTGAGTTAAACTCAGGGAACAGCCACCCTGCACACAGACAGAGTGAAACTCAGGGAACAGCCACCCTGCACACAGACAGAGTGAAACTCAGAGAACAGCCACCCTGCACACAGACTGAGTTAAACTCAGAGAACAGAACAGCCACCCTGCACACAGACTGAGTTAAACTCAGAGAACAGAACAGCCACCCTGCACACAGACTGAGAGAAACTCAGAGAACAGAACAGCCACCCTGCACACAGACTGAGTTAAACTCAGGGAACAGCCACCCTGCACACAGACTGAGTGAAACTGCAGGGAACAGCCACCATGCACACAGACAGAGTTAAACTCAGAGAACAGCCACCCTGCACACAGACAGAGTGAAACTCAGAGAACAGCCACCATGCACACAGACAGAGTTAAACTCAGAGAACAGCCACCATGCACACAGACAGAGTTAAACCCAGAGAACAGCCACCCTGCACACAGACAGAGTGGGATGATGATCCCATGCATCCGCGGTGGAGAAGACGGAAGGATGAGAGAAAAGCAGAAGAGGAGAATATTTGCCTTGTAGGGAAATGATTTTCTCACTTTTTTTTAAACCCACACATTGGCACCGAAATTCACACGCACTCACGCATGCACGCACGCACGCACGCACGCACGCACGCACGCACGCACGCACGCACAGCTTCGTCGATGTAGATGGGCAGAAACCTCTTATCTCTCCATATTCCAACTTTTTGTGTTTTTCCGTAAATTAACTCCCTATACTACTGCACATTACAGCTTAGTTTACTTTACACACATCAAAAGCAACAGGTCTGCAGGCTCTATACACACCGTGTTTCGAGCACGTAGATCTGCTATACTTTTGCTGCTTTCGAATTTGAATCCTAAAAAAAGTAACAGTTTTGGACATGATTATGTCCTCATATCTTTATGAGGTGTCCACAAAAGATGAAAAAAGATGGCGGATTTGACGGGCTGCCACATGGCAGCCTCGGGGGCTCGGTGCTCTGGCTCAAGGGCGCCTTGGCATTGCCCCGGGAGGTGAACTGACGTGTACCATTTAACTGATTAGCTGCACCTGGCCTACAGGGCACTGCTCCATGGATTAGTGCTGTGTATAGGCCAGGTGCAGCTAATCAGTTAATGGTACACCTCAGTAATGGGTGACCCATGGGGGACACCTCAGAGGGGTGCCCATGCAGGGCACCCCTCTGTGGATTGGTCTATACTCCATCCATGTACTGTGGCGTACTGTGATTCCCAAACTGTATTATTGAGTGACCTCTGAGTGAACTCTGGCGTTAGCCTGGCATGGTCAATTAAGTTTGGAACGTCGGTGTGGAAGATCCATTTCCAAGGGGCAGTTACGAAGAGATTCCAACGTCACAGCAAATAAGGCTCACTTAGAATAGTGGGGCTCCGATTGGTCGCCCACATGCAACTCTGGGATGAGCGAAATGTAATTCAAACTGACTGAGGAGTGCCAGGTCAATATCTGCCCAGGGCATCTTTCTTCCTGTGGCAGTCTGGCAGATTTGTCTGATTTCCAGGCTACCCTGACGTCCCTATTCTGGGGGAATAAGTAAGTAAGTAGCCTTGCCGAGCCATGAGGCCCATAGGGGCAGGAACCTATCTCCTGTTTCTGTAGCGTGAGGCAGCTTGATGTACAAGTACACCCCCTGGACATGACGCTAGTATGTCGCAGGGACTTACCCCCAATCCAACCCTTGATGCTGAGTGTCGAGCAGAGAGGCACAGGGTCCCATTTTTAGAGTCTTTGGTATGACCCGGCCGGGGATCGAACCCTGACCTCCCAGTCTCAGGGCGGACACTCTAACCACAAGGCCACTGAGCTGGTCTGGGGGAATATCCTACTATAAATGTGCCACGTCTCTGTCTGCGTGTGTGTGTGTGTACGGTTGTAATGCATGTAACTCGAGAACCGTTCGCCTCACCGACTTCAAATTCGACACACGCGTTCCAAACCACCACAGGGAGTGCAGTGCCCGGGCTCGAGTCTGTGGGACACACCGTTGTCCAGAAAGACCACAAAAGGCTCTGGTCAGCCTCTGCCAGTGGAGCTAATGAGCCAAAGTCCCCTCACCTGTACAATTTACAGCCTCTGCCTCAGCCAATTGATTGCCATGGAAACCCCACTCCTGCGAAATTGATTACTTAACCAGTTCACTTTTCACAGTCAGTTGGCACTACTACAGTATGGGCACAAAAGGGACAGACAGATAGTTTAAACGGGTGGTATGACAACGGGTATTATTAGGTTCCCAAGTTGCATTGTTCCCAAGTAGGCCGGTAAATTAGCAGATGTACAAGCTCACAAGTCAGAACACATTCTGACGCGTTGTGAGATTGAGATTTGGTTGTGGATACGGGGACAACTAGATTCAGGCTTGTGCATTTTTCCAACACAAATCAACAGGCGTGTTCTCTCCTCCTTGTGCGTCATCAGTGCCCAGTCTCCCCGTGTCCCCTAGGGTAGGTACCCTCACAAAAAACATAATCCTGGTCTACCCCCTGGGTACTGGGTGAAAAAAATGGGTTGCAAAATCGTGGGATAAAAATGTAGTTTAAAAAAGAAAAACGAATCAAATTGTGTATGGTAACAACTTGGATGGTTTGGAACCAGGTTTGGAACTAGGTTTGGAACCAGGTTTGGAACCAGGTTTAAAACTCTTCATATAAAGCTTTTCTGAAACGTCTATGGGATAAATAAAAGCCAAGGGAAACTCA
The DNA here is from genome assembly GCF_951216825.1 of Electrona antarctica. Classification (NCBI taxonomy): domain Eukaryota; kingdom Metazoa; phylum Chordata; class Actinopteri; order Myctophiformes; family Myctophidae; genus Electrona; species Electrona antarctica. Next base: position 7,670,521 of record NC_136798.1, on the reverse strand, counting down.
CTAGTGGAAGCTAATCAGGGGCTACGGCTGTTCAAAATGTGGGGGCGCCGGTCACCTTTACAACAGCCACGGATGCACAGTAAAACCCCAGAGTGTTAACTTAACTGCGAGCGCATGCAAATGAAACCAAACGGACCCTTAATATGCCCAACGGTGTAATATGTTCTGTCGCTGCACGTCGGCGCATGTCGACGCATGTCGACCGCAAAGTGATTCCATTCAAAGGAGCACATGCAGTGATTGTGCTCCTTTGTACAGGTCCGTTTTGGTTTCATTTGTAAACTATCAAAGTTGAATTAACACTCGGGGGGTTACTTTGCGGTGTACTTTGATGATTGCATAACGCACAGCTTTGCTTCAGACAGGCCTATGCGTGACTGAGTCATGTGTCTCTGTATGACGCACGCACGGACGCACGCATGCACACGCACGCACACACACACACACATGCCACATGCACGCGCGCACGCACATTGAAGTAAGTCTGTCTGGACCTCCTGTTGAACATCTGCACTCTGGCTCTCTTCATGCTGTCTCTGTGACTTCAGTCTGCTGCTGCTACGGGTGGCTCGCAAACATTACCGTCGACGTCGGGCGGAAACCTCGTATCTCCATATGTTTTGTGTATTTTCATAAATCAACGCCTCCACTCCACTTCGCGCCGCGTTTCGAGCTTGTAGATCTGCTATACTTTTGAATTTGAATCCTGAAAAGTAACGGTTTTGTTTATGTGCGGTGTCCGCCTGACAGAGAAGGATTAGATTTAGTACAGAATTCTATACAACTGTCTATACTGTAGTGTAGATGGATGGAGAGAGTACAAACCCATGATCTGAATAAGTGCTCTTATACATTCTCTCATCACTATATAATAGTGAAATTAACCACTTTCAATCTGGTTTCCCTATTCCGAGCTTGCCATTTCAAACGTACTGTAGCCAACCGACAAGCTAGATCAGCTTTGTTGGCTATTTTGTATGAAATAGGAACTGTTCTTCATTTTCCCGGCAAAAACAGCCAATCTACAAGCTCACGGTGACACACACGTGAACGTGTAGATCGGCCATTTTCTCTAACAGAAAAAAGGAAATAAAATAAATGGAAAGGTTTTGCCTATAGGACACGTGGACAACATTCAGAGTAATAGCAACAGAATGGAACATTGAAGTTCAATGGAGAATGTTCAGTTGGGTTTGTCAAGCTATATAATGCCATGCTCAAAATAAGGACGCTAAATAAGCGTTGTGCATGGAATGCCAGCACACTGAGTTCACTCAGGAAAATATTTGCCGTGTCTGGAGAGTCGAGACCGGCTTCAGCTCACTGTGGCTGGAGACCAGAGACCGGCTTCAGCTCCATTGGCTGGAGACCGGCTTCAGCTCCATTGCTTCTATTCTCAACCAATCGGGAACCCCTTTTGGTGTTTTAAACATTATGTTATAATTTAGCTATTGAAAAATAGCAGATCTACAAGCTCATAGCGCGCCACCGAGTGGCGCGCTACGAGCTTGTAGGTCTGCTATTTTTGAAAAATCGTGAAAATATTTATTTCAGAAAACTGGAGGATTGAGAAACTTTTTAAATTTCGAGGTCAGGCCTAAATGGGTTAAAATAACTAGAGGAGTGGGCATAATGCCATGCCCAAAATAAGGACGCTAAATAGTTCACTCAGGAAAATATTTGCTGTGGCTGGAGAGTCGAGACCGGCTTCAGCTCCATTGCTTCTATTCTCAACCAATCTCATACGCCAGCGATCCCCAAATGTTTTCATGTCGAAAAAAGAATTACGTCGGGAACACCATTTGAAAGGACTTTGTGCCAGTGGGACCCCCTCGTAAGAGAACATTTCTCAGAGAACATTTCACAGCATTTTAAATAGCATATCAAGTGAGAAAAAGGTAAGGTTGGCTACTTTCTAGTAGCGCTGGAAAGCAAACTGAGGACTTGAGGCCAAGGGACTGTGTTTGACTCACACCACCACCACCACCTGTTGTTTTGATTGAATCTGCATTAAAGCAGATTAAAGCTAAATAAAAATCTAAACATATGTTCCTGCTGTTCTACTGTACTTCCAGCCTCGGTGGTACCCAGGCTTTCATTTACGTTCGCGTTGGGCTCCAAAAAAAAGAAAGCGAAGCCTAGACCAGGAAAAGAGAGACATTTCCTGGTCTAGGAGAGTTTAGGAGTGGGAGTGAACTACAGTGCAGAGGGAGCGGGGCTAGAGGAGTGGGAGTGAACTACAGTGCAGAGGGGGTGGGGCTAGAGGAGTGGGAGTGAACTACGTTGCAGAGGGGGCGGGGCTAGAGGTGGGGCTAGAGGAGTGGGAGTGAACTACAGTGCAGAGGGGGTGGGGCTAGAGGAGTGGGAGTGAACTACGTTGCAGAGGGGGCGGGGCTCGAGGTGGGGCTAGAGGAGTGGGAGTGAACTACAGTGCAGAGGGGGCGGGGCTAGAGGAGTGGGAGTGAACTACAGCGCAGAGGGGGCGGGGCTAGAGGAGTGGGAGTGAACTACAGTGCAGAGGGGGCGGGGCTAGAGGAGTGGGCGTGAACTACAGTGCAGAGGGGGTGGGGCTAGAGGAGTGGGAGTGAACTACAGTGCAGAGGGGGCAGGGCTAGAGGAGTGGGAGTGAACTACAGTGCAGAGGGGGTGGGGCTAGAGGAGTGGGAGTAAACTACAGTGCATAGGGGGCGGGGCTAGATGAGTGGGAGTGAACTACAGCGCAGAGGGGGCGGGGCTAGAGGAGTGGGAGTGAACTACAGTGCAGAGGGGGCGGGGCTAGAGGAGTGGGAGTGAACTACAGTGCAGAGGGGGCGGGGCTAGATGAGTGGGAGTGAACTACAGTGCAGAGGGGCGGGGCTAGAAGAGTGGGAGTGAACTACAGTGCAGAGGGGGCAGAGCTAGGGGCGGGGCTAGAGGAGTGGTAGTGAACTACAGTGCAGAGAGGACGTCGCTTTCCCACGCTGATTTCCACCAGGGAGGGGAGGGGCGGAGTGGCGTGGCAGGGGCTCAGATCGGTGAATCAATATTCTCCAGCGGTTGCTCCTTGCGCGCGCGCCGCCCGCCCCTCTAGACCAGAAAGCACGCTGGCTAGGCCAGGCTAAACTGTACTTCCAGCCAACCGGGAAGAAATTGCAGTGTGAGGCTTTTCTTTTATGAAATAATTGGTTTTTATTTAGGATGCCTCTGACACAGGTATTCTGTTGATGATCAATTCAAACAGATTTTAATCTATTCCACATTATGTTATTGCTATTGTTTTGCTACCCTTTCCTATGACTAGTTTGGAGTGTTTTTGAGTGCACTCAAACACAAACACTGATAAACAAAAGTGAGGACGCAAATTGTAATTGGCCAGAATGAGATGATGTATGATGATAAGAGCGCCCCTCACTTCACAGAAGTTCACACGGGTGTGATACTTTTTTTTTTTTTAAATCAATTTTGATCCTATTAATGATGAAATGATTAATCAATTAATCTGACCCATGCCTAGTTTGCAGTGTGCTTTGAGTGCATAATGTACAGCATCGCTTCAGACAGCTATAGTGACTCAGTCATATGTTTCTGTACCACACACGCACGCACGCACACACGCACGCACGCACACACGCACGCACGCACGCACACACACACAGTGAAGTAAGTATGTCTCCTGTTGAGATGTTTTAAAGACAATAATTTGATGAGCGGCGGCGGTGTCAAAGAGACTCAAACAGTCTTCCTGCTGACCGATGACCCGGTCATCCAGTTATTGGCTTAGGAATGCCACAAAAACAACACAACAAATGACTCAAGTCATTATATATCAGCTTGCATTCCACTCTCTTGCATATTTGGGGCTTTCTGTAGTCGCGTTTGCAGTAGCTAGTCACGGTGCGGTGGGGGAGAGGAGAGCGGACTTAGGGCTCCATTTTCGTCACCGCTAAACCCCTTATCCCTAAACTTCTTTGTAGACTGGCCATTTTAACTATTCAAAAATGTTTAGCAAAATAGTAAAAAAAAAGGCAAATAAGTTTAGGGATAAGGGTTTTAGCTGTGACGAAAATGGAGCCCTTAGTGTCCCATTGGCCGTATAGTGCTAGTCTCCCATTGGCTTAGAGGCCAGCCAATCATGAAAGTTTTGCCACTATAGACCACCTGACCAGACTAGAAAGTCCGATCATTGACAAGCTGATAAAAATGGCCATTGAACTACTCCTTTAAAATAACAACCATAGAAGAGACTTGTATGGAATCCAAATGAGTGGAATCAGTAGTGAGAACTTGACTCCATCTGCTTCCAGGGAGGCTACACTATGGAGGGATTCAGATTCAGAATGCCTCCTATAGTTTGGCATTAGGGGGGAGAGATTCAGCATGCTCCCTCCCTGCCTGTTCTTCCATGCTTTTCAGCACACCTATAAGAGCACATCCATTCACCTGCCAATCCAAATTAATGCATTGCTCATTTCATATTCATTCAAATATTTAAATTCAATTGGTGAGTTGTCCTGACTGACTATACTCCAGGTTTTGCTGTGCATACTACACACTCACACGCACGCGCAGGCACGCACGCACACGCACGTTGCACATGTCTCTTTGGGTGCAGGCTGTCTTTCTCCTGTACATTCAGAGCATGAACCCCCATAGTCAGCAAGTCTGGATGCAGCTGGTGAATATTCAACCCCACTCTCTCCCTCTCACTTTCCCCCTCTCCCTCTCTCTCCCTTTCCCCCTCTCCCTCTCTCTCCCTTTCCCCCTCTCCCTCTCTCTCCCTTTCCCCCTCTCCCTCTCTCTCTCCCCCTCTCTCCCTCTCTTTCCCCCTCTCTCTCTCTCTCTTTCCCCCTCTCCCTCTCTCTCTC
>NC_136798.1:7658177-7660677 GCF_951216825.1 Electrona antarctica | reverse complement strand
AGAATTGGTGCAGAGGGAGATAGGGATGGGGGGGCCCCGGTACAGACCCGTGGGGGACACCGTTCAATGACGAACCATATAGGGTTTAAGTGACATGTGACACACAGTAAGGTCACGAGCCAGATTTGTGTCGTTGTACGAACCACTTGAGCCACAGGGATTGTTTTTTTTCTTTCTTTTCTTTTGCAGTAATTGTAGAAAGTGTTGACATTTCAGTTCACCAAATTAAAACCATCCTTGTCGAGAGGAAATGTGGCTGGCGCTATAGTCGCATAGCTAGCGCGTTAGCCTTCAGGCTAATTGACCTTTAACGATGTTCGTTTGTGCTTAAATGTCAAGATATTTGCTTTGATTCTTCTAGCAGAAAGATGGAGGGAGATTCGGGGGCCAATGGGGGGGGGGGGGGGGGGGGCAGCAACGACATAGATACTGAATATTCATTGTAAAAATCCATGAAAAAAAAATAAAACAAAGCAAGTGAAGTGGTTAATTTATCTTATCTTGTAAACGGTGTGAGTGCTTTTGAGCTTATATAAACGTCTGGGAATATGAATCAAATGCACCTCAAGTAGTTTAAATATTTGATTCTCCAACCACTGTACTGTTTGCCTACATCTTCAGGGAGGATTTATGTCCTCCTGGTCCAGGGAGATATGGCAGCTCCCGCATGGGAGATATGGCAGCTCCCGCATGGCTTTAACCACTTTAATATCGTCCCGGAAACCTCATATGTCCAAAAAAACGCTTATTTTTAAGGGTTTTACTTTAACCCATTTTGACCTGAGATCAGATTCTAAAAATGTCGTCTACATCCTGGCAGTTTTCTGAAAAAGCTATGTTTCTATGTCAGTCGTTCTTCGATTTTTCAAAAATAGCAGACCTACAAGCTCGTAGCGCGCCACTCGGTGGCGCGCTACGAGCTTGTAGATCTGCTATTTTTCAATAGCTAAAGCATAACATAATGCTAAAACCGAAAGGGGTTCCCGCCCAGAATGGGTTAAACTCAAAAGTAGGGCCGCCCATAGTGTAGTGGTTAGAGCATATATATGCCTTTCATGCGGAAGGTTGTGGGTTTGAACCCTGCCTGGGGTCGACGTCAGCGAGGGCATGATGCGGTCGCAACGGGTTCCTAACCCTAACGCCAACATCAAATGGGTTCAGACCTGAGCAAAGTGTCCTGAGGAGGTGCGTCTGAAGCCTGTCCTGAACGGGGTCGTATCCGGACGTATAAAAACAAATCTACTTTAAATTCTAAAGTATTATAAGTAGCACATCTACAAGCTCGAGCTTTCCCATCCACTTCCCATGATCGCAGTGGTTTGACTCATATCAGTGGTGTGCACAGATAGACACTAGGGGGTGCTAGAGCCCCCCCTGCCCTTTTGGCAATGTGCCCGTTTGAAAAATAATAATAATAATAATAATATTTTTTGTATACAGTGTACACTGTACAGTATGTGGACCATGGTGACATTGATCAATTATTGATAAAAAAAAGCTTCCAATATATTATTTAGGCCCCAAAATCTATAAATCTCACACTATTAAGGCAACCGGCCGGTTCCACGCGCTGCACAAGGTGCCCTTTTTTCACTTGAGCACCTGCCCCTCTAAATGTCTGTGCACGCCACTGACTCATATGGATATAAAGAATCAACTGACTGAGAGAAAACGCTAATGTTACTGCCGTCGAATTATTATACATTTCACTATGAACAGAGGCTATCAAATATCACTGACTGACTGTTGGGACGACACACAGAGACAACTCCCTGACAATATCGCCGAGACAGTTTATTTACAGTTGTGACGACACAGAGACAATTATTCCGATAGTGTCTCAGCCCTGCGCCTGCGGTCGCTCCTCGCTCAGTGGCCTTGTGGTTAGAGTGTCCGCCCTGAAACTGGGAGGTCGGGGGTTTGATCCCCGGCCGGGTCATACCAAAGACTGTAAAAATGGGACCCAATGCCGCCCTGCTTGACACTCAGCATCAAAGGGTTGGATTGGGGGTCAAATCTACTAATCAAATGATTCCCGAGCGCGGCGCACGCTGCGGCTCACGCTGCGGCTCACCGTTCCAAGAGATGGGTCAAATGCGGAGAACAAATTTCGCTGCGGTAACGTGTGACAAAAATCGTATGACTTTGACTTTGACTTTTCGCCTTGTGTGACGCTGTAGTTATGATCAAGTAGGGCGTGAATTTATAAGAGGTGGAAAAAACCCAACTAAAAGTTTTTTTTACTTTGTTGACCGGGGGGGTCCCCCAGGGGTCTATGCTCGCCCCTCCTTTCTTTTTCACCCCTGCATGCACACACAATTTTCTCTTCTGACGAAAATAGTCGGTCTGCTGTTCAGGCCGAATGTCAGCCAAAAGTTCCATATTATGACATGCTTATAGAATGGGGATGTGAGACTTCATGTGGTGAAGCACTGTGTCGCGTTTAGTACAAAGTGTATCATGTAGCCGTCGGGTGGAAACGTCGTATCTCCATATTTCA
>NC_136798.1:7645677-7653177 GCF_951216825.1 Electrona antarctica | reverse complement strand
AAATACTAAAGAAATGTACTTAATTACATGGTACTCAGGTAAATGTACTTAGTTCCAGTGCAGCGCCGATAACAACAGAACAGAACAAGAACATAACAGAACAGAACAGAAAGCCGCTTCCGTTCAGCAAGCGTACGCAAACACACACAAACTCAACAACTTTCATTTTCCCGGCTTCAGAAAACCGTAGCCTAAACAACACGGGACTCTGTGAAGGTGTTCATTTAACTCTGAAAGGGCACGTCGTCCCTGATGGGCAGAAACCTCTCTTATTTTTTCCCCATGTAAATTAGTGCTCTACTTTTAGCTTGTAGATCTGCTACTTTTGCTTGGAGACGATACGAATGTGGACCTGTGCAAGTGGATTTAAATGAAACACTTTCTCTTTTACTGTGTGCACAACTGCACAAGGAAGCTAAATGCTGTATCGTATGTCAGTCCTCACCAGCCAGCCACTGTTTGTGCGTGTGCGTGCGTGTGTGTGCATGCGCGTTTCTCCTTCTAAAATAGAGAGTGGCATAATGTTTGCGTGGATACAGTCGGCCCCTCCACTCGACCCACCACAAACTCACTCAATTATTGGTTTCTGGATCTCCGCGCGGTCGGATTCTACAGAGGTCAAACATTCGCAGACGGGGAGGGAAATAGCCGAATGACAAGAGCCATATAGGATTACCAGGCTACGACGAGACACGGGCGGTATCCATTTCCAAAAAAGACAACGAACACACACTGTCTGTTATGTGAGTGTGTGTGTATGTACTGTATGTGTGAGAGTGACCAACGACGCCAAGTACAACATGTGAGCAAAGCGACGAAGCAGCCGCGGACCGTAACAGAGTAGCTGTTAGCCCTGGAACCATGTGAAGACACACGCGCACAGCGCTGCCTAAAACACACTGTACTGACCTTTCATTTGTTTATCTGAGAGGGAGAGTATATAACAGTAGACCCTACTCTCTGAGAGGGAGAGTATATACAGTAGACCCTACTCTCTGAGAGGGAGAGTATATACAGTAGACCCTACTCTCTGAGAGGGAGAATATATACAGTAGACCCTACTCTCTGAGAGGGAGAGTATATACAGTAGACCCTACTCTCTGAGAGGGAGAGTATATACAGTAGACCCTACTCTCTGAGAGGGAGAGTATATACAGTAGACCCTACTCTCTGAGAGGGAGAGTATATACAGTAGACCCTACTCTCGCGTAGCCAGACAACTATTCCACAACACCCGAATGCTATATAGAGTCTGGGACTACACCTCCCTTTATATATGGAGTACACGCCACGACTTGTGTGACGCGTAGTATGACAATGTCAGAAAGAAAAATAAATAAATTAGAATATGGAGATGGGAGGTTTCTGCCCGACGGCAACGATAAGACAAATGCAGCGAAATACAAACAGACAAAGACACAGAGACAAAGACACAGAGGCAGGAGAGCAGTGGTTTGCAAGAGGAAAAAATAGAGTCCGCAACACCGGTATGAAAACTCAGCTCCACTGGTTTATTTGAATCAACGTTTCGATCCCTTAGGATCTTCTTCAGGAATCTTCATCCCTTCAGGATCTTCCTGAAGAAGATCCTAAGGGATCCAAAGTTGATTCAAATAAACCAGTGGAGCTGAGTTTTCATACCGGTGTTGCGGACTCTATTTTTTCCTCTTATACTGCCTTTTGTCCAGCACCTGGGCTAGAGTGGAGGTGCATGCTCTATTAATCAGCATTTGAGCCACGGAGCACCATTTGATGAGATTTAGCCTCTCAGACCAAAGACGACGAATATTTTGTCGTTGGGAACTTGGGATAGGATTTTGTCCACCATTCCATGCTGTATTGATGGTGGTGCCATAGGAGGACAGGTGAAAATAACAATTATTCTACATTCTCGAATTTTGTGGAACCCCCGTCAAGGACCACTGGCTGAGAACCACTGCATTAGAGCCATACAATCTGTAAGGTTTATGTCCGTTGTCTCCCTCTGGTGACAGAGACGGGCAACTGCAACGCCCTCCGAACTGTGTAACGAAGACATTGGCGGCGCATCTATCTATAGCGTCAACGTTGACATATTAGTATGACAATGTCAACGAAAGTAATTTGAAACCGACGACAGCACAGCGGATTTGCCGTGTCGGCGTCAAATAACTTTGTCGAGTCTGTCGACATCGTCAACCGGTAGGTATACGTACGTACGGCGTACGCGCCCTGCCCGACGCCAGGGTCTACGTTTGTCAACGGCAGAGTAGGACGAGACCACCTCCTCCAACCATATTGTATTAACATACTCTCTACCATACAGAGTGGTACGAATAAACTATTCATCATTCAAATAAGTAATTTTTCTCCATTTCACTCCTCTGCACACATACAGCGTCTCCTATAACCCCCCCCCACCCCCCCCCCAAAAAACGCGCACACACACACACACACACACACACACACACACACACACACACACACACACACACACACACACACACACACACACACACACACACACACACACACACACACACACACACACACACACACACACACACACACAGTCTATGTTTGGCTGCCTCCTGTCATGACATCACTGTATCTAGCCAGAGAGCCAGCAGCGGGCCAGCTGACGTCATCCCATTCACCCAAAGTCAATTACGTAATAATGAGGCCCAGCGCCCGTGGACACGTGTGTGTGTGTGCTTGTGTGTGTGTGTGTGTGTGTGTGTGTGTGTGTGTGTGTGTGTGTGTGTGTGTGTGCGTGCCACAGTGGACATTGCAATCTCATGTGTGAGAGATGTAAAATGAGGTGATGCTTATTTACAGACAGACAGACAGACAGAGAGAGAGAGAGAAAAAGCGAAAGAAAGAGAGACCACTGAGATCATTGAACTGGCAGAAGAGTTACTAAACACGACTCAAACTATAAACCAGCTAACAGACTATTTTCCCTATGCTGTGCTCTGTGTGTGTCTGTGTCTGTGTCTGTGTCTGTGTCTGTGTCTGTGTGTGTGTGTGTGTGTGTGTGTGTGTGGTGTGCACTTGATCATGTTTGTCTTCAATGAATTTTCTGCAGTGCTTTTACTAGAGGCCAAGAGCACGTACACACACACACACACGCACACACGCACACACGCACACACGCACACACGCACACACGCACACACGGTGTCCAGACAGACAGACGGACAGACAGACAGGAGAACACCAGCACATTCACGGCGCACGCACACACACACACACAGTGTCCAGACAGACAGACAGACAGACAGACAGACAGACAGGAGAACACCAGCACATTCACGGCGCACACACACACACACACATTCTCTTGCTCTCCCCCCACAACGCTTCCTAAGGACAGGAAATCCTTCCACCCACGTTCCTGTGTTACTAAGCAACCAGGGCAGCGTCACTGTGTGCATGCATGCCTCTACTGCGTGCGTCCCCCCCCCCCCCCACACACACACACACGTTCACATAACATACTTCACATAACATACTTGTCTGTAAACTGAGATTTCTGCCTAAGAAAAGTAACACTCCATCTGGCAAAGGTACAAACTGGGACATTCCTGAATATGATATGTGCACGCACGCGCACGCACACACGCACACTCACACACAGGTGCAGGTGAGCATATGTGTGTGAATATATGCACACAAGCAGGCATACGCATGAATTGACGCATATGAACATGCAGCCAGGGCAGCACACATACGGTATACGAATACTCGAATACACACACACACACACACACACACACACACACACACACACACACACACACACACACACACACACACACACACACACACACACACACACACACACACACACACACACACACACACACACACACACACACACACACACACACACACACACACACACACACACTCACTCCTTGGATGTATCATTATTAAACTTACACGTAGACAACTTTCACGCATACGCACAGTCAGAGATGCATGTCTAAAGAAACAATACGATAATGACACAAACTCACACAAACACATTCACATTATTATTATTATATATTTTCTTAACTACTTTCAACATCATGGCATCATGACTTGGGCAAATAGCAGATAGCAGATCTACAAGCTCACTGTGTGCCACGACGCGATGTCGTTGTGAGCTTGTAAATAGGCTGTCTCTGCTGTGCGCGACACCACCGTGCCTCAAAGTATAGAATAGAGCTTAAGTCACTGGTAAAGTCTCTAAGTACAAACATTGCACTGCTTGAACATTCATTGCACACAAGTTGCACTGTAAGTGCATGTGACAATAAAATAAAATAAAAGCCTGAAGCTTTAGACGTTTTCCCTTCAACTCCGCCGGCACAGTCAGGGAACAAACACAAACAAGCAAAAATAAAAATAATTCAAGTGCGGGGCGGGCAGAGAGACTGACAATCAGCAATGGATTCAAACCAGCCATGACATCAGCCGCTTGTAAACATAAAACCCCTTTCTCCCATTTATAAGCGCTATTTTTAATACAAGCTGACGTGATTCCTATGCGGTATGCTTGTGAATGATAGGGTGTGCGTGCGTGCGTGCATGTGTGTGTGTGAGGGTGCACACATGAGTGTGTGTGTGTGTGTGTGTGTGTGTGTGTGTGTGTCCACTGTCCAATGTACTCACCCTTCTCTATGTAAGGGTGAGTAGATTGCGTGCGTGCGTGCGTGCGTGCGTGCGTGCGTCCTTGTGCCCGGTGCTCATGTGGAAAGTGTTAGGACGGCTAAGTAGGTAGCGAGGGGCTAATTGAGTGGAGGTGCACAGCGCTATGTGGACAATGAGTCCATTTCAGTTCAGTGGGAGGCCGATTGAAGACGATTATAACCTGGGGGATACAGAGAGGCATTATTCTTCTAAAACACTTACGCCGGCTGGGCTTCCACTACTTAAAAGCCCTAGCATTTATTACCACAGTCGGAGGTACAAATTGAAATTGTTTTTTTTTTGTAGTTTTTTTCTTTCTTCTACTGCCGTGCTCGAGGGCCACTTTGTACGTTCCCATTGTGTACTTTGTTGTTGGTCGTCCTGACCTGCACTATAAGCTCCAATCCTGGACTTATTCTAACCACTTAAACCGTCTAGTCCACTGGTTCCCAAAGTGGGGTCTGGGGACCCCCAGGGGTCCTTGAGGGAGTTCCAGGGGGACCCCAGCTAAAAGATAGTAACGAAACAAATGGACCCTTAACTCCGAGTGTACAGACCCGTCAGGGTCCGTTTGGTTCCATTTGTTTGGTTCCATTTGTGCACACTCGGAGTTAAATTAACATTGATTTTACAATATAAATTGGAGTCGCAGAGATAGGAAATGCCATTAAAAGGGGGTCTGTAGCCTATTGCATTGTCAAACCGGGGGTCCTTGAAATGAAATGGGTTGAGATTGAGAATCACTGCTCATACAAATCTTCTCTCATGGGGGTCCCTGGCATATCTCTTCAAATAGGGGGCTAATTAGTATCATTTTGGGGGTCCTTGACGCTGCTCTAGTGCAGTGGTTCTCAAACCTTTTCATGTCACGGACCCTCACATTGATAGCTTTTACACGTACAAGCTCGCAGCACGGTACAAAGCCACACACTGTGATATGCTTGCATATACTATATCTGATATTTTTGAATAATAGCCAACGTATGAAATGTGGATAAAGTGGTTAGAATGATGGTGTGATGCTGGACGATATGAACGGAGCTAAATGGCAGGTATGTGGGCCGAGCCCAGAAGAAGGGATATCGCCACGGCACCCACTGAGCATTTATCAGGCCATTGGATGTCGATGGCTTGGATGCAGTGTTGTTTTCGTCGACTTAAACCAAGACGAAAAAATTTCGTCGACTACCTTTTTCCAATGAAAACTAAGCCATGATGACTAAAATTAAGACTAAATATACTGACAATTTCGTCAACAAATACAAAATAGACTAAAATGTTAGGAAGGGACAAGTGGACACGTGGACACGTTGTGAGCTTGTAGATCGGCTATTTTCAGCAAGTGGAGAAAAAAAACTGTCATTACGACGGCATCAAGGCCCGCCAAAATACATTTTGTTCGACTAATCTAAAATCGTATGATATCTAGTCTAAAACTAGACTATACCATTCCAGGTGACTAAGAATTTGCTGCCAAAAACATGATGAGCGCCTGCCCTGCGTGAAGAATTCTCTGCCCCTTTGGCACCGTAACAAGTGCTAAGGTGATGATGCTCTTTTCCAGCGTGCAGATCTGCTACTTTTGATGCTTTTGTGCGACGCTGTAGCGTGATCAAGTAAGGCGTTAAAGGAGCATTCAGTGATTTGGGTGATTTGGAAAACCACCCAGTCCGCCCCGGTAACAAAATGTGCACATGCACACTCTACAGTGGGGAGAAGTGCAACAGGCCAACAGCATGTGCACCAAGGCCCGCCCCAAGTCGATCATGATTGGAGGAAGGCCCCTCTCATCCTGATTGGATGAAGGCTTTGCCACCCGCCACCAAAACTGAAACTAGGGTTTTTTGACCCCAGGGGCTCACTGGGGACAGGGAGGAACTCCTTATATGGTCAGCACACTCTATAGTAGGGAGGATTATCCAGAAAAAAAGAAAAAATAAGTGATATTTGAATTAAGTAAAATCACTGAATATACCTTTAATTTACGAAACACAAAAAGTTGGAATATAAGAATATAAGAAGTTGGAGATAAGAGGTTTCTGCTGCCCGACAGCCACTAAATAATACTCCATGCCAGGACTTGGAGTCCTTTTACCACAACAAAGGAAACCTACATTTCAAAAATAATACCAGAAAATGGCCCAATCATAGATTCTGGACCACATTCTCAATCAGAGTCTCAGAGAAACAAAACAAAAAAGAAACTGTGGGAACAACAGACAAAAATGTATTTAACCGGAGCTCAAAGCAACGGGAGGTATATTGTTTCTGACGCGTCTCATATTTGCTTTAATAATACAGCAGCTTATTGGCTGTGGTAATACATAAATCATCCGACCATTAATCCACATTGTTCTCTCTGGAGCGAGCCCCGTCAAACAGTGGCATCCATACCAATTATCTGCATTCACGCACCCATCCACACTCACTTCCCCGTTTAGCCTCAAAAAGGCACTTGAAGCCTATCCACTCTCACTTGGGTTTCCAAAGAACCATAACAGGGTGGTGCATGCAAGTGTGCATGTGCGCGTGTGTCTGCACGCTCGTGCGCCGTTTGTGCGTGTGTGTGGAGGGGGGTGGGGGTGGGGGGGGTGCTTTCATTCAAGAATAATAACATAATAATAAGGGTCCATTTTGTTCCATTTACTTGTACACTCTCAGACTTAGAGATCTGTAAAGGGTCCATTTGGAACCCCCTCATCTCAAGGAGGAACCCCAAAGGGTCTTTGAGAACCACTGCTTTGCTCCTGCTAAAGTGCTGAGTTACACTCTCCGCAAAAGGACAGCCCAAAATATCTCTCACAACGCATCGCAGTCCTTTTATGATAGGCTATGCTGTTG
>NC_136798.1:7585677-7640677 GCF_951216825.1 Electrona antarctica | reverse complement strand
TTCTGAGCGTGCAGATTGGCTATTTTCGGTGCGTGACCACAATGTGCAACCAAGTATAAAATAAAAGGCATTTACGATTGGCAATGATAAGATCCGAGAGCAGCTGGCTGAGCCCAGAGCTATATATTCTGAATGGTAGAAAGACAAAAACCTGTGTATTTGAATCAGTTTTAGTTTTTTTTACCATAATCATTATTCCCTGCCGCGATATGCGTGTGTATAGGCTATACGCTCACGCGTGGTCAATGGATGAAATGATTAGCAGATGCTGACGGCGGTATACTGTTTTTTATTTATTTTTTCAAAAACCTCGGCACGGCATGCTACGTATATTATACCGTGTATAGCGGTGGACCCTCAGGCTTCCTCACTCACATGTCTGTAACTCTGAGAGTATACAGAACCAAATGGACCCTTATGTCTGTAACTGTAACTCTGAGAGTGTACAGAACCAAATGGACCCTTATAATGTCTGTAACTCTGAGAGATGGAACCAAATGGACCCGTATTGTACAGATGGAACCAAATGGACCCGTATTGTACAGATGGAACCAAATGGACGCATAAGGGTCAATTCGGTTCCATCTGTACACTCTCAGAGTTACAGACATCATGGGTGGAGTTATGGTGGGTCCAAATTTTGAGGACCACTGTTTTTATTTACACTTGGAAAATGAATAAAATCCGCACTCTCAGTCGAGTACGAGTCTTTGTTTAATAATGATAGTGCTCCGCAGCAGCAGTCATACCAGACAGACAAACGCGTTTCGGCGTTTTGTAAATGTATTTACACTTGCACACCACACGCCATACTGTACAAGAAGCTCAGCTCAGTGCTAGCCTGATTATCAGACTGTAGCTTTCTTGAAGCTTCAGTCTGACATTGTCTCCTGTCTGAGCGATTTCAAGGGGGAGGGGATTAGAATTTCCCTCAGCCCTCTGTGTGTTGCGCTGCGTGATGACGCTGAAAACGGGACTCGGCGCTGATTGGTTGTCCGTTAGACCCACCCCCCCACCACCGATTCTCATTGGATAATACATTTTTCTACCGAAGAAATTATAGGTTCACAGTGCAACACCAGACCAAGAGATGCAGTCCACTCAGAGAGTGGGCGGGGTCTTTGGGCTGGATCCAGGCTAGCTCAGTGCACCATCAAGGCAGTGTTATTTCTTTCGGAATATTTTGATTTAGTCTTAGTCTTTTGAATAACACACCATTTAGTCTTAGTCCTATTTAGTCTTCTGAAATTGTTTGTCTTAGTCTAGTCTTAGTCGACTAAATATCAAAAACCTTGTCGACTTAGTCTTTAGTCTTAGAAAAATCAACACTGCATCAAGAACAGGCACCATCCCAGCCACAAACCGCTCAAACCGACACAACGACCGTGACCGGGCAAGGCGGCCTTCCGTAGCGTCATGGACCAGACCAGCAGCTTTATGAACAGCTTCCACCCAGTAGGATCATCATACTGTTGAACAAGGCATGACCACTGTTATGTCTCACTGACAGCTGTTTGATTGTGCTGCGCTCGTTGCATATTCCTGTGTTGCCTGTGTGATGATTGGGGGGATTATCTGGGATCGAGTACTTCAGTCTTGATACACAACATGATGTGATGTTGCTGCTGGCTGCCGTTGTTATTATTCTAAGTTTGAAAGTAAAGAAGAGTTGTGTTAAAACTGTGTCATGGTCCACTGATTGACAAACACAATAACCACCAGTACGATCATCATACTGTTGAACAAGGCATGGCCATCGCCTGTCATCAGACTGGCCTCTGACTTTTGTTTTCCTCGTGGACCTATACCACGAGGATTATATACCAGTAAAGCAACCTTTGAGGTCAATGTGGCTGAACTTGACACTTAGGGCCCTATTATGCATGTCTTAAGTACCAGGTCTTATTACTTAACTTAAGACCTGGAGGCGTGATCAATGCCATTTGGCTATTCTGAGTGGCCAAACAGCATTGACCACGCCTCCAGGTCTTAAGTTAAGTCATAAGACCTGGTACTTAAGACACGCATAATAGGGCCCTTAATCTCATGCACTGATACTCTTCTTGCACTAATGTCTTGGAACAGATACCAGCTGCTCATTCACCTTATTTGTAAATCTCATGTACAATCATGTACATTGTAGTTTGTACATACTGTACATATTGTACAGGGCGGCAGTGGCTCAGGGGTAGAGTGACCGGATGGGAACCGCAATGTTCCCAGTTCGAACCCGGGCTCCCCCAGAGTTGGTGTCGAAGTGTCCTTGAGCAAGACTCTGAACCCCTAATTGTTCCCGATGTGCAGGTTGGTGCCTTGCATGGTTTTCTTCCGCCATCGGTGTGTGAATATGTGTGTGTGAATGTAATGCAAAATCTCTGAAAAAGCGCCTTGGATAAAGGCCTTGGATAAAGGCTATATAAATGCACAGTTTACCGTTTACGATACTGTTTGGATGGATATGCTATGTGTAAATATGTAGATGTAGATGTAGATGTAGATGTGACAATACAGATGATTCTAATTCTTAATGAAGTCCACATACAACGTGTCTCAAAATAGCCAAGAGAATGAATAGATAATTAGATAGATAAATACAAACAATAGGACATAATATATTCATCCAGACTGAACAGTTGTGACAGAGAGAAGACGCACAGGTCCAGTGAAAGCATGGCGGTCAGGGAGTCCATCCACATTGTGCATACTGTACGTGTGGAGAACAATAGTCCATCACTGGACCGGTCACGCAGCGGAGCCAGAAACACTAAATACAAGGAGGAAACACTGTTTGGTTTGATAAGATCAAAGGGAATTGTCGCTGGGATAGAGTGTGTTTACAACTTTTACAAGTCCCCCCCCCCCCGATCCCAGCTGCCCTATTATTAGTGGGAGGCTGAGTGTGCGTGCATGCGTGCGTGTGTGCGTGGTGCGTGCGTGCGTGTTGCAGATAGACACACAGTAGGGCTGTACTAAGCTGAAGTGATAGTACTATACTGTAGGTTCTTTAGGATGTCTGCAAAAGTTTGCTACCGAGTGAGATCTCATCTCATGTGACTCAGAATGTGTAAGGGCCTTTAGGGAACATATAATGTAGCTACACTGTAGCATTATAGCACGCACGCACGCACGCACACACACACACACACACACACACACACACACACACACACACACACACACACACACACACACACACACACACACACACACACACACACACACACACACACACACACACACACACACACACACACACACACACACACACACACACACACACACACACACACACACACACACACACAGCGGGGGTTGCCGCTGTGGTTGTTCATGTGGCTGTCCTCCTCACCTACAGACGGAGGGGTGTGTCACTCATTGGCTGTTATTCAACCCCCCCTCCTTCTAATAAACACGGTCAAATCTGCAACTCAGACGGGTGTACAAATGGAACCCATTCAGTTCAATTTTTTGTTTTTATTATTTTACAGGATTTTACTGTTTTCTATTTTTTTTGGTTCGTATCATACCTGTAGCTCTGTCAAACATTTACCCAGGGAAGAGAGAGAGGAAGAGAGCCCTATAGTCAGTCAGTCAGTCAGTCAGTCAGTCAGTCAGTCAGTCAGTCAGTCAGTCAGTCAGTCTGTCTGTACAACAGAATGACATGGAGATGAATCAGTGTAAACTGAAGTCTGCATGGTGCTGCATACAGACAGACATACACTCAGATGGAAGGCTGGGGCAGAGAACGACAGACATACACTCAGACGGAAGGCTGGGGCAGAGAACGACAGACATACACTCAGACGGAAGGCTGGGGCAGAGAACGACAGACATACACTCAGACAGAAGGCTGGGGCAGAGAACGACAGGCAATGAAAAAAGACAGAATGGGAGAGGTTCCAATCATCTCTTTCTCTCTCTCTTCCTCTCTCTCTTCCTCTTCCCCTCTCTCTCTCTCTCTCTCTCTCTCTCTCTCTCTCTCTCTCTCTCTCTCACTCGCTCACTCCAAATGCAGCTGATTCCTCCACGCGGATCGATAGCAATCCTTGGTGGGAGCCCTTTATTTTGGAATGTGTGTGAGGCCCCCATGTGCATGGGTGACACACTCACTCAGACACACCACACGCACGCACAAAACACTCACAGAGAAACTCACCTATACACTCGCACACACACGCACAGTCGTACACGCACGCACACACACACTTGCTTGCTTATGGCTGCATCGGTGTCGATGATGCATGGGTTATTGAGGGGGGTTGCTCCAAGCATGGGTTATTGAGGGGGGTTGCTCCAAGCATGGGTTATTGAGGGGGGTTGCTCCAAGCATGGGTTATTGAGGGGGGTTGCTCCAAGCATGGGTTATTGAGGGGGGTTGCTCCAAGCATGGGTTATTGAGGGGGGTTGCTCCAAGCATGGGTTATTGCAAGGGGCCAGTGAGGCTTTCCAACGTTGAAGCACTGGGCCCTAGCGGTAAGGGGAGGGACTGCAGGCGGACCCGTGGAAGTATGACAAGGAAACCCTGTGCAGCTGGGCTTTAACGTTGAGCGAGTTTGCACTTCCGCATTTTGGGCACCAAATTTTGGTCGAAAAAAGGCGGAAGTAGACGGTCCTTCCGGGTGCTTCAAAACGCCACTGAGCAACTTCCACTGACATGAATAGCGGAGGGGGCGGAGCTTCGCGCCAGATCAGTCTCTATCCTTTTATATACTCTATGGGTTATTGTGGGGGGTTGCTCCAAGCATGGGTTATTGAGGGGGGTTGCTCCAAGCATGGGTTATTGAGGGGGGTTGCTCCAAGCATGGGTTATTGAGGGGGGTTGCTCCAAGCATGGGTTATTGAGGGGGGTTGCTCCAAGCATGGGTTATTTAGGGGGGTTGCTCCAAGCATGGGTTATTGAGGGGGGTTGCTCCAAGCATGGGTTATTGAGGGGGGTTGCTCCAAGCATGGGTTATTGAGGGGGGTTGCTCCAAGCATGGGTTATTTAGGGGGGTTGCTCCAAGCATGGGTTATTGAGGGGGGTTGCGACGGTGCCATTGCATGTGGCTATGCAGGCCAATGCGTGAGCCAGTGTTGATTTCGTCGACTAAAACTACGACGAAAAATGTTCGCCGACTACTCTTTTCCACTGACGAAAACTAAATGGAAACTACATGAAAACTATAAGCTATGATGATTAAAACTGAAACTAAGTATACTGACAATTTCGTCAACAAATAAAAACTAGAATAAAATGTTAGGAAGGGACTAGTGGACAAGAGATCCAGTATAAGTCATTTTACAATTAGTTGCATGCTGAAAATAGACGATTTACAAGCTCAAAATGCGGTGCGCTGCGACGCATTGTGAGCTTTATAGATCGGCTATTTTCAGCAAGTGAAAGTCGACTAAAACTAGACTAACACTAAAACATTCCAGGTGACTAAAATGTGACTAAAACTAAATTAAAACTATTCAACTATATTCAACTACGTATACGAGTTGCTGTTTTCTCCTCTCCGTGGTCTGCTCCTGGAGGTGTGCGATGCCCGAGTCGTGACTGATGGTGCGCCAGGTGTGGCGATCAGCAGCCAGGTTGGATAGCACATGAGCGCTTCAGGAGGGTCATTTCATTCTGTGGTCCTTGTAGCGTTTCCTGTCCGCTGATGTCCCTCCGGGAGACCTGCAGCCTTCCTGGAGTTGGCCGTAGAGAATCTGACTTGGATGCTGGGTGTTTGTGTCCGGTCATAAATGTCCACATAATATGGGATGTGTGGTCATCCCAGGTCAGACACAGGATTCGTGTACGCACGCACGCACGCACGCACGCACGCACGCACGCACGCACGCACACAACCATATTGGGCTGTATTTTGCGTGTCTTAAGTACCAGGTCTTATTACTTAACTTAAGACCTGGATCAATGCCATTTGGCTATTCTGAGTGGCCAAAGAGCATTGACCACGCCTCCAGGTCTTAAGTTAAGTAATAAGACACGCATAATACTGCCCTATAGTCTCTGTTGGGCGGAAACCTCATATGTCCAAAACTGTTGTACTTTTCAGAATTCAAATTGAAAAGCATCAAAAGTAATAGCAGACCCACAAGCTCTAAACGAGCAGACCCACAAGCTCTAAACGAGCAGACCCACAAGCTCTAAACGAGCAGACCCACAAGCTCTAAACGAGCTTGCCGAGTAAGACGTTAATTAATTTACAAAAAACCAAAATAAAACAGAGTTATAATCATGGAGATAAGAGGTTTCTGCCTGACGGTCAGCAACGATAGCCATCTTCAGGCTGTGGTCAGTGAAACAAACGCTCTCTTTGGTCTGGTCTATCATCCATTGAGCAGAAGTTACAACCTCAAGGCTGGAGGTGTGTGTGTGTGTGTGTGTGTGTGTGTGTGTGTGTGTGTGTGTGTGTGTGTGTGTGTGTGTGTGTGTGTGTGTGTGTGTGTGTGTGTGTGTGTGTGTTATCACCTGCTCCAGCCCAGGTCTCTGTTTCTGGGGGCCCATTGCAGGTCTCAGCTGGCCTGGATGGAGCTTTCTTGTCTGCATGTGTTAAGCTCTGGGCTGCCCACCTCCAGAGATGTCCAATTCTGCTATCGAAGAAAAAAACCTTTTGGCACATATCGGATATCCTCTCACACGCGCACACGCACACGCACACGCACACGCACACGCACAGGTCTGTATCATCAATGACAAAGAGTTCAAACCGGAACGCCTGAAACTCTGTCTCTATATTTTATACAGAAGGATCAGTGGCCTGTCGATGGTGTAGTGGTTATAGTGTGTATTTTGCAGCCCTCGCCCACCACCAAACATATGCGTTTCCCTGCTGGCACTCAAAGACGTCCCCCTGTGACTTCCCTCCCTGCACTGCTTCCCTCGAGGCTTTACTGACGTCTTATCTGCACAAAAGAGAAAAAAAGACAAAAAAATACCAAAAAAACCTGAACAGAGAGGACGGGTATATACTGTGCACTTGTTCAGGGACGTGCACACATACTGTAGACACCTTTTACCCGCCTGTAAAACAACTGCCCTTTTACCCGCCTGTAAAACAACTGCCCTTTTACCCGTCTGTAAAACAACTGCCCTTTTACCCGCCTGTAAAACAACTGCCCTTTTACCCGCCTGTAAAACAACTGCCCTTTTACCCGTCTGTAAAACAACTGCCCTTTTACCCGCCTGTAAAACAACTGCCCTTTTACCCGCCTGTAAAACAACTGCCCTTTTACCCGCCTGTAAAACAACTGCCCTTTTACCCGTCTGTAAAACAACTGCCCTTTTACCCGTCTGTAAAACAACTGCCCTTTTACCCGTCTGTAAAACAACTGCCCTTTTACCCGTCTGTAAAACAACTGCCCTTTTACCCGTCTGTAAAACAACTGCCCTTTTACCCGTCTGTAAAACAACTGCCCTTTCCAGACCACGAATGTAGCGTTACACTAAATGGTGAAATGCCACTCCTTTCCATACCATAAATGGTGCATTTATATAGCGCCTTTATCCAAGGCGCTTTACATAGATTGTGCATTACATTCACCCATTCACACACACATTCATACACCGATTGCGGCGGAAGCCATGCAAGGTACCAACCAGCACATCGGGAATTTGGGGTTCAGTGTCTTGCCCAAGGACACTTGTTGACATGTAGACAGGAGGAGCCGGGATTCGAACCGCCGACCCATGGATCATTGGACGACCTGCTCTACCTCTTGAGCCACAGTCGCCCCACATGCCGGAAGGAATGCAGCATTCAGGAGAATTGCTTTTTTTCCGAAGTCTCCTGAACTTGAACACAGTATTTTGCGTTGAACAAATTTGTTTAGAAATCCATGTCGTACACATCTCATCTCCACTAGCTAAAGAGTGCTGGGTTGCGCCCCGAAAATAGCTGATTTACAAGCTCTCAAATACCAGGTCTACAAGCTCACAACGCGTCGTTGTAGATCTGGTATTTTCGCTTATCTTTGCCCAAAAGTGCCCTCTTACAGGATTTCAGCCCCTGCCCCTCTAACACTCTCTGCACGTCCCTGCACTCGTTCCCTAAACCCTCACACGTTTTCCTGCGAATAAATCCCAGTGCGCTGGGATTCGTCTAGTAGATGCCGCAGATAAAGCATTTTCCTCCTGGGAGAAGTGGGGAAGCTGCCCGCTGCCAAGGCTTGTCTAGGCTGGTCTGTGCATGGGCCCGGTGCTGACTTATCTTTTTTGGGGGGAGGAGGGGAGGGAGGGATGGGGATAAGCGTGGTTGTCCGAGCAGATGAGCTCCCTGCTGAGGCGGCTAAGCAGTTTCCCACACACCCTAGTGCCTCGTCCTGAAAACTCTGCGTTATTATCCCATTTTGGGCGGGAACCCCTTTTGGTGTTAGCATTATGTTATGCTTTAGCTATTGAAAAATAGCAGATCTACAAGCTCATAGCGCGCCACCGAGTGGCGTGCTACGAGCTTGTAGGTCTGCTATTTTTGAAAAATCGTGAAAATACGGCACAAATCTTTGAGAAGACTTTTTTTATTTCGACGTCAGGCCTAAATGAGTTATACAACAACTCGCTAGCAGCACCTGGAGTCATGCTGCCATTTCTGCGGGTGCAAAATGACAACAGCAGAATGCCCAGCAGCGGGGGGACTAAGACTTGAGAGCAGCAGCCATAGAGAGACCTTCAGGGAAATGTAAAATGGCATGGGCTTTTTTTTGTGAATGCACTCCCGCAGCAAAAAGGCAAACACACAAAAGGCCGCTCTGCCAAACCCAGGATACAATGTGCATCTCCTCAGCGGTGAAAATCACGTGCTATACCTTTCTTCGTCATGCTGTACATCTCAACAGTATACCAGCTCCAATAGTAACTCCGAACACCCAATATTCCGACCATAGAGCCCCATATACCTCTAACCCTTACTATTAATTATACTAAACACAATCAGTGCCGGGATTCCTTCAAAATAGAAGCTCTGGGGTGCCGGAAAGACATGGCCGCTTTTACTCTGAACCTTTTTATACTGAAGTACCACCTCAGAAAATACTTGGCTCCCCAAGTACCATGCACCATAATAACTGATGTTAAAATACAGCAGCCCCTTTTGTTTCCATTCCTAAGCCAATAATGCTGCTGCTCTGACAAAACTCTGTCTAATCACTATAATCAGCACAACTGATGATATCTCTAATGTGATTAATCCATTCTCAAATATTCTATTAACGTCTAGGTGTGCTGTCGTGCTCATTCCAGCACGGCTGGAGAGCCTATTTCAACCAATTGCTTGGTCAGAAGAACTACCTGTAGTAATATAAATATTTCTTTCCACTTTTGTCTTTTTTTCTCCTTTTTTTGGGACGACTCCTCTGCGTACCACCAGAGGGGGGCTCAAGTACCACTAGTGGTTTTGAAAGGTACCTATAGATGTCAGCGAGGAACAGACCAACAGACCTGGACTGTACCAGTGGTTGGGAACCTCTGCCACAGACGGCTGGCTGGCTGGCTGTCCAATCACATCAGTGGCTCTTATCATATCATATCATATCATGTTATATCTGGACTGATTGGCCTCCAAAAGCCACATCTGCACTGCGAGAGTTGTTGACGCTACACTGAACGAAAGGAGACTGCCCAAGTCATCACCGGGCATATCCATTTGGAAGTTGATGTTGCGTGGTTTATAACGTCTCTCGTTAAAAGACCCATGCAGTAAACAGGGAGTCCCTCCCTCACCCTGCAGTATGATTGAGTAGGTCTATGTGTGTTGCTTGTCTTTGTCAGACCACAGAATAATAATGTAATGATAAACCACCCTACGAAAGTAACATTAGCACTGGGGATTTTTACCGTGTATCTGATGATGATCATGGTGACAAATGATGAGCCACAGTCAGGCTGGACTGGAGGCTCAAACTGCGTCAATATAGCTGGCATCACTTACAGTAGTAGAGCACAGCTCAGACCAGCACAGTGGAGCCGTTCGATTTGTGTGCCTCTAAAACACCTTTGACTCTTGGAGAATGTGCTGTGCTGTTCATCACTCGCTCCCTTGTCTGACTTGACAGTGCAGATACATTACTTCGTAATCAGTTGCCAAAAGCATCCAACAATAGCTGGGAGGTATATAGATGTGGTCCAGCTGAGAAGGCTGGGATGTCTTCACCATCATCTTTGTGCCATCGTAGACACTCAGACCATGACATCATGTGTGTCAGAATTAGAAAACACGAGTTTTGGTCTAACTGGATGAAATATATTATACCTTTGCGACCAGATGTTGTAGTGGCAGGGATTGAATGACAATTTTGTCTTACTCATCTTACTCATATTTTTTGTTTTTATTTAAATTTTTGCTCACAACTTCAAATACTGTCTTATGTCTTCCTATGAGTATTATATTGTAGCCTATTGTACTTTAACATTTCTGTACACATCATCTATCTCTCCCATACGCTAGTGCTGAAAATATAGTTACTTTCGGAAAATAGTAAATGTAATTTAATTTACACATTATTACTCACAATGTGTAAGTAAATAGTTATATCACTAGTTACTGTAAAAGGGTTAAATGATACTTAAAGTAATATCAAGTTAATTTATTTACTTTGCAACACTGCACGCACGCAGACACACAGATTACCTTTTATTATAGATAATAGATAGAAGTGTAAACACAATCCAAGTATAGAATTTCCCCCTCAGAATCTAAAATGTTCATAATATAATGCATCTTTCGGAACCTATATAGATTTACACTACGGAGAGACAGTGAATACTTCCTGTCTTTCGGGGATTCAGACGGACGGTAATAAATATCAAATCGATGTGTAGGATCTGGCCGGCCACAGGGAACATGAGCACGGCCAAAAGGCATGTGTGGGCGCTCACAGATGTGGTCAGAAGTGACCAATTGCGTTGCGCCGATACGAAGGGATTCATTTCACCATATGTTAAACACTGGCCCGCTGCTGCACTCACTAAAGTCACAGTGGAATATCACGTTCAGACCCCATGTGAATTATTGACTTTGCATTAGCTTAGTGTCCTCTGGATTTCTGGGACATTTGAGTAATGGACGTAAAGTATCGCTTGCTTTTGTTTCTTTGCATTAGCTTAGTGTCCTCTGTATTTCTGGGATATTTGAGTAATGGGCGTAAAGTATCGCTTGCTTTTGTTTACTTCCGAAATGCATATAATGTTAGAACATTTGGAAAGTAAATCATCAGTTTGTTGGCAGCACATCATTTGGCGTGAGTGGACTCACATTTGGAGCCTCTGCCTCTCTACTCATAACCGCGAGGTTGCCGTGAAGCCGAGAAGGAGTGTGAAGGGCACTGCACCTCAGGAGGACTGGGATGACAGAGTAGCGTGCATGCACGCACACACATATTACACTCACGTGCGCACGCACACACCTCTCTCCCCACTTTTTCTTCTCTGTCTTCAATGACTCATCCCACCCAGGGAGAGCGAGAGAAATCGCAGGGAAAGAGAGAGTGGAAGCAGGGTGAGAAAGGGAGAGAAATGTGGGGAAAGGAGAGAGAGAGAGAGAGAGAGAGAGAGAGAGAGAGAGAGAGGGGAGACATGGAGAGAGAGAGACCATAGTTTCCGGTGTGAAGCTGCAATATTCCACAGCTCTTTAATGAACGAGAAACTTAGACTAAAGTATTTTCCTCCTGACCTTTAAAATAAGTCGTCTCATGCTAATGAGGTGCGTTTGATGTTATTCTCGGTCATTTACTCATTTATCACATCATTCTTAATAGTAGGTGTATTTATGGCCAGATGCACATTACCACTCTGGTGGTAACAGCCACCTCGCATGCGAGCACAGCCTCGCATGCATGCTTACCTTTGATACATTGTCAGGCTATATACCTGTATATACTGTCTGTCTGTAAATGGTAAATGGTGCATTTATATAGCGCCTTTATCCAAGGCGCTTTACATATAGATTGTGCATTACATTCACCCACACATTCATACACCGATGGCGGCGGAAACCATGCAAGGCACCAACCAGCACATCAGGAGCAATTAGGGGTTCAGTGTCTTGCTCAAGAACACTTCGACACTAACTCTGGGGGAGCCCGGATTTGAACTGGCAACCTTGCGGTTACCATCCAGCCACTCTACCCCTGAGACACCGCCGCTCTGTCTGTCTGTCTGTCTGTCTGTCTGTCTGTCTGTCGTATGAACAGCTGCAATTGTTTTACACAGCACATAGAACTTTAAGTGGTTCAATTAAATGCAATTAATATGAACGTAAATTAGAAGCTCAAATGGACATTTAGTGATTATGAGAGAGTTTTCACAGATGAGTACCAAAAACATGGTCCTCATAGGGGGTCTATAGGGAACCTCTTTGCTTTAACTAACGCAATAGCAGCCTATTCTAGGGGGACACATCCAGCAGAAATAACAGGTCTACAAGCTTGCAACGCGTCACAGCGTGCGTACAAATGACTGACTGAGTGAGTACAGAAACAAGTCGGGTCCATTTCACTAAGCATAGAGGGGTTGAAGTGGTTAATTATGGCTCTGTTGAATGTGTTCATTCAACATCGACAAACCTCTGACGAAAAAGAAAAAAGACCTGGGATTTATGTTTTAAATAGAGCCGTGGAGGACGTGGTGTTATGTGAACTCCTGAAAAGTTGTCATTGAGGACATGCAGTACTACTAGTGGGAAAAGTACTCACCTTTTCGACTTAAATAAAAGTATATCAATACTGCAATGTAAAAATACCAAAAAACTTGAGTAAAAGTACAAAAGTGTTGGTATCAAAAATTCAAAATGTACTTAAAGTACCAAAAGTAGAAAGTACTCATTCTGCAGAATGTCCCATTTCACAACTTTTCAAACTTTAAAATGTATAACAATCCTTTGAAAATAGCACATCTACAAGCTTGTAGATCGGCTATTTTCCTTTTTTCAAATGGCCGAAATGTATATAATGTACATCGGGCTGATGTGGGTCATGTATGTTTTGTAATAATCAAAATACAGAAAATTGGAAACACTCCGGTAAAGCAAAATGCCTCAAAATTGTACTTAAGTACTCGACTAAATGTACAGTACTTCTTAGGATTCCAGAAAAGTTGTCATTGAGGACATTAAAGGTTTGGGCAGGATTAATTGATTGATTGATTGATTGATTGATTGATTGATTGATTGATTAACAGTTTGCAGAATTACAGTACATTTCAAGTACAACTCAATACAAAAACTGTTAACTGTGAGTGGACGACACCATAAAGCATTACACTTGTTTACAGTAGGTTCCACCATTTTCAATTCATCAAAACATTTAGAGACGTACGAATATACGGTACACTTCTATATAGCCAAAACAGGAAATCGTCATAGAGGAGGTAAAAAGGGAACAGAAACATATACAGTGAGGGGAAAAAGGGGTGGGTGGGGGATTCAGATTTTACGGGGGCCAGTTTCGAATTGCAGCCATCCGTAGGTGCCCTTTGAGAGCGGTTTTGAAGGAGTCAAGGGATTCACATGTCTTAATGACTGTTTGTAGGGCGTTCCACATTTTGGTGGCATAGGAGCGAAATGAATTTAGTCCATTTGTTTGTGCCGAATCTGTTGCACATGGTTTGTTGAACTCCCTCTGGTGTTGTGGGTGTGGGTACATGGGTATCTTGGTGGTGTCTATCTAATCTTGTGGACCAGACCCATTGCAAGATGCTGTACTCTGTCGTCGACCCTAAGCCATTCCAGCTTGTCAAAGTGGGCAGGGGTGAGGTGGGTTCGGGGAGTGAGGCCAAGTAGTAGCCTGACCAGTTTGTTTTGGGAAGTCTGGAGCCTTGTTTTAATGGCCTTAGAGGTGCTGTGGTACCAGGAGGTGCAGCAGGAGGACCAGGAGGACACGGCGGCGAGGACAGTGCTGTTATTTTTTACAGTGCGTGTGCTGCTCTGCTCTGCAACTTGCCTGCATGGGGGGACGGGGTGGTGCATGGTGTGTACACTGTATAGGATAGGAAGACATTCATTGTCCCCCTGCTCCTCTGAATGGCTCTGTGTGTGTGTGTGTGTGTGTGTGTGTGTGTGTGTGTGTGTGTGTGTGTGTGTGTGTGTGTGTGTGTGTGTGTGTGTGTGTGTGCGTGCGTGTGTGTGCGTGTGTGTGTGTCTGTGTGTGCGTGCATGTGTGTGTGTGTGTGCGTGTGTGACGCACTGGCTGTGAGCAGACATTGTCTGGGACAGTGTGTGTCTTTATCTTCCCTCTGAAACACTGGGAGGAGTGAATCCCATTAGTGTTTACAGTGGGTGACGTGCCCCACCACCGTGTGTGTGTGTGTGTGTGTGTGTGTGTGTGTGTGTGTGTGTGTGTGTGTGTGTGTGTGTGTGTGTGCGCGTGCGTGCGTGCGTGCGTGCGTGCGTGCGTGCGTGCGTGCGTGCGTGCGTGCGTGCGTGCGTGCGTGCGTGCGTGCGTGCGTGCGTGCGTGCGTGCGTGCGTGTGTCCGTGCCGCTCTATGCCGAGATGTGTTCATTACTATAGGTTGTGTGTAACAGAGATGCTTCATGCCGAGGCAGCGATCAACCTCTGGCCATGCATGTGTGCCAAGTTTGCATGTGTCTGCTTGTGCACATGCGTGTGTTTCTCTGCATGTTGCTCTCTCTCTCTCTTTGTGTGTGTGCGTGCGTGCGTGCGTGCGTGCGTGCGTGCGTGCGTGCGTGCGTGCGTGCGTGCGTGCGTGCGTGCGTGCGTCCATTCATGTGTGTTAGTGTGTCACGGTTTCATTGGTTTTAGGTTGCTGCCTGAAATTTCATGGCTTTATTAAACTGAGATGAAAGTGGATCTCAGTGGCTGGAGAGAGAGAGGGAGGGAGGGGGGGGATGAGGGGGAGGGGGAGGGGGGTTTAGAAGAGGAAACAGAACAAGAGAATCAGATCAGAAAAAATACATGGGAGACACATCTGCTCTCTCTCGCTTTGTGTGTGTGTGTGCAGTGTGTGTGTGTGTGTGTGTGTGTGTGTGTGTGTGTGTGTGCGTGCGTGCGTGCGTGCGTGCGTGCGTGCGTGCGTGCGTGCGTGCGTGCGTGCGTGCGTGCGTGCGTGCGTGCACATACTGTGCTTGGATTGAATTCACACACACACAATCAATCCAAGAACATATACTGTAGGCCTGTACGACTAAGTCGGTTGATTCTTGTCAACCGCAATCTTTTCATTTTAACAAACAGAAATGAAAGACGAGCCCAGATCTCACCGGAACACGGTGAAATAGCACGGATTGGTGTTCCCGTATACATACACACCTAGAAAACCCAAAAATCCGTACATATTATGCTACTACTGTTTTGACTGTGACGGAGGGCGTGGCTTTCACTAGTATATGTACGGAATTACCAATCCGTGTTATTTCACCGTGTTTGGGTGAGTTCGGGTTTGACATTATTTACGACTTTTTTTTGCAATCTATTATACATTTGAGAAGGTGTGCCCAAGTAGGTGTGCCCAAGTAGGAAAATAAAGTCACCAGCTACTACGTCACTGACACGCTGCAACACGCTGCAACACACACTGCAAAAAACACACTAACACGACACAGCCTTACCCTCCGCGTCGATCCACGGCTATCTCCTCATGTCGCGCCGCACGGCCACACTCAACAACACCCGCGTAAAAACTGTCATTGCACTGCCACTAGAGCCGGCTCCCGTCCACACTCACAAACAACATCCATATCAATAATAAACACAAACACGCCACAAGCACCGACACCCCCCCACTCACACACGGCCCACTGTTGCCAGGTCTATGCAAACAAGCCCAGAAAACAACACGCTCCTCACACACACTACAACACGCTTAAAACTCGCGGACCTGGCAACACTGCATCCTTTTTTCCCATTGCCTACTCTTACTAATTTGTTGCCACGTCTATGAAAACAAGCACACAACAATGCCATTCAACACGCTACTTACACACACTACCACTCGCTTACAATACGCGGAACTGGCAAAGGACCTGGCAACACTACATCCCCTCTCCCATTTGCTCACAGCCAACCACGTGACCCCCGACAGCTTTGGTTACGGATTTCACATCCGGTTGGACCGCCATTCAACACGCTACTTACACACACTACCACTCGCTTACAATACGCGGAACTGGCAAAGGACCTGGCAACACTACATCCCCTCTCCCATTTGCTCACAGCCAACCACGTGACCCCCGACAGCTTTGGTTACGGATTTCACATCCGGTTGGACCGCCACAAGTTACACACACACACACACCGCGAGCGCACGCACACACACACACACACCCTCACACACACTGATTCCAACTTGGCTGGAGATCGGCGCGATTACATACACAGTTTAATTCATGAAAAGACGACAATTGCGCGCGGGACGGACTCTCGCATTGCATTGAATTGCGTATCGCTGTCCCCCTCGACCACGACACCCTTCTTCACAGCACTTTCACTACTCACTTGGACACGACCACTACGCCTCTTTCCACCATTACAGGTAAGTTAACTACAATTTCAGGGTGCGTGCGCGTGTGTGTGTACTGTGTGTGCTTGCTACGTGTGTCAATACTGAAACACAGCTGCTAATGCTATTATTAATAGCATAACAACTACATAAACAGCTGCTAATGCTATTATTAATAGCATCATAACCATAGATATATATCAACTCTACATAGCTCACCCGCGCTGTTAAACAATGGAGAGCGACGTCGTTACGTGGCGCCCATCTTACACATATTGTGTCTATGATGTACTCTTAAATGACCATAACTTGCTCAATTTACAACCGAATTTCAAACGGTTTGGTTTGTTATAAACCTCAGAGACGTCCGCATACTTATATGCTTTTATACGACCTTAAAAAAAAAAAAAAAGAGCGACGTCGTTACGTGGCGGCCATCTTACCTCGGCCCACATAACATTGTGTCTATGATGTACTCTTAAATGACCATAACTTGCTCAATTTACAACCGAATTTCAAACGGTTTGGTTTGTTATAAACCTCAGAGACGTCCGCATACTTATATGCTTTTATACGACGTTAAAAACAAACAAAAAAAAGCAGATCAGCTTCCTGAATCAGAGCCACGTTATGATTCTGTTGATGCATCAACAGCATCAACAGCTGATAATGCCATGTCTCATGTACAACAGCTATTGCCACACAATTCTCCATTTATGTTGGCAATGCTGAAAATAACGCCTGCTAACAATACAGGCTGCTAACAATTGGGCTGTTGCCAATTATGCTCTTACAAATAGCATGACAATAACAATATTAATAATAACACTAGCATCATTACAAGCATAATAACACGCCGCCATGTCTCATGTACAACAGCTATTGCCACCCAATTCTGTCTTCATGTTGTCAATGCTGAAAATGAGGGCTGCTAACAATTCCGCTGTTGCCAAAAATGCCATTATTTGCCTCATACCATAACTATAATTTCATAATTTGTCGTCAATGCATAAAACACTTCTTTCAACCACTTCAGCTACATACAAAGCCATGCCGAAGAAACGCACATCATCCCTTGGATACCGAACGGCAAACGCCACCCAAATACGCTTGCACACAGCTGCCAGACAACACCACGCACCATCCGCACAAGGTACAGCACCATCCGCACAAGGTACATGTGCTCTAACAACCTTCCACAAACACTTGCACTGCACAATACATGTGTGCGTCTGTGCACACTGTGCACACACGTACTCCTTCACTGTGTGTGGACCACCATTTACTAACATCGTACCACACGTAACCAGTTTCCCACACGTGACCAGTTTACACTAACTCATGCATGCTGTCCAATCACACTCCACAGAACAACGCAATGAGGATCCAAACTTCCACCACAACCCTGCTCGCGACACTCTACGTGGCCACACACACACCCGCTCATTGGAAGACACCCAGCCCACAGGTACCCAGTACACTGACACCTTTCTATTTACTGTGTGGCGGCAGGGACCCATCACACAGCACCATGTCATAGCAGCACAACTTGATGATGATTGTCTCACTTCACAGCAGAACGCCTTGATGACGCGACTACACCACGACTGCTCCACACCCCTACTTTGCACCTGCATGACACCAGAGGTAATGCATTCACATATGTTGCACTCAAATTTACCCCTACTGCATTGTGTCCACTACACTCACATACTGTGCAAAACATCCATCGCCAACAGCTACACGCAAATGCATGCATCAAGCAGCTGAACTACTACATGGACCCTCCCACGCCACTCACACGCCAACAGCCCCAACACAACGCTTGGTTCCAGCAGCTGCAGCACAACATGTACCAGGTAAACTTGCTCAAAACTACACTTTGCACAGCACATTGCACAATGCAATACACTGCTGTTTCTTTCTCCACAGATACTGCAGTATCTTCATCACATAACCTACATTAATTGTGTACACTACACTCACACCCTGTGCTCTACTTAACTCATACTATCTCTCTACACATCACTTCACAGCTCAACACCAGGGCAGCACTCCTCCACAAATGGCCAACACACCTTCATTGGACGTGGCTGAGGCCAGAGGTACTGACTTCTGTTATTCAGATAACCTTACTGCTTGGTACCGAGCATCCTGACACACTGTATAGAGACATCTATCTACATATCTCTGCATAACATGTCGATAACATTTTGTACCTCTGTGTCTACACACACTACTGACATCCATACCCAGTTCAGCGCAGGCGGGAGCAAACACGTGACAGAATGAGACGGACCAGAGGTAAGGCCTCAGATATGTTGCCCTCTGCCCAGGCCTGGAATTTCATCATTTTAGGGGCAAGGCCACTTGGCCTTTATTGTGGTCAACTTTTTGAGGGCACAAGGCCAAGTGCCAGGGCATGAAGGCCATCAATTAAAACAATGATTTTAAGTCCCCGGTCATCATTATTTTAGCTTAAAGGTTAAGGATGATTACATTTTTTTTATTTAACACTCCCAACGCGGATCGCGTATCAATACGTTATCAATTAATCAAACGTCGGGTGCGGATCACGTATCAATACGTTTCAATCACTTTTTTATAGCATACTTTCATTCATCTTTTTACCCACCCGGACAATGAAGAACCATCGCCCTATCATTGTTGCTTAGTCCCGCTCACGTGATCAGAAAAAAAACCAAAAAAAAAAACCCCCCCTCCCATCCTGAAAACAGGAGGGCGGGCCGCTTTACGTGTAGAAGCCACTAAGCCAGTCTAAAATGGACGCGCCCATGGAATGATCCAGTCGGTGTATGAAAAGAATCAAATTTAACCTAACCTCGCCTCACCAGGCTTTCCTCCAGCTATTGGCTTTCACACAACACTATACTACTCGATTCCCCCCTCCCCTCCTGTTTCTCCTGCAGGAGGAGCCTGCGAGATGGGGGCTCTGTCCTGGCTGGCTCTGTCTCTCGGACAGAGCCGTTGGTGGATCACGTATCGCCATGCAGAACCGTCATAATCGGAGATCGCTCGGACGTGTGATTGTAACGCTTTTTTATTCATTATAATTGTAGTGATAAGACCGCAATGAACGCATCGGGGACGTAATCGACCCGGGTGTAATGTATAACGAACTTTTCCGCGTCCTAAACCGTGGTGTTGTGATCCGTTGTCGTTGACATCACAGCCGGGGGAATCTTTTTTTTTCCTCCATCGCCTCCAACCTGCATGCCCAGGCATGTTCTCTTGTTAGTAAATATACTTCACTAGCTTGAAAAACAAAATCAGCTGATGATGACAACGCGTCTCATCGTTATACTATAGTTCTGAACCGAACGGTGAAATGGGACTTTTTATAGCCGTACGGATCAAGACTTTTGCTGCCCAATGTGCCCATGACCCCCCCCCCCCCCCAATGTTACTGCGATCAAAACAATGAAAGCAGTGAGATAGATTAGGCGTCATCAAAAAGAAAGCATAGTTATGAAGGTTTATAGTCAGACATTGACAGGCAGATATAACAATAAACACAATAAATATGCTATACATCCTATACATCGAATGAAAGCCCTGAATGTGTACTTTTACGAGGAAAAGAGTAAACATTGATCCCATGTACAGTTTGTCATAAATTGGATGCACATTGCGCCCACCAGATATAACTGCAGAGAAGACATGGACCTGAACTAAATATTCACAAAATAAGGCCTATAGCGACATATAAATACTATATACCGTATGAAACAGAAGACTCTCTGCTTTCATAAGAAAAAAACTTCTACTGTAGTAATAATAAAAATCACACCCATGTGAAGTGAGTGGTGCAATATGGGACAGAGTTGCACCGCTCACTTCACAGGGGTGTGATTTTTATTATTACTACAGTAGAAGTTTTTTTCTTATGAAAGCAGAGAGTCTTCTGTTTCATACGGTATATAGTATTTATATGTCGCTATAGGCCTTATTTTGTGAATATTGAGGAGTTCACGTCCATGTCTTCTCTGAAGTTATCTGGTGGGCACAAGCTGCATTCAATAACCAATTACTGTCTAACTGTAGATGGGATCAATGTTTACTGTTTTCCTCGTAAAAGTACACATTCAGGGCTTTCATTCGGTGTATAGGATGTATAGGATATTTATTGGGTTCAATTTTATATCTGCCTGTCAATGTCTCTGACTTTAAACCATCCATAACTCTGCTCGCTGTTCAAGATAACCACTTCCAGGCAAATGCAGGTGTTGCAAAAAGGTCAATATCTCCAGAATGGAACATGGTAAAATCAAAATGTATTTTTTTAATTGAAGTGGACAAGTTCAGCTTTCTTTTGATGTAGGCGTGTGATTCTCGCTATAAGAGAACATTTTACTGTGGGCCCCCGAACAAGGCCTTTGTGCAATGTTAAATGGCAGCAACATCCAAATAGGCCTGTTGAGATCTTCCAGCAATCAAAGTGTTAAAGGTGAACATTGGTTCAGAACAGTGGTTCAGAACAGTGCTTCTTAAATAAATAATCAGAGCTTTAAATAACAAAATATAAGTAGCTACTGTAAAATATTGTCTGTAACATGGGGTCCCAGTGCAGAGATGAAAATCATAATGAAATGGGCTAGGACCCTGTCACCCTAGGTTAATTAATATACATTTAATTTGGGGGTCCTTGAAATTAAAATGGCTGAGGATCACTGGATTAAACTGAGTTAATTCACAGAAAATACAATGACAGACAGCCTACATTCATTTTTATAGCCCTGTTTCTGTTCTGCCTTGTTTGTTTTTGTTCTGCTATATTGTCACAACTGTGTGATATGTTCCTTGTTTTTAATTTTCTTCTATTGTTTATACTGTGCAAATTGTTCAGCACCTTCTAACTTTGTTTCGAAAGGTGCTTTATAAATAACATTTACTTACTTAACTTTTGAAAGAGGGCTTGGTTTAGAAAAGCCTATAGGCTATTTTGTGCTAAAGTAATATATTGAATAACATGTACATGTAGATTTTAAGGCTAGACTGGCATATGGCATTGTGGGGCTGCAGGACTGAGGACTCTGGAGATAAGTCAAGTGTAAAAAGCATTTTTACAATTGTGTGCTTATATGAACATTTACCACGTTATGTCCGCATTGATGAATGATTATTAAGCGAGCGACGTGTGGTGTACAGTGAGCGCGCTCTGGTGCTTGGCTACTAGCGTTTGGCTAGCGATATTAGCCGTGGCCAGCGTTGGCTGTTTAAACAATTTACTCTGTCAACTAACGGAGCAGACGATAGCGTGGTAAATGGTGGAGTCCTGCAGTCTATGCTGTTGCGTGGTGTTGTTTTGTGAGTTTATATCCATGAAGACGAGTCACGTTGGTCTTAACACACAGGCTCTGTGTGATAATAATCCTGAAGCACCGCACCAGCCGGGCCGAGTGTCAAGCGAGTGAGAGCTGTCAGTGCGTGTATGCGTGCATGGAGCGGAGGAGGAGGGAGGAGGCAAAGTAACGCAAAATAATCAAACCACTTGGCAAATGGCAACACAACTACAATACAGACAATACAAGTCTGCGCGAGACGTTTGGGGAAGGTTACTGTAATGACTGGAAAAACGGTAAAATGAACTGCTGTGGGCACCGGTCGGGGCACATGGGCACCGCGGCCACTGTGGCCGTCTGGGCATATAATTTTTCGAGGGGCACACGGCCAAAGAGAGGGGCAACGACGGCCATGGCCGCCGTGGCCGTCGTGAAATTCCTGCCCTGCCTCTGCCGCAATGCATTACGCATATGTGTGTATGTTATACCTACATGTACTGAATATATAGTCACATACACTCCCATCTTAATTTCTCAGCTCAGCATAACCTGGACAAACAGCAGCACATGATGGCTACAACACAGCCAATGGCCACAGCAGAAACCACAGGTAACCAACGCACTACACTCACATCTACACTTTCAAATGGCCAACACACCTTCATTGGACGTGGCTGAGGCCAGAGGTACTGACTTCTGTTATTCAGATAACCTTACTGCTTGGTACCGAGCATCCTGACACACTGTATAGAGACATCTATCTACATATCTCTGCATAACATGTCGATAACATTTTGTACCTCTGTGTCTACACACACTACTGACATCCATACCCAGTTCAGCGCAGGCGGGAGCAAACACGTGACAGAATGAGACGGACCAGAGGTAAGGCCTCAGATATGTTGCCCTCTGCCTCAATGCATTACGCATATGTGTGTATGTTATACCTACATGTACTGAATATATAGTCACATACACTCCCATCTTAATTTCTCAGCTCAGCATAACCTGGACAAACAGCAGCACATGATGGCTACAACACAGCCAATGGCCACAGCAGAAACCACAGGTAACCAACGCACTACACTCACATCTACACTTTCACCTCAATAACTCTTAATACAACTATCACATTGTCCCACTACACATACACACAGTTCAATTTAATGCCTCCACACATTTCCATTGCCTGCCTCAACAAAAACATCACATTCACATACTGACCACAATCTACTTATTGCATGACTCTCATGAAATTAACTTCACACCATACTTTCCATTTACCTTCACAGGCAGTTCCCATCAGCCAGCAAGACGACAATCACAAGTTGCTGCCAAAATTGCAACTTGCACTGCGCAGATTCTCAGCGGCCAACTAACTATCAACCAACTCTCCGACACACCACAGAGTATTGGCCAGCTCAACTGTGTGTGTGACCACTGTCACGCATTCACATTCAAAAACGAGACCTCCAGTATCTGCTGCTTGAATGGAAAGGTTTGCCTACCAGCCTTCCCTAGGCCCCCACAGGCCATCAATGATCTGTGGTTTGACGATACCCCTCAGGCAAAACTGTTTCGGAAACACAGCCGTGTCATCAACAACGCTGTCTGCCTCTCCAGTATTGCGGTCAAAGAGAAAACATTCACACGCTTCACTCCCACTGTCATTTTCCAAGGAAAGGTAATCCAGCGCATCGGGCCACTCCAACCAGAACCTGGTGCTGTTGCTGTGTTTGCCCAACT
Organism: Electrona antarctica; assembly: GCF_951216825.1. Lineage (NCBI taxonomy): Eukaryota > Metazoa > Chordata > Actinopteri > Myctophiformes > Myctophidae > Electrona > Electrona antarctica. The sequence goes on along the minus strand of NC_136798.1, from coordinate 7,617,193 downwards.
TTATGTCCTCGACCCAAGTCTGGAAAACACCACCAGATTTGCAAACATGACACTCCCCGCCAGAACATCCACTGCTGACAAGGACACAATGGCGCAGCTGCTGCACACTGTGCAGCAAGTTATTCACCTGCACAATATATTTGTCCAAGATTTCAAGCAAATCCTTGAAACCCCAGAAGAACAACTACAGCGAGGCACTATTGTCATAAGTGCTGCAGCCAGGCCACAGGGAGGACATTCCGGTGTTTACAATGCCCCCTCCAATCTCCAAGAACTTTGCATTGTCACCAACGAACAGGCACATGATCTGGTCATCCACTTACGTGGTGGAGGTCTGAAAATCATATCTGACCGCCATCCCAAAGCCATGCCCCTCCACTTCACCCTCCTCTTCATTGAAGGGACATCTGGCTGGCACTGTGCTCTCAAGCATGTGGGTGATGAAAAAAAAAGGCTCACAGCCCGTGAGTTCTTTGCCTATCACATGAACAGTCGTCACACTGCGAGCGACTACCTTTTCCAGGCAGGCAGACTGTTCCAAGAATGGATCCTCAATGCCTGGATAACATGCGAGAACCAGAGGCTGACTTGGCAGCGCCATAACCAGAAGACATTACGGGCTGACAGCTTCAAACAACTACAACAGGTTGTGGCTGTGCGTAGACGGGAACGGAGTGCTCCATCTCACTCTGTCCACCACAATGAGCAGGAACATGCTGTGGGTAGAGTCATCCTTGCTAGCTCTTTCCATGGCAGTCCACGCTGGTACCACAGCAAGTTCCAGGACGCTATGGCCATAGTCCGCCACATGCGAAAGCCAGACCTTTTCATCACGGTCACCTGCAATCCTCACTGGCCAGAGATCGTAGCTGCCCTCACCCCTGGCCAGACACCCCAAGACCGACCTGACCTGGTGGCCCGGGTATTCAAACTAAAGAAAGATCAGATCATGGATGACCTCATCAAAAGACACATCTTTGGCCTAGCCATTGCCCACCTCTGGGTCATAGAATTTCAAAAACGCGGCTTGCCTCACTCGCACATCCTCCTCATTCTAGCAGAGCAGGACAAACCCAAGACACCAGCCCAAGTGGACCAAATTGTCTGTGCAGAACTTCCCCCTGACCCGCATGAAAATGGGATCTCTGCCCAAGAAAAAGCAAGGCGCCAGCCACTGTGGGACATTGTACTTGCTAACATGATCCACGGTCCCTGTGGACAAGAGCATCCCAACAATCCCTGCATGGAGAAGAAAGCCGGCTCCAACTGCAAAGCCTGCAAGAAGAACTTCCCCAAACCCTTCCAGCCCAGAACAACAGTTGGTGACGAAACAAGTTATCCTATCTACCGCCGTCGCTCTCCAGATAATGGTGGCCGAACTGCACAAAAAAATGGGAACCACATCAACAACAGTTGGGTAGTGCCCTACAACCCCTACCTCAGCCTCCGATACAACTGCCACATCAACGTAGAAGTATGCATCTCTGCACTTGCGGCCAAATATCTCTACAAATATGTGACCAAGGGGCCGGACCGTGCAATGGTTTGTGTTGAAGTTGAGGGCGCCCAGGCTGCCCGTGATGAGATTAGGGACTATGAAGACATGCGTTCTGTTGGCTCAAGTGAGGCCTGCTGGAAACTCTTCGCATTCCCCATATCCGCCAACAAGCCTCCTGTTCAAGTCCTCCGCTTGCATCTGGAACACGAGCAATACGTCGTTTTCGCCGAGGGTGATGAGGAGAATGTGGTGGAGCAGGGCAGACAGACAGAGTTGACTGCTTTCTTCAAACTGAATGCTCAACAGAAGACAGCCAAAGGTCCAGATTACAACCCTATGACCATGCAGCGCTATGTTGACATGCCTCACAAATACACCTACACAAACAACAAGTGGCAACTCAGAAAAAACAACGCTTTCTCCGTTGGCCGTGTCCACACCATCAGCCCCCTAGCTGGAGATGTGTTCTACCTGAGACTGCTCCTCCACAATGACCACTCCAAAGGGAAAATAAGTTTTGAGGACCTCTACTCAGTCAATGGCAGCCGCCTTGACACCTACCAGGCAGTGTGCAGGGAGCTTGGCCTGTTGGATGATGACCAAGAGTGGTCCACTGTCCTTACTGAGGCTGCTGCCACTCACCTCTGCCCCCAGATTCGTGCCCTATTCGTCATCATCCTCATCTTCTGCCAACCAGCGAACCCTGCAAGCCTGTTTAACGACTTCTGGCCAGACTGGACAGATGACTTCAAGCGGAGAGCACAGCAGAGTGCAACGACCTTCACTGACCAGCAACTCAAAACCATGGTGAGACTGGATCTGCAAGTCCGCCTCCAGTCACATGAACATGACCTCCAAGACTTCCTCCTGGAAAAAATGACAGATGAGGAAAAGGCCACTGTCCATGGGCTGGTCAACATCGAAGAGCCTCTTATCCGTGAGGAGCTGGACTATGATGTGGCCCAGCTGAAAGCCAATGTACAGGCAACAATTCCACAATTCACTGCTGCACAACAACAGATTTACGACACTGTCATGACGGCAGTCCAGCAACAGGCCAACTTACAACTCTTCATATCAGCACGTGGCGGTTGTGGTAAGACCTTCCTACTCAATGCACTACTGGACGCTGTGCGCAGTCTGGAACCTGGTGGCTGTATTGCCCTTGCCATGGCAACTACTGGCATTGCTGCACAACTCCTACACCTAGGCAGAACATTCCATTCGCGGATGAAAGCACCTCTCCACCCAACAGAACACACACCCTTCCACATCACAGCTCAAAGCAGCCTAGCCAAGCTGGTGCGACGGGCACGCCTCCTGCTCATTGATGAGGCAACCATGCTGCACCGCTTCTTGCTAGAGGGACTTGACTACACTCTGAAAGACCTGATGAACAAGCCAGACTGTCCATTTGGTGGGAAAATCATCATCTTGGCCGGCGACTTCCGCCAGTGTCTTCCAGTGGTTCAAGGGGCTAATCCTGCCCAAATTGTCAACAGCTGCCTCAATAACTCAGGCCTCTGGCAACACTTCCAAGTCTCCAGCCTCACAGAGAACATGCGAGTCAGGGCCAGTGAAAACCAAGACCTGAAGGCCTTTGACCAATGGACACTCCGCATTGGTGATGGTACAGCCAACGATGCAAACGACTTCATCTTCATCCCAGATGACAGGTATTTCCACATTCAAAGCAACACAGACAATGACCACACAGCGGAGGAGTGCTCCATGAAGATGTTTTGCCAAACTATATTTCCAGATATGTCCAACAACTTCACTACTACCGGCTGGCTGGATGGCCGATCAGTACTTGCCCCTACCAACAAGGACGTGGACGCCATCAACGACCTAATGGAGACCTGGGTACCAGGTCTGTCAACCAACCTGAGCAGTGCTGACACCCTGGAGAACTACCAAGACAGAATGCGGTTTAACGTGGAATACCTCAACACCCTCTGCCCCAATGGATTTCCCAGGCACCTCATCACCCTCAAGCCAGGAATGCCCTTGATGCTACTGCGCAACATCAGCCCCAAAGACGGACTCTGCAATGGCACCAAACTGTTTTTCCTGAGAACCCTCAACAACAAACTGCTGCTGTGCAAACTTGCAGCCACACAAAAGGAAGTCCTGATCCCTCGAATCAAGTTCATTCCTGATCCTAGACATTCCTACTTTGAGTGGGCCAGACGACAGTTTCCAGTCCGCACCGCTTTTGCCACCACCATCAATAAATCCCAAGGCCAGACACTTACAAGAGTGGGGGTCTGGCTTTCGTCCCCTGTCTTCAGTCACGGACAGCTTTATGTTGCCAGCTCAAGGACAGGTAACCCAGAAGCTCTCACCTATGCCATAAAGCAGAAAGAAGGACAGCCGGAACATCATACTGCCAATGTGGTTTTTCGAGACTTGCTTCGCGCTGTTCTTCCTGGCCCTACAATCCCCATTGAGGTAAGGCTGTTGCATTGCTACATGTCATTTCTACATATGTCATTTCTGAATAATACATAACTGCTGCTAACACTGATTAACACTTTCCAGAAATATCACTACCTTTCACATGATCTGTGGTGGACATGTCACATTGTGTGGTTGATTCATCCCTTATCTGTGTCTCCTTTTCTGCAGGCTCAACCATGACAATCTCTGGAACCAGAAACACAAACACCCCTTCCACATCACCAAACTCCTCCACGCCCTCCTCTGGATCAGCTGCCAAATACAATTGTTCCTTTGCTAAGTTGGCCTTTCCACGACAACTGCGTCTTCCCCAAACCATCCCCATCAACGTAAGGCTGTTGCATTCTTACAAGTCTCATTGTTGATTAGTCTACATAACTGATAATCAAACATAAACATAGCATTGTCATTCCATTCACAACATACCTGGTGGAGATGTCTCAATGTATACTTTATCCCTACCTTCTCTGTTTCCCCAATTCTGCAGCCTCTGCAATGTATAGTCTGCAAAACATCCATCGCCAACAGCTACACGCAAATGCATGCATCAAGCAGCTGAACTACTACATGGACCCTCCCATGCCACTCACACGCCAACAGCCCCAACACAACGCTTGGTTCCAGCAGCTGCAGCACAACATGTACCAGGTACACTTGCTCAAAACTACACTTTGCACAGCACATTGCACAATGCAATACACTGCTGTTTCTTTCTCCACAGATACTGCAGTATCTTCATCACATAACCTACATTAATTGTGTACACTACACTCACACCCTGTGCTCTACATAACTCTCTACACATCACTTCACAGCTCAACACCAGGGCAGCACTCCTCCACAAATGGCCAACACACCTTCATTGGACGTGGCTGAGGCCAGAGGTACTGACTTCTGTTATTCAGATAACCTTACTGCTTGGTACCGAGCATCCTGACACACTGTATAGAGACTTCTATCTACATATCTCTGCATAACATGTCGATAACATTTTGTACCTCTGTGTCTACACACACTACTGACATCCATACCCAGGTCAGCGCAGGCGGGAGCAAACACGTGACAGAGTGAGACGGACCAGAGGTAAGGCCTCAGATATGTTGCCCTCTGCCTCAATGCATTACGCATATGTGTGTATGTTATACCTACATGTACTGAATATATAGTCACATACACTCCCATCTTAATTTCTCAGCTCAGCATAACCTGGACAAACAGCAGCACATGATGGCTACAACACAGCCAATGGCCACAGCAGAAACCACAGGTAACCAACGCACTACACTCACATCTACACTTTCACCTCAATAACTCTAATACAACTATCACATTGTCCCACTACACATACACCCTGGAGAACTACCAAGACAGAATGCGGTTCAACGTGGAATACCTCAACACCCTCTGCCCCAATGGATTTCCCAGGCACCTCATCACCCTCAAGCCAGGAATGCCCTTGATGCTACTGCGCAACATCAGCCCCAAAGACGGACTCTGCAATGGCACCAAACTGTTTTTCCTCAGAACCCTCAACAACAAACTGCTGCTGTGCAAACTTGCAGCCACACAAAAGGAAGTAACATTGATTAACACTTTCCAGAAATATCACTACCTTTCACATGATCTGTGGTGGACATGTCACATTGTGTGGTTGATTCATCCCTTATCTGTGTCTCCTTTTCTGCAGGCTCAACCATGACAATCTCTGGAACCAGAAACACAAACACCCCTTCCACATCACCCCACTCCTCCACGCCCTCCTCTGGATCAGCTGCCAAATACAATTGTTCCTTTGCTAAGTTGGCCTTTCCACGACAACTGCGTCTTCCCCAAACCATCCCCATCAACGTAAGGCTGTTGCATTCTTACAAGTCTCATTGTTGATTAGTCTACATAACTGATAATCAAACATAGACATAGCATTGTCATTCCATTCACAACATACCTGGTGGAGATGTCTCAATGTATACTTTATCCCTACCTTCTCTGTTTCCCCAATTCTACAGCCTCTGCAATGTATAGGCTGTTGCATTCTCACAAATCCCATTTCTGATTGAACTACATCACTGAAGATGATGATGATCCCATTCTGCAGGCTCTACTGGCCAAATCTGGGCAACCTCATGGCACTGCAGCTTCTTTTACTACACATTCACTGTTAACATTAACATTCTTTCCTAAAAAAACACTCAGACTCCATTAAAAATACACTGAGAACTACATTTTGAAATGTTGTGACTTTGTCTACCTTTGCTCTCACAATTTCCTTCCTCCGATTTGCGACGCGCAGGGAGCTAGGATGAGCGGGCCGAAGGCCCGCGAAATTCTAGTTGGTTTACAACTCGGACGGGGCTGAGTCGGTAAATGGTAAATTAATGGTAAATGGTGCATTTATATAGCGCCTTTATCCAAGGCGCTTTACATAGATTGTGCATTACATTCACCCATTCACACACACATTCATACACCGATTGCTGCGGAAGCCATGCAAGGTATACCAACCAGCACATCGGGAGCAATTTGAGGTTCAGTGTCTTGCCCAAGGACACTTCGACATGTAGACAGGAGGAGCCGGGATTCGAACCGCCGACCCATGGATCATTGGACGACCTGCTCTACCTCTTGAGCCACAGTCGCCCCTCGGCTCGCTACATCAGTGGTTCCCAAACTTTTTCATGCCAAGGACCCCCAAATTGACACTCATTAGCCCCGCGGACCCCCATTTCAAAAGATATGCCAAGGACCCCCAAATTGACACTCATTAGCCCGCCGACCCCCATTTGAAAACATACAGTTGGGTGCCACCGATATTGTCCCTTATCATTTGACCCATTTAGGCCTGACCTCAAAATTTTAAAAAATCTTTCTAAATCCTCCAGTTTTCTGAAATAAATATTTTCACGATTTTTCAAAAATAGCAGACCTACAAGCTCGTAGCGCGCCACTCGGTGGCGCGCTATGAGCTTGTAGATCTGCTATTTTTCAATAGCTAAATTATAACATAATGTTTAAAACACCAAAAGGGGTTCCCGCCCAAAATGGGTTAACTGTCCTTTTGCGCAGAAACCTCAGCAAAAATAAAAGGACAATATCGATGGCCTCCAACTGTAGGCAGCGATCTCCAATTTATATTGTAAAATCAATGTTAATTTAACTCTGAGAGTGTACAAATGGAATCAATTTGGTTCCATTTGTAGATTTTGTAGATCCTACCACAGACATCCTCTGAAAGGTGGAAAATATGTGTTATTAGATATTTCAGTATTTCAAAGTGCCAGTGATGTCATGGAGTCATGGACACTGGTCTCACTTACTTCCTGGACTACATGTTGTCTCAGTAAGACAGCCCTCCCCCTATCCACAAGGAGGAGCAGTGCACCAAAGCATTATGGGGATTGTAGTCCAGGAAGGAAGTGAGCCCTGTGTCCATGACATCATGGAGCCCATGGACACTTTGACATACTGAAATATCTAAAAACACAAATTAGCCACATAAAAACCCCGGGAAAGTGTTTGTTGACTCCTAAACATAATTAAAATAGGATCTGGTTGCAAAAGGGGTGAAGTGGCCCTTTAACCACTCGAACCCAAGCATCCCTAATCTGAGCATGGCATATTGGGCAGAAAAATAGGCAAACATTAAATTATTGTATTAGCCATCTCATATAATCTCGATGCGAGTTTTCCTTAGAATTGTTTTAGATGGTCGACCAAACCGATCAGTTGGAGTTGAGTCTCGGAGGAAACGCTGTTTCTTTGGCACCAAAAAGTTCATTTTCACACCATTTCCACACACTGATAGTTTCATTGTTTGTTGCCGTAGAAACAAGGCCTGCAGCGTTATTGTTCTGGATAATGGGAGGAGGAGAGAGTGAGTTGGTCTCCGGTGCGCAGACATGAGAAAACGGTATCCTCTGCTTCAATTTACAGGTGCAACAGTAACTATAATCAATTTAATGAATCTATTATAAAGGATAATTGATCATTTAAATGTTTTTTACGACTAATAACCAATCCCTATTTTGGGCATGACATTATAGGCGAAAATATATATGTATTGTTTTATTCCAAAATAGTGTAATCAGCTGATCTACAAGCTCACAACTCAGCGGCCAATACCGACCATCAGGCCCAAACCACACCAATGCAACTATAGTCGCAACAAGACAACAGTTTGAAGGACCAATGCAACTCCTTGTAACTGCCATTGAGGATAATGGTTGCATGCAACTACATGTCCACATGTCGAGGTGTCCTTGGGCAAGACACTGACTTGCCACCATTTGGTGTGTGAATGTGGAAAGTGAGGACGCTGCAAGCGTCGACTGTTCGCCGCTTCACCTCCCAATGTATGAATGAATGAACCATTGTAAAGCTCTTTGAGCACTTGGAAAAGCACTATAAAATGCAATTCTTTATAACATGCAACTACTCGCAACCGTTTGGTTGCAATAAGGAGTTGCTTGGCGAATCTTTGGTGTGGTCATGCATGGGTCTTACATTGTGCACAGTCTCTACTTCATGTTAGGAAACAGTTAGACCAGTCATGTCAGTTCTATACCAGACATTTGACCTTGAGTTGCTGTAGCAGAGGTCAAGACAAAGGTTTTGAAGAAAAGGATAATTCTGAAAAGAGTCCCAGAGAGATATAGAATTCAATTTGGTGTTTGTCCGTTTCTTTCTCAGAGAGGCAAATCAAATGCTGGCATTTTAATCGTTGGTGAGAGCATTCCAATGTGGTCTCTTTACTCCATTTCCTTGATTAACTTATCTGGGGTTACGGCATAGTTGCTCTCTCCATGAGTTATACAAACAAAAGGGATCAGTGTGTGTGTGTGTGTGTGTGTGTGTGTGTGTGCGCGTGCGTGCGTGTGTGCGTGCGTGCGTGCGTGCGTGCGTGCGTGTGTGCATATGTGTGTGTGTGCTGAAGGCCATATTGATCATTAGCTTGAACCTTGAACCGTCAACCATTACTTCTCCCGATGAAGACATCGAGGTAAGGCTGGAAAAAACTGTAGAATATTCCTTTACAACTGAGTAGAGCCAGCAACATGAAGATACAGATACATCTGACGTTTGTAAAAACATAAATAAAAAATAAATGCAATGTGAAAGCATTGAATAGCCTACAGTTGAATGAAGTGAACTCGGGTGTGGAAGAATCAAGGCCAATGTGAATCATGGCCAGCGGGGGACCAGGCAATCGTATTGGGGAACAGTTTGAATGAATCTGCACTAAGAGGTTGGAGTTGCTTCCCTCCCACCCCTATACCCCACCCCACCCCACCACACCACACCACACCACACCCCACCCCACCCCACCACACCACACCACACCACACCACACCACACCACACCACACCACACCACACCACATCCAACCCCTGGCCAGCTCCACTTTGCTCCAAACGACAGATGGAAGACATCATTACTGCTGGTTTGAGACCCCCCCCCCCCCCACACACACACACACACACACACACCCACCTCTAACATCATAAAGTCCCTGGCAGCAGGCAGCATCCTGCATTATGCACTGCCGCCTTGCACATTACACATGCATGAGCATGTAGATATACAAACTGTGACTCATAATTGTGGAGTGCATGCACAATATTCTCTGTCCCTGCCTCTCTATCTATGTCTCTCCCTCACACTAGCGCACGCGCACACACAAATACACACACGCGCACGAGCGGCCGCTCAAATACGTGTAACTCTCGCAGAGGGACCCATCACACAAGTCTGGGTGATACCATAAGCTTGTTGGTTTTGTTTAATGTTTGTCTCCAGGCGCTGGGAGGCCGTTACACGCACGCACGCACGCACGCACGCACGCACGCACGCACGCACGCACAGAGAGAGGGAGAGGGAGAGCGAGAGAGAAGCATTCCAAATTGTTTCGATTAAGTGGGTCATCGTCTCCTACGGTCTCTTGAAAGAGAAAGGAGCTTTTTTGTGTGTGTGTCTCTAGCCGAGAGGCAATCGCACCCTTCCATGGTTTTGGCTGCACGTTTTAAGAGTGTTTATGGAAAAGACTGTACATCCGCTCCGGCTCCGCAGGGCTGCTGCACACTGCCTGGCTGCACTGACTCTGACTCAACGTGCGCGTCCGTGCGCACACATGTGTGTGTGTGTGTGTGTGAGAGAGAGAGTATGTTTGTATATTCGAGTATTCGTATACCGTATGTGTGCTGCCCTGGCTGCATGTTCATATGCGTGTAAGTACAATACGTGTGTGTATTCATGCATATGCCTGCATATGCTCACCTGCACCTGTGTGTGTGCATGTGTTTGCGTGTGTGTTTGTGCGCACGCGGCACACTGGTGCAAGAGCATCCGTGCGTGAACGCTGTATGCATGCTAGCGTTCATATTTGCATGATGCCCAAATCGTCTCTGTTCGGGTGGAAACCTCACATGTCCAAAGCTGTTACTTTTCAGGATTCAAATTAGAAAACAGCCAAAATAACAAAATAAAAACAAACATTGACAAGCTCGAAATGCGCTGAATGCGTTTGGAGATTTGGGTTCTGCTATGCTTCGGTGTGGAGCCGTAGGCTATAGCAGCGAGCGTCGAGCAGGGCGTTGATGTACGATAAGGAAAAACAAACACAAAAAGTTAGAAAACGGAGATAAGAGGTCGCCGTTCTGCCCGTCAGCAACGAAACTGCACGCGGTGGCGTCGGTGTGCCCGTGCATGTGAATAATTGGTGCTGATGTGGTGATGGTGGTGGTGGTGGTGTGTGGGGGTGGGTGTGTGGTGTGTGGGTGTGTGTGTGTGTGTGTGGTGTGTGGGTGTGTGTGTGGGGGTGTGTGTGTGTGTGGTGTGTGGGTGTGTGTGTGTGTGTGTGTGGGGGGGGGGCTAATCTGCACCATGGGGGTGTATCAGTGGAGTGAGAGCAGAACTGCCGTGCTGGAACACCAGGAACTGCATTTGGCACAAGGACACACACACACACACACACACACACACACACACACACACACACACACACACACACACACACACACACACACACACACACACACACACACACACACACACACACACACACACACACACACACACACACACACACACACATACAGGGGCCGTCCTGATGTCTCTGCAAATTCAGGCCAAATATTGTCTCTGCCATGCTGCTGCTGCTGGGGTGCTTAGGAAACCTTGTATGTGCCTCGAAGACGGTTTTACCGTGTGTTTCTGGTGGATGCGATGTAGTCGGCACATACTGTTTTAGTCACACACTCTTGCTGAGCCTTTTTTGATTAATTATGAGCACTTTTTGTTTTTTTATAAAGTATATTTCAGTCAGATAACTCATGAATAGATTTAGCCAATCTTTATCATAGAAGTGTGCATATAATATATTATCTTGGCGTTCGGCTCAGCTGCAATTTTCTCCCTGCTCGGCACAATTAAACACCATCATTAAACATAAAGAGCAGGGAGATATACAATAAAAAACCCACCATGGGGAACATAAATAACAGAGCCCACCGGTGGCGCTGGGGTGGTGGTGGTGGGATCAAACAGTGCATAACAACCAGGAACCATGTGCAGAAGGAAGGCAGGAAGAATGCATGCAGTCTAGAGACAAATTCCAATATCCCAAATCTCGGCCACTCGCTCACTCACACTCGGTCACTCCAGCATGGTGTTACGATGAAATTGGTGACCTGCTGAAATATGTGATAATCGTGAAGACAATCACATAATGTCAGTGTCTGAATGTAAATTGTTACGGTTCATTTATTAGCAGAGTTCAACCTAGTGGTATTTAGGCCTTGTATTTAAAGATCTCCAATAGAATTGTGTGAAGTCCACAAGATGGTCACATATTTCAGCAGGTCACCAATTTCACCGTAACACCCCCATGCTGGAGTGACCGAGTGTGAGTGAGTGAGTGGCCAGATTTGGGGTATTGGAATTTGGCCTAGGTGAGATACCCCGCCCAATTGGTCAGCTGACTGCCACATCAGCGAATGACATGTGGGTCTGCAAACACTGCATACAACCACATAGTAATGAAGCATATTATAAACCTCTCAAATACATTCACAGTATGTCCCTTGAGCATATATCATGAACACGCTCGAGTATAAAGGGCACCTACGGATGGCTGCAATTCGAAACTGGCCCCCGTAAAATCTGAATCCCCCCCCACCGCCCCCCCCTTTTTTCCCCTCACTGTATATATTTCTTTTCCCTTTTTACCTCCTTTATGATGAATTCCTGTTCTGTCTATAGAAGTGTCTATTTGTACGTCTCTAAATGTTTTGATGATTTGAACATGGTGGACCCTATTGGAAACAAGTGTAATGCTTAATTGGGTCGTCCACTCACAGTTAACAGCCTTTGTATTGAGTTTGTGCTTGAAATGTACTGTAATTCTGCAAACTGTTAATAAATTCTTCAATCAATCAAAAAATATCTGACTGAACTAACTCCGCAAGCTACGTATCATTTATTGGTTTTAGCTAAATTAAAGACAATTAACACACAAACACAACAAGAACATAATAACAAACAAGAAAAGAAAAGAAAAACAGCTCATGGGCACAACACCATTGTAAATGAAAAAGATGAAGTATACAAAGACATGGCAAGAACAATGAACCATAACGACAATAAATGGCTATTGATAGACTCCCATTCAGGAAATAATTGAATACATATACATATACATATATATATATATATATATATATATATATATATATATAAACCCAGACAATACAGTCATCATATAGGCACCACATCATTACAGTGAAGAGTAGACCTATGCGTACTCCACTCCAAGGCGGCAACCGCTCACCCTCCAGGTGGCAGGGCCACCGCCCCAAGAAGAACCGCTCACCCTCCAGGTGGCAGGGCCATCGCCCCAAGAAGTGGCCCGACGCAAAGCATCAGGACCCCTGCCCGGGTGACCCCCCCCCCATAATTATGAGCACTTATAAAGGGATATTTCACTTTCAAGCGTGTTTTAATGTCATGAGCTTTTGTGAGCTTACACCGTATAGTCTCGATTCCGTATTTACAGTAGATATTTGATATTCATATGCCATGGGAGATACATACTTTTTTTCACAAATTCAGAAATAAACCGAGAGAGACACAAAATACATGCCTGGAAGGAAGGAAGGAAGGAAGCACGCACGACCCCAATTCGTCTCCATCTCTCGGAGCATTTTACCGGGTGCACGGTCGGGGAAGTCACTTTTAAACAAGAGAATACCAGCATGCACGGAACTGTCCTTGCACGGAACTGACAGCACAACAACGTACACGTTACGGACTACAGCCTTCATCAACATTGATACAACGCTGATACAACACTGATACAGCGCTAGCGCTAAGTGCTGGTATTCTCTTGTTTAAAAGATACATACATACATGCGGCCAGACGCACCGGCAGCTGCAGCCGCTATAGGCTGCCGGTGCGTCTGGCAGCATAGTTTAACTGCCTGCGAGTTAAACTATAACCTACTGGAACCCAAACCCTTATATCGATAAAGCTATATGCCTAAACCTAAACCCTCAGTAAAACTATACTATACTACCGTATAGGCAGCTCTGGTGCCGGTGCCACCACAGCGCAACTGCCGCGGCAAAGGAAACAGTGAAACACGTGGTGGCGTAGCAGATGCCGCTGCCGGAAAATGCTGCACACACTCAAGGTTCAAGGTTCAACTTTATTGTCAACAATACCAGTTAAAGGGTAAAAGGCACGTGAAATTCATTGTGCGTTAAAAGACCATACAACAGCTACAGTCTAGTGTCAAATAATCTGTATAAAGAACTAAGTGCAGGTTAAAACTAACATCTCTAAACACAACTACTGAAAGTGCAAGATCTCAGGTGCAAAAATGCAGAAGGCCTTAGACATATGGCCATATGTGACTAAATTTGACTGAGGGACTGCCATTGGATTTTTTTGAATTTTCGTCTCTCAGTCAAATCTGGTCACATATAGTCCGGGCCTTGTAGTGTTCAGTGTCTGTAGCTCCTTCTGCAGCGATGGTTTAAAAAAGGTTACCAATTTATCGTATTCAAAACACCACTAGAGTAACAATGAAAATATTGTGCGTTTGTGCTCGGAAACAGCACAGCAGACCAACAGACTCTGAACCGACTCTGACCTAGCTGCTAAACAAAACATACAGTATTTCTATGCCAGGATTGTGTGTGTGACATTTCCCTTTTTTTTGTGGGGCAAAAGTCTGTGCGCACGCATGGCATTCCCCCTTTGGAAAACGGGGAGTGTAATGGTTTTGGCTGTGTGAGCGTTAAGTGCGTCTGCATTCAGACAGGCTTGACCCCCAGGGCTGGCAGAGGCCTCGGGTCCCGACATGACCCTGACCTTTAGAAGGGCCAGCGTGATGGCCCACCGGACGCCTTTGTTTCCCCCTGAACAGCTATGGGGCCCACACAAAGAGAGAGAGAGAGAGAGAGAGAGAGAGAGAGAGAGAGAGAGAGAGAGAGAGAGAGATGGAGGAGATAATAGTGACAGAGAAGAAGGGAGGGAGGTAGGGACGGATGAATGGAGGAATGGACGAGCAGGCCACCCCTCGCTAATGGACCCTGTGTGTTTTGTAATAAAAGAGAGAGAGTGAGAGAGAGAGAGAGAGAGAGAGAGAGAGAGAGAGAGAGAGAGAGAGAGAGAGAGATGTAAGATATACAGTAGAGGAAGGATTGCGGGGAAGCAGAGCATGAAAAGGAAGAAGATGCATGAGACGAAGAAAGAGCTCTCCCTGTGTCTGATCATTAACTGATTTGTGCCATTGATCCTGTGTGCGTGTGTGTGTGTGTGTGTGTGTGTGTGTGTGTGCGTGTGTGTGTGTGTGTGTGTGTGTGTGTGTGTGTGTGTGTGTGTGTGTGTGTGTGCATGCATGTGTGTGTGTGTGTGTGGTGGAGGGGGTGGTGCTGACCACAAGTGTCTTATGACTGGACCATCGTACCATTAACCCCTCTGGCCACTTCAGGTCATGCAGCCATTTTCTGTAGAAGCACTTAACAAGGCCACGCACGCACGCACGCACGCACACACGCACGCACGCACGCACGCACGCACGCACGCACGCACACGGGAGATTCCGTTAAACCAGCGAAAACGTATACTGATGATTGGGTGTGTGAAATGTGAGCAGAATGTGAGAACAGACCCAGTCGCAAATAATAAAGACTCAGGGCCCTATTTTTTGTGGGTTATTTCGAGGAATTAGACGATAATTAGTTAATAACGCCACCATCTTATGCATAATTAATCGCTAGTATTTTCCAAGCCGGGCTGAATGCAAACCCTTTTGCACTTCTTTCAACCCTTGACTTACCAAGACTAAGACGCCTAGGGACGCCCCGTGTTAAGACCAAGACTAAGACGCCTAGGGACGCCCCGTGTTAAGTTACCAAGACTAAGACGCCTAGGGACGCCCCGTGTTAAGTTACCAAGACTAAGACGCCTAGGGACGCCCCGTGTTAAGTTACCAAGACTAAGACGCCTAGGGACGCCCCGTGTTAAGTTACCAAGACTAAGACGCTTAGGGACGCCCCGTGTTAAGACTTACCAAGACTAAGACGCCTAGGGACGCCCCGTGTTAAGTTTAACTAAGCCAAACTCAGTCAATTCTCAAGCGATTGTTATACAGTAATTCAAAATGCTCTATAATCTGTGAAGTGTCTCTGTTAATTCGGTGTATCAATCATGACGTTATCATCACCCCTCTATCAAAAGCTATAGGGCGAAAAGCCAGTGTGGGGCGATGGCGGGCGCACCACAGAGCGCATGCATGCATGCACATGATAGGCAACCAGAGCCCTACTTATTCTGAGTCTAATTCTTTTTTTGAATTATTATCTTTTATTTACTTTTAACATTTCATTTACATTCAGTTACAAAATTCAACCTATAAAAAATAAATTTCCTAACTAAACAACGCCAACCCTTCCCCGACCCTTCCTAGTACAAAGAACTATCAAATGCATGATTTTCTTCTGACTATTATCATCTGTGCTACAAACATTAAACAACAACAACAACAACAAGAATGACAAGTAGACAATGGTAACAATGACAGCAACGACAATCTCCGTTATACTTCAATTAGCCCTCTCCAGTTCGCGTCCCATATTTGGGATGTAAGACCCCAGATCTTCTGAAAGTGTGATAATTTTCCTTTCATATTATACATGATTTTTTTCCGGGGTGCAATAGGAGTCTAATTCTGAGTCTAATAACGCCATGGCCTTCCTGTGTAATATCTAGCTATATGGATAGCAAGTTATAGAAGGTGTGCAGTTTTATTTTTGAACCAAGCAACAGTGAAGTGCTCATATATGCAAATGTAATGTTCACAGCATGAGATGCGCTGTGATTAGCATAGCGCGGTGATTAGCATAGCGGTATTAGCTGAGCCGTGTAGTTCGCTGTGATTG
This sequence comes from Electrona antarctica, assembly GCF_951216825.1. Classification (NCBI taxonomy): domain Eukaryota; kingdom Metazoa; phylum Chordata; class Actinopteri; order Myctophiformes; family Myctophidae; genus Electrona; species Electrona antarctica. The sequence goes on along the minus strand of NC_136798.1, from coordinate 7,600,794 downwards.
GTCGACTCTTGGGGGAGACGTATACAGATGGTCTATTTTTGTGGGAAAACATGCGCATGCGCACACGCGCACGCACACACACACACACACACACACACACACACACACACACACACACACACACACACACACACACACACACACACACACACACACACCATCATCATCATCATCATTTTTCGACCGTGGTCGAGATCATGGATTTCACAATGCCACGCCAGACTTTCCGGTCCTTCATTGCCATCCCCAGTACCTGCTTACTGATGCATGTGTCCCTAGCGATGACATCAGGGAACGACAGTTTTCTACCTCTGGTCTGCTTTGAGGCAAGGTTTCCAGAGAAGAAGGGGAAGATATAGCCTCATTGTCAGCTCTGTAGCAGTGGCCGGCAAACTGTGTTCTTCTGGATCGGACTAGTGAAGAAACACGGGGAAGGTTGCCATATATTAGATTAGTCGATGGGTGGCTCTTCCAAGACAGATTTTGCGCTCTCATTAGAAGGCGGGTGTAAGTGCCATCCAAACGTTTCTCTAATTTATTTGAAAGTGTCCATGTCTCGGAGCCATAGAGTACTAAGCTGGGATGACTGACCAGATCTTATGCATGTCATTGCAGGCTGATCCAGGCCATACCCTTCCTAGTTTGAAAGTCCTTTTGGGAAGAAGATATATATATATATGAACCCAAATACTTGTAGTCATCAACCTGTTTCAGAGGAGTGTTAAGTGTTTTTATAATGTGGTTATTGTTGGATTTGCATATATTTACGTATTTAGTTTTCGTCCTGCTCAATAGACTGAAGAAGAGCCTGAGCGTATTCCAATGATTGACTGATAAGTGCGATGTCATCAGCGACGTCAGTGTCGGTTATGTATTTAGCAGGATGACGAGAGCTTCTCCTAGGGTTTAGTTATTAGCCCTTATCATTGATAGTATCAACTGACATACGAAGAACATAATCAACAACAATAATGAATAGAAACGGGGAAAGTGTGTCGCCTTGGAGTATGCCAGCAAGGATGGGGAATGATGGTGTTTCTCCGTCAGGAGTAAGGATGGTCGCTGAGGTATTTGTATAGAACTTTTATGGCATTGATCATGGCATTTTTGTCAGGGATACCATATAATTTAAGAATTTCAAACATTTTGGCTCTGTCCACTGAATCAAAAGCCTTTGAGAAATCAACAAAGACTAGTGCGAGATCGATGTTGCATAGCTGTGATTCCTCAATAATCCTACGTAAGCATAGGATTTGACTCAAAGTGGATCTACCACGTCTAAATCCATTTTGATTGTTGAGTAGAGGCTCAACGAAGGGGATAAGACGATTAAGGATGAGTTTGTTGTAAAGTTTTGCAGCAATTGGCATTAAGGAAATTCCTCTATAATTACTGGCTAATGAGAGGTCTCCTTTCTTAGGTGTTGGGATGATCTGGTCACGTGATGATGTCATGTGGTGATCACACACACATCAGTGTTGATTTTGTCGACTAAAACTAAGACAAAAAATGTTCGTCGACTACCTTTTTTCACTGACGAAAACAAAATGGAAACTACATAAAAACGAAGCTATGATGACTACAACTATGAGACTAAATATATTGACCATTTCGTCAACGAATAAAAACTAGACTAAAATGTTAGGAAGGGACTAGTGGACAAGAGATCCAGTACAAGTCATTTTACACTTGGTTGCATGCTGAAAATAGCCGATCTACAAGCTGGCAACGTGTCACGCTGCGATGCGTTGTAAGCTTGTAGATCGGCTATTTTCAGCAAGTGTAAAAAAACTGTCATTACGACGCCATCAAGGCTCGCCAAAATGCAATTTAGTCGACTAAATCTATAGTTGATTTAGTCTGAAGACTAGACTAACACTAAGGCTTCGTACACACCTTTCGGACACATTGATCTGTCCGACCGACCACTGATTACATTTTTATGATTTGATGCCTTCATGTCCCACAATGCTTTGCGGGATTTGGGCGGTGCAACGATATGCGGAAATAGATGCACATATGTTCAGTGTAGTTTTCTTGACTGCAGCTAGCGGTAGGTTGTCGAGGCAGTAGAAGGTTCAAGGACCAAGGACCAAATATTTGCATTTTGATTTTGGTCCGTTTGGTGTTCGCACTGGACTTTGTAAAGCGTACCAAATATGTAAACAAATGACACATGTTAAGCGAACCAAATAGTGAAAAAAAGAAAAGAGCTCATTTTACGATGGAGGGAAAAAGAACATGAGGGGGTGCGGGAAATCACTGTAAATTTTTTTGGGCGCAACCTTCAGTCACACAGAGAGAAGAGAACAGTAACATGAATCATGATTGCAGCAACAACTTGCAATTGCATTACTTCTTAATAATTATTTTATTAGCCAAATAAGACAACAGATGAACAGAGGAGCAGGTGTTTGAACAATAATGTGCTTGCTGCTGATGCATACAATAATTCACAGGAGACGCCTACAACAAAGTATCCCCGAATCCCGATAAAAATGACTTTTCTTCCATGTGTGCACCTTAACCCGATTCGATATAGGCCTATGTTATTTCTGCGCCTCAAATCGACGGGCATTTCCATGTCATTTTATGGTTTAAACTTGAAGCCGTGCTGGTCAGTTAAGCTTCAAGTCAGAACAGCTCCGCTGCAGTTGACCTAGATATAACGTCTTTTGCTATAGTAATGTAATCAATTAATCATTTAGGACCACCTGTGTAGCTTATTTAACATTTCCTCCATTGGCTCTTTATGCGTGCGGCCGTGCGCTACAGCGAGACAGGATGATTTTAAATATTTCTCTGTCTGCGTCTCTCCCATAGAGCTATAAAATATATCGGGTCTCTCCCCCCCACATGTGCGCGCGTCATAACTTTGCGTGGTGGCGGTGGCGCATGCTTAAAATAAACAGATCTACAAGCTTACATCGTGTACCATACCGTAAGTACCATTCGTGTCGATAACTTGTACATCTGTTATATTTGCGCATGTGAACCTCGTACGCTGCCATTACATTTCTACGACTAGGCTACTCATAGACATATATGCGTCTACTATTAAAATCAATAGTGATCCCCGTAAAAAAAGACATGCTTTTAGAACTAATTATTAATGCAGCCTCACAACTGCCGAGGCCCGACGGCTATTTTGGCTATCGTCCTGTATTTCTGTATATAGAATAGAACTTAGTACCAGACTGGACTCACTCACTGGAGACAGCCGTGCGCAACTTGGACTCTCCAAGTTACGCACGGCCGTAGCCAAAAGAAGACATACAAACAAGCGATATAATAGTCTGTGTCACGTAACTCAGAAGACTACAGCCTAAACCCCACCCAGTGCTGTCAAGAACGGAAGTTCTCTCCTATTAGTTGGCCGTGAAAAACCACCCTTCTGTCCGATCTGAAGTCCCACCCTGTTCGTTGGCTGTTTTGACTACAAGGTGTCCGATGTGTTTGTTGTGCCCTCCGCCCCCACATCGGACAGGTTTGTCCGATCAAACGACGTGACTCCCATTGAAAATGAATTGGAGCAGCAATCAAATAGCAATCAGGCATCGCACACGGACCGAACATTTGTTCTTTAGGTGTGTACGCAGCCTAAGACATTCCAGGTGACAAAAATGTGACTATGACTATGACTATGACTAAAACTAAAATCTAAATTTGCTGCCAAAAACAACACTGACACACATACAGACCAGCCCTATTCTAGATGGCCTGGCCCCTTCGTCACCACACCGTAAAATTATTAAAGCCAATGATTCTCAGCAGCATATGTTAGCCACACTGGATGCTGTCTCCCTACTGTGTTTACGAGGATGGCGGTGTGTGTATGCTACGTGCATGCAGTATAGATTGATTGATTGATTGATGGAATACTTTATTAACATGAATATTAACAGTAGGCTACAGGTTAGTACAGTCAAAGGTTATGCTAATAAGGATAACACAAAAAGCACCAGGGGCTTGTTTCCATTGTGGTCCATTGTACTTAATTCATCTGTGATACATATAAAATGCATATAAAACAAAACCAATACGAATACACGGCACAACATATTGGAATGAAGCTGGAATCGCAAGGTGTATTTAGAAGAGGATTCTACTATCAAGGTGTTTAAGGAGTTAAATATGTTCACTTGTTGTATTTCAAGGACAGGAATTATTTTTGAATTTGGGTATAGGGAGACATTTGGTAGGTCATTCCACATCTTGGTGGTAGTAGAATGCATTTTTATGAACTCTTGAATATGTATCATATTGTCGGGTGGAAACCTCATATTATGTCCAAAACTGTTACTTTTCAGGAGTCAAATTTGAAAGCATCAAAAGTAGCCGACCTATGCAAGCTAGAGACGAGTCGCTGCACGCCGAGTTTCGCGGCTACTGTTGATGCTTTTAGTGTGACGCTGCAGTGTGATCAAGCAGGGCAGGAGTGACCACACAGCTTTGACTTAACACTTAGGCCGCTAGCATTTATTGAAAAATTAGGATCTAATTCACGCCAGCATTTTTTTAATTTGAGCTCTTATTTTGAAAAGCCGCCATTTCCGGTCATAACCTAGGAAGCTACACGGAGCGGACAGGCCTTGTTTACCATCTGAAGCCAGACCGGAGCTCTGGAGAGCTCTGGAGAGCTCTACATCGTCTGATCTGTGCCGTCAAAGAAACGCTGTTTTGACCAAAATGCCATCTGGGACAAGGAATAGGAGATACAGGCGATTGAAATAAATGGATAGAATGGATTCTTATGGCGACGACGATCTAAGATGGGCGATCCAGTGCTGTGCTAACAACACAGCTAGCTAACCGGCTAACGTGAGTAGCATTTTGGCTCAAGCAATCGAACGCGCTATAAAAGCTCAATTGCCGAAGGCCGTCGGCAATGGCGTTAAGCGTCAGTATCAAAATTAGGCTTCAATTGACTTTAATCGTCGGCAATGGCGCGCTAAGTGTTAATATAACCAGCTGAACAAGATCTACCAACCCTAAAAAGGCCTTCCTCCCATTCTGTATTAAAGTGGTAGGTTTTCGGGTTCCAACCCTAAAAAGGCCTTCCTCCCATTCTGTATTAAAGTGGTAGGTTTTCGGGTTCCAACCCTAAAAAGGCCTTCCTCCCATTCTGTATTAAAGTGGTAGGTTTTCGGGTTCTAAAAAGGCCTTCCTCCCATTCTGTATTAAAGTGGTAGGTTTTCAGGGTTCTTTGTCTCGTGACATGTTGCACTATAGAACTCTAGAAGCATTGCACTACAGAACTCTAGAAGCATTGCACTATAGAACTCTAGAAGCATCGCACTATAGAACTCTAGAAGCATTGCACTATAGAACTCTAGAAGCCGTGAAGAGTTCTGCGATTTTTGTTCATAAATATGATTATGTATAGTCTACCATGTGGCCTTTGTGATCTACTGGTATAGATCTCAATCTACCTTTTGGGCACCGCTGAAGTAGGGCGTGAAAAAAAGCACAAAAACTTAAAATATGGAGATTCAAGGTTTCTGCCCGCCAGCAACGATATACGTATACATATATTCTCTCTGTACCGTCTTGTGTTACATGTGCCGTATGGGGTGTATGGCACTGTGTGTAATGCATATACGTGTGTGTGCATGTGCATGGAAAACGTGCATTTGTGTGCGTGCGTGCGTGCGTGCGTGCGTGCGTGCGTGCGTGCGTGCATGCGTGCGTGCGTGCGTGCGTGCATGCGCGCTCGCATCCATTCCACACACACACGCATGCGACGAGGGAGGCACATGGACAGGGCAGCGGTGCAGCAACAGAATAAAGCAGATCAGTGGAAGACTTAAAGCCCCCAGCAGAGCAACAGGACAGCCTTTGATGTCCATGTTGAACAAATAAATAAAATGGGGAGCCAAAAGCGACTGGAATGGAACCATTATCTGCAACGGAGAGGTCCTCCTCCCATGGAGCTGTGCCTACTTTGTGTGCGTGCACACGAGCGTGTGCGTGTCACTGTGTGTATGTGTGTGTGTGTGTGTGTGTGTGTGTGTGTGTGTGTGTGTGTGTGTGTGTGTGTGTGTGTGCGTGCGTGCGTGCGTGCGCATGTGATAGAGAGAGAGAGAGATCTTGAATCCTATTGATTTCCACTCTCGTGCTAAATCCAAATACTGCAGTGTTCTATATTTGAGACGGTGTGCAGACTCGGTCGGTACAGAACATTTGTAATACATGATAGCCACTTTTCCATGACACCATGCATGCGGCGAGGCCAAGTGGAGACTTGGCTCCGCTGAGGTGGGCGTGGCCACGCTCACCTCACCGGAGACGGACGGCTAGTTGGCTCCAACAATGCTGCTCTCGCACACGATCATCTGAGGTCTTCTTACGTCTTTGATGCAACAGCCGACGAAATGACCCCATAGAACAGACAGAAAATAATGTATAATGTATATATTTCGAGCTTGCAGATCTGCTACTTTTGATGCTTTTGTGTGACGCTGTAGTAGGATATATAGGGCATTAATTTATGAAAAAGCACAAAAATGTAAAATATGGAGATAAGAGGTTTCTGCCTGACAGGTGACAGCAAACGCGCACGCACGCACGCACGCACTCACGCACGCACGCACACACACGCACACACGCACACACACACACACGCACATATTAAAGGCCTACATGGGATACATTCCTTGGCTTGAACCTGCGCATGCAATCGACCACCACATCATCATGCCTGAATTAAACGATTACTCACGGCAGAAGTAGGCCAACTAATTCTGTTGTGGTGATTATTATGTTATTCCCGTCAACTCGATTGAGAGCCATGCAAGGCCCGGGCCAGCAGCGCAGAGCAGCGCAGCGCAGCGCAGCGCAGGCAGGCGCTTGGCATAAACAGCCCCATTCAGGCCACAGGATGAATGGGAGGGGATTCAAAAGGCACACGGAACTTGTTTGCACAAGTTGACACATGTTAACTATCCTTTGTACTGAGTGGAAAAACTGGGTCAGACACACGATAGTGATATGTACACAGCTAACTAGCAAGCATGGTGGAGAGAGAGGGAGAGAGGAAGAGAGGGAGAGAGAGAGAGAGAGAGGAGAGAGAGAGAGAGAGAGAGAGAGAGAGGGAGAGAGAGAGAGAGAGAGAGAGAGAGAGAGAGAGAGAGAGAGAGAGAGTGGGGGAGAGAGAGAGGGAGAGAGACAGAGAGGGAGAGGGAGAGAGAGAGAGAGGGAGAGAGAGAGATGGGGGAGAGAGAGAGGGAGAGAGGGAGAGAGGGAGAGGGAGAGAGAGGGAGAGAGAGAGAGAGGGAGAGAGAGAGAGAGAGATGGGGAGAGAGAGAGAGACAGAGAGACAGTAAAAGAGGGAGAGAGAGTGAAGCAGACACACAGACAGACAGAGAGATATAGAAACTAAAATAATGAGCCAATATGCATGTACGCCGACATGTGTGTGCGCGCACTCGTGTGTGTGTGTTGGGGGGGTGCCTGTGTGCCGTGCGTGTGCACGTGCATGTGCGAAAGAGAGTATAAAATAAAGTGAAGATACTGTGTGAAGACACAGACAGACAGACAGACAGACAGACAGACAGACAGACAGACAGACAGACAGACAGACAGACAGACAGACAGACTCTTATGCAATGCTGACTCGTAGAGAAACAGTATTTCCTGTGTGAAAGAAGTGGTATTTTGAGTTTAGCCACAACATATCATTAGAGCCAAACAGTACAGCTAAGAGGGAAAAAAAACTTTCCAAAAAGGGAAACTTGGACACACCCACTGCTTCTCAACCTGTGGGCCGGGGCCCACTGGTGGGCCGCGAGGGTATTGCAAGTGGGCCCCCAAATAACTGGCGAAACACCAAGATTTTAACCCATTAAAACCGGGAAAGCATCTACAGTATATGTCATTTTACTGTTTTAATTCTTAGAACAGCTGGTTTAGAACAGTGGCCCTCAAACATATACGAGCCCGAGCTAGATGTGTATTCAAATATTCTCAAAGTGTTTGAGAATATTTGAATAATTTACACACATCATTTTCAGATGGGGGTCTGACTGCAGCCAAATACATATTCATTTGGGGGTCCTTGGCACTAAGAAGTTTGAAAACTATACTAATTTGTAGAATCGGCCTCAAGTCTTAATAGATTAATGTAGACTAATATACTGTAAAAAAAAAGAAGAAGAAATATGCATGTTAAAAAAAGAAGGAAAAAATTGATCAAAGCCGGATCACAATCATTCCAGCTTGATCCCATGAATCATTCTCTGAAATTGCCCGCGGCACCACCCATGTGACCACTAACTTCACAGCCGTGTTCAGTGGTGTGCGTTGATCATGGCTACTGTTTTGACAGTGACGACGCGCGTTATCAACTGACTTATACGTTAAGAGGTCCCCACAGTTTGGGGACCTATGTGGCCGGTTAAAGGACCACTTCACCACTTTTCAACCTATCTTCATATAATAGGTCCTTGCTAATAATCATGTTTGTGTCTCATAGGAGGGCTGTGGGCAGTTCAGAAACCGTCCTCCAGTGACATCATCGATGGGGAATACAAGCTAATAGAAAATGCTTTCTAGTCCTGAAAAGTTGCAATGCAAAAATGGAAGCCATCGTTCTCACGATAATGAGAATCTAAACATTCTTGTAAAAGAAATCTTGTTTAAAAACAAATCTTCCTAATGATGATGTCACTGGAGAATGGTTTCTGAACTGCCCACAGCCCTCCTATGAGACACAGACTGAGTAGAAAATAATCGTGCCATTTTATCATGATTATTAGTGAGGACCTATTATATGAAGATAGGTTGAAAAGTGGAGAAGTGGTCCTTTAAGACTGATATGAGGTTAGAGGACCTAGGTGGCCGGTTAAGACTGATATGAGGTTAGGGGACCTACATGGCCGGTAAAGACTGATATGAGGTTAGGGGACCTACATGGCCGGTTAAGACTGATATGAGGTTAGGGGACCTACGTGGCCGGTTAAGACTGATATGAGGTTAGGGGACCTACATGGCCGGTTAAGACTGATATGAGGTTAGGGGACCTACGTGGCCGGTTAAGACTGATATGAGGTTAGGGGACCTACATGGCCGGTTAAGACTGATATGAGGTTAGGGGACTTACGTGGCCGGTTAAGACTGATATGAGGTTAGGGGACTTATGTGGCCGATTAAGACTGATATGAGGTTAGGGGACTTACGTGGCCGGTTAAGACTGATATGAGGTTAGGGGACTTATGTGGCCGATTAAGAATGATATGAGGTTAGGGGACTTACGTGGCCGGTTAAGACTGATATGAGGTTAGGGGACTTACATGGCCGGTTAAGACTGAGGTTAGGGTTAGGGTTAGATGTAGTATAGTAATGTCAGAGAGCGCGCGTCGTCGCTGTCATAACAGCAGCCGTGATCAACGCACAGAATGCAGCCCACTGAGATCTTGGTAGGTCAGTAGACGGATGGCTACTGAGAGCATTCAATGCACTGATTAAACATGATTTTGTCCCTTTCAATGCACTGCTCTAGCCTACAGTGTTTAAATAAAACAATCTGTCATGTACCTTAATGTTGAATGTCGTACCGTTTTTATAGATGAGCTTGTTCTGTCCCTCTTTGAATATGACTGTGGCTCCGTTTGCTATAGCTGCATTGACTGAGAAAATGTCTTGGGGAAAGGATGGAACGTAGAGCGCCCCCTTCAGCATCGTTTCCACCCTTGTTATCTCTCAGCCAAACATGCAGTACCTCTCTTCAGCGCTATGCCAGAGGCCCTCACTCCATCAGCCAACTCTAGAACATGCTTTCGTGGCTCGAAACTCGGCTTCGGAACTTCTTCACGTCGGTCACAATGTGTGACGTAGCCCCGGTGTCGACCATCAGCCCTCTGCTCAGGGCAATGCCCTGACAGAGTCTCTGCTTCGGTCCCCCGGCGCCGTCCACTTGGCAAACCTTGAAAGCAGACGTGTGCTCCTCTTTATCCATGGCATGTTGTTTCACGTTGACGTTGTCTCTCCGTCTTCTCCGCCTACAGTTGGTAATCCAGAGCGACTTACATTAAGCAAGAACAAAAAGCATGGGAATACATCACATATATAAAAAGCATTTATCAAGAAACATGCATAGCTAAGAACGTAACTAGAACATATCTATATATAATGACACTATACATATAAGCTATACATATATATTATACTATGCTGTACTGTTATTGTGCTGTCTACATGACATAAGTCTGTTTCAAATGCTATCTAAGTCTAAAAAGGGCTGTCTAAGGGGGTAGGGTAAGTGCTATGGGCCATGGTGGAGTCTGAAAAGGTGGGTTTTCAAACTACGGCGGAAGATCGGGAGTGATGCTGCAGTTCTGATTGCAACAGGAAGTGCATTCCACAGTTTTGGGGCCAGAAGGGAGAAGAGTTTGGGACGTGTGGAGCGTTGTCCCGGCGTTTTTAGTGAGGGTACTTCCAGCTTCCCTGCGTTGGCTGATCTGAGTGCGCGCGAGGGTTTGTAGGGTTCAATCATGCTTGCAAGATATGGGGGAGCCATACCTTTGGTTGCTTTAAATGCCAGCATCAGAGTTTTGTATTCTGTGCCGTCAGGCGAATTCAATATGGTGTTCTTCAGTCCTCGTAGTTTTAGGTAGGCGAAAAATCTGGTCTGCCATACCTGGAAATGGCTTCCGTCTCCATCAAACAAACATAACCTACTCCATGGTTTCCAATATTCTTCCTGCTGGGCCCATAACCTGTTAACAGAGCTACCATTGCAGTGGTAGGAAGAATCTAGAGCCATGGAGACTGGTCGGATAATATGGAGGAAATAAATAAGACACGTAGGCAGCAGCTCACATCCACTCCTTCATTGTCAACACAACTGAAGTGAGGTGTTTATTTGAGCAGTTTTATACAACATGTAATGGGTACTTCCTGTTAGTACTTCAGATTAAGAGCATGTACATACAATATAATACAGGTCACATCTCAACAAAACACTATACTAATAAAACACTATACTAATAAAACACTATACTAATAAAACACTATACTAATAAAACACTAATAAAACACTATACTAATAAAACACTATACTAATAAAACACTATACTAATAAACACTATACTAATAAACACTATACTAATAAAACACTATACTAATAAACACTATACTAATAAACACTATACTAATAAACACTATACTAATAAACACTATACTAATAAACACTATACTAATAAACAATAAAAACACTATACTAACACTATACTAATAAAACACTATACTAATACAACACTACACTAATAAACACTATACTAATAAAAAACACTATACTAACACTATACTAATAAAACACTATACTAACACTATACTAATACAACACTACACTAATAAACACTATACTAATAAACACTATACTAATAAAACACTATACTAACACTATACTAATAAAACACTATACTAACACTATACTAATAAAACACTATACTAACACTATACTAATAAAACACTATACTAACAATATACTAATAAAACACTATACTAACACTACACTAATAAACACTATACTAACACTACACTAATAAACACTATACTAATAAAACACTATACTAACACTATACTAATAAACACTATACTAATAAAACACTATACTAATAAAACACTATACTAATAAACACTATACTAATAAACACTATACTAATAAACACTATACTAATAAAACACTATACTAATAAACACTATACTAATAAAACACTATACTAACACTATACTAATAAACACTATACTAATAAAACACTATACTAATAAACACTATACTAATAAACACTATACTAATAAACACTATACTAATAAAACACTATACTAATAAAACACTATACTAACACTATACTAATAAAACACTATACTAACACTATACTAATACAACACTACACTAATAAACACTATACTAATAAACACTATACTAATAAAACACTATACTAATAAACACTATACTAACACTACACTAATAAACACTACACTAATAAACACTATACTAATAAACACTATACTAATAAACACTATACTAATAAACACTATACTAATAAACACTACACTAATACAACACTACACTAATAAACACTATACTAATAAACACTATACTAATAAAACACTATACTAATAAACACTATACTAATAAACACTACACTAATAAACACTATACTAATAAACACTATACTAATAAACACTATACTAATAAACACTATACTAATACAACACTACACTAATAAACACTATACTAATAAACACTATACTAATAAAACACTATACTAACACTATACTAATAAAACACTATACTAACACTATACTAATAAAACACTATACTAACACTATACTAATAAAACACTATACTAACAATATACTAATAAAACACTATACTAACACTACACTAATAAACACTATACTAACACTACACTAATAAACACTATACTAATAAAACACTATACTAACACTATACTAATAAACACTATACTAATAAAACACTATACTAATAAACACTATACTAATAAACACTATACTAATAAACACTATACTAATAAACACTATACTAATAAAACACTATACTAATAAACACTATACTAATAAAACACTATACTAACACTATACTAATAAACACTATACTAATAAAACACTATACTAATAAACACTATACTAATAAACACTATACTAATAAAACACTATACTAATAAAACACTATACTAACACTATACTAATAAAACACTATACTAACACTATACTAATACAACACTACACTAATAAACACTATACTAATAAACACTATACTAATAAAACACTATACTAATAAACACTATACTAACACTACACTAATAAACACTACACTAATAAACACTATACTAATAAACACTATACTAATAAACACTATACTAATAAACACTACACTAATAAACACTACACTAATAAACACTATACTAATAAACACTATACTAATAAACACTATACTAATACAACACTACACTAATAAACACTATACTAATAAACACTATACTAATAAAACACTATACTAATAAACACTATACTAATAAACACTACACTAATAAACACTATACTAATAAACACTATACTAATAAACACTATACTAATAAACACTATACTAATACAACACTACACTAATAAACACTATACTAATAAACACTATACTAATAAAACACTATACTAACACTATACTAATAAAACACTATAATAATAAACACTATACTAATAATCACTATACTAATAAAACACTATACTAATAAACACTATTTATTATTTACTAATACATATTAGTAAATAATAAAATGCAACCTTAAACTTGTATGTTAAACAAAGGTTACATTTCCCTGGTAATCAGATTTAGCTTGACACTCGTATTCCTTTAAATATTGAGGTGGTCTCCTTTCTCTTTGTGGATAAGTTGTACTCTGGCTACTTTCACCTGCCTGAAAGTCAATCAGATCTCCTACCTCGGCTTCTGCATCTTGTTCAACCAGATTACTCATCTCTGACTCTGCATTTTGTTCTTGTGTCTCTTCTGGAGTTACATTGGTTTCCTTAACTTTAGGTAGTTGGTTTACAGTCCTCCTCATACTGTAATCATCATCCTCCTCATCTTGCCCTGTTTGGGTCTGACTCTCAATGACACTCTTCTGAATTAATTTTGCCAGTCTGTGTTTAGCTACAAGTACTTTCCCTGTGTCAGGATAAAACACCAAATAAGCTGGGCTGTTTTTGTCATAGCCTACAAGAATACCCTCTTCACATCGTGAATCCAACTTTTTCTTGTCCTGCTTGTATGCATAGCATGGTGACCCAAATGTTCTCATTCTCGAAAGGTTTGGCTTCTTTCCTGTCAACATGTAATATGGGGTCTGTTCTACACGCTTATTGAAACACCTATTTCGAATAACAGCAGCAGTCATTAATGCATATGTCCACAATTCCTTTGGTAAATTGCTTTCAATCAGCATGCATCTGGCCATTTCAATCAGTGTTCTCAAATTTCTCTCAGCTGCCCCGTTCTGAGCTGAGGTCTCATGTCTGATGGCATTTTTGCTTAGCAATGCTTGAAATAGACCAGAAGCATACTCGGTACCATTATCTGATCGAATACACTTCATTTTCCCATAAGGTGAAACATCAGCAATGTACTTCTCTGTAGCTTTGATTATGTCACTCTTACATTTCAAGAAATAAACAAAAATTGCTCCTGAGTAATCATCACTAAATGCTAAAGTGTATTTGAATCCATCTTTAGCCGTTGGATAGATCGGTCCAAATAAATCAGTGTGTACAAATTCTAGTGCAGCTTTAGCCCTTTGGTCTGGCTCTCTGTTTCGGCTCTGAGCAAATTTACCTTTTGTGCACACTTCACATGACAATTTGGAAATATCAACTTCGCCTTTAATTTCCATACCCTTAGTTACATTCTGCAATTTCAACACATCTTCGTAGTTGCAATGGCCTATAATTTCATGCCACGTTTTGATATCATAGCACCCTTGACATTCATCAACATCAGAATTTCCCTCTAGCCAGGGCCGGCCCTCCCATCAGGCAGAACAGGCAGTTCTCATGATGCCTGGGACATCATGAGGGGAGGGGAGGGGGGGGGGGGGGTCAGGCGGGGGGAGTGCACTAGGGGGGGCTCTCTGAGCAGATTGGACCATGAAGCGTCAGTCGTGGACATACGGTTCTGCAACGACCACGAGTACATTCATCTGTCATGATTTTGCCTTTGTCTCATCTCATCTCTTTTTAATCTAAGATAAGACCTTTATTGATACCGTTGGGGAAATTCAGTCGTCAAAGACATTTTAATCTCCTCCCCCCCTATAATCTCCACTCTTCTCATCTCCTCTCTTCTCCTCTTTTGAGTTTAGCCACAACATATCTCTCCTCTCCTCTCCTCTCCTCTCCTCTCCTCTCCTCTCCTCTCCTCTCCTCTCCTCTCCTCTCCTCTCCTCTCCTCTCCTCTCCTCTCCTCTCCTCTCCTCTCCTGTGAAGCCCCATGCATTGGGGACATCAGTGGGTCCATGCACTATGGCTGCTTGTGTCCTCTCTCTCGGGTCCATGCACTATGACTGCTTGTGTCCTCTCTCTCGGGTCCATGCACTATGGCTG
>NC_136798.1:7565677-7580677 GCF_951216825.1 Electrona antarctica | reverse complement strand
ACTAGAGCTGCAATACCAAATTCGCCCACTATGTCCATTTCCCCTCAGGGTTTCCTCTGGGTGACGTCTCTATACTCTAAGGGTTTCACGTGACAAAACAACACATCATTATAACTAAGATATAAAATCGCTCGCATAGCAACCCAGTCGGCCCAGCTGATGTTAATGTTTTGATTAGGTGTTCCATCAAGTCCCTATAATGGAAATTGTATATATATTCCTGCATAACTATTGATTTAACATTA
Source organism: Electrona antarctica (assembly GCF_951216825.1). Classification (NCBI taxonomy): domain Eukaryota; kingdom Metazoa; phylum Chordata; class Actinopteri; order Myctophiformes; family Myctophidae; genus Electrona; species Electrona antarctica. Next base: position 7,580,432 of record NC_136798.1, on the reverse strand, counting down.
TTGATTTATTATAATTATATTCATTATTCATCTTATTTGAGTGTTACTTTTGTACCACATGACTGGATTTAGAATAATTGCAATAACTACACACTTTGTTATGAATGAGGTGCCTGAGCAGAGAACCTAAACAATAACTATACACACATTGTTATGAATGAGGTGCCTGAGCAGAGAACCTAAACAATAACTATACACATTGTTATGAATGAGGTGCCTGAGCAGAGAACCTAAACAATAACTATACACACATTGTTATGAATGAGGTGCCTGAGCAGAGAACCTAAACAATAACTATACACATTGTTATGAATGAGGTGCCTGAGCAGAGAACCTAAACAATAACTATACACACATTGTTATGAATGAGGTGCCTGAGCAGAGAACCTAAACAATAACTACACACATTGTTATGAATGAGGTGCCTGAGCAGAGAACCTAAACAATAACTATACACATTGTTATGAATGAGGTGCCTGAGCAGAGAACCTAAACAATAACTACACACATTGTTATGAATGAGGTGCCTGAGCAGAGAACCTAAACAATAACTACACACATTGTTATGAATGAGGTGCCTGAGCAGAGAACCTAAACAATAACTATACACATTACGTTATGAATGAGGTGCCTGAGCAGAGAACCTAAACAATAACTACACACATTGTTATGAATGAGGTGCCTGAACAGAGAACCTAAACAATAACTATACATTGTTATGAATGAGGTGCCTGAGCAGAGAACCTAAACAATAACTACACACATTGTTATGAATGAGGTGCCTGAGCAGAGAACCTAAACAATAACTACACACATTGTTATGAATGAGGTGCCTGAGCAGAGAACCTAAACAATAACTATACACATTGTTATGAATGAGGTGCCTGAGCAGAGAACCTAAACAATAACTATACACAATGTTATGAATGAGGTGCCTGAGCAGAGAACCTAAACAATAACTATACACATTGTTATGAATGAGGTGCCTGAGCAGAGAACCTAAACAATAACTATACACATTGTTATGAATGAGGTGCCTGAGCAGAGAACCTAAACAATAACTGTACACATTGTTATGAATGAGGTGCCTGAGCAGAGAACCTAAAAAAGGAATTAAGGAGCCATCTGCATTAGTGCTTATACCGGGAGAGGAGAACCGCTTAGCCAAAATGCATCACGCAAGTACTGTAACTTAAGTAGAATGTTGAGGTATTTCCAATTTCCGATATATTTATTTTAAAACTCTAGTTACTAGTTACTTTGTAGATTATGGTTATTATTACAAAACATACATTTACCACTTCAGCACTAAGTATATACATTTCGGCCACTTGAACATGCTCACAATGCTTGTAGATCTTGTATTTTGAAATTATTTTTTACAAAAAATCTTGTGAAAAGGGGACAGTCTGTTGTGTCACAGCTAGAAGGTCCCGGTGTCATGGTTAGGGTTTGTCGTACCCCTCTGGTGGCCATTTTGGACATTGTTTTGGCCTTTCCTTGCATTTGTGTTTCGTTACTTTTCCCCGCCTCCTTGTTAACCACCACACCTGACTTTTGTTTCAGTGATTGCATTGTTTTGCTTGTATGTAAACCCTGTTTGTCTTTCAGTTGGTGCTTGGTTCTTGAGAGTTCTTCACAGGTACAACAGATGTTATGTCTTTTAAGGTTCACTCTCGTCTCTCTAGTGACATTTAGTTTTTTAATGGTACGCTGTGATTAATAGACTTAAGCCTGACTTTGTAAAACAAACTGTGGTTTATTTTTTTTGCCTTTGTGTGTTCTGCACTTTTGTGCGTCAATACTGTTTTTTCTTCTGCATCTGAGCCTCCACCCCACCTGGGTTCGCATCCCTCTAGGGACGCTGTTGGCGTGTTCTCTCCTCTGCGTCATCAGCACCCATTCCCTGGTGGGGTTGGCGACTGGGCCTTTCTCTGTGGAGTTTGCATATTCTCCCCGTGTCCCCTAGGGTATAGGTACCCCCACAAAAATCATGCAGTAATCCTGGTCTCTATACTGCTACCCCTGGTGAGCCGGGGCGCCTGATGGAGGGGAAAGGAACTGGTTGAATGAACGCAATCCTTCCACGCGTTACGTAAAACCTGGGAAACTCCCTCCTGTGAGGTGATAAGAAGCGGCTTGCTCAATCCTCAGTCCTCATGCATTGAAGGAAGCATGAGCTCAGTTCAGGGCTCTCCCCAGGTTAGCACTTCTCACAGAGAAAACTCACAAAGTGCTTTACATACAGAGAATAAAAGCAGAAATAAAACAAGGAAGTTAATACAAAACAGAAAGAGGTCTATACAATCAAGACAGCAAATAATACAAACAAGAAACAAAAAAGAAAAAAACACAATCAGACATCTGGAAATGCCTGTGTAAAAAATGTCCACAGAGCTTAGGCATTGGCACTGTGTGAAAAATGGGTTACAAAACTGTGGGATGAAAATAAATAATATAAGAAACTTTCTCCCGTATAATACTTTCTAATTTTGATACTTTTAAGTACAATTTGATACCAAAACTTTTGTACTTTTACTTAGTATTCCTACATTGGAGTATTGATACATTTACTTAAGAGAACTTTTTTTTCCCACCACTGTTTGTATCATTGGGGTTAACCTTTGACCCCCCCGGGAACTCTGTGTTTAATTTTCACCAACCCTGCATGGGATCAGTCTCAGACTGAAAAAAAAACGGTCCGTTTTGAAATGTCTAATCTCTTTTCAATCCAGTAGACTACATTTTCACGTCATCTTTCCATGATTGTATTATTGCCATCTGTTGTATATAAATAAACTAAAGACAAGTCGTTCTCTCACTTCATTGTCTTACCGAGGAAACATGTAAACAGTCCCCAGGACTGTTTTGGTGTCCTTTTAGCAGTTAATGTCTGACTTCACTTTTCATGCTGTTTACATTTCTGACTAATAAAGTATTCAATAATTTCACCCAGGGGCATCACTCATGGGGGGGGGGGGGGGGGGGATGCACCACCCCCCCTCCCTCACACACACCCCAAAATGTATTTAGGAGAAACGAGTTATTGTTTTATTGCCGTTTAATCGAGTCCTCGCTCTTGTCCCGCCTCTAAAACACTATCCGGTTCCCACTATAGGCCAGATCCGTCTATTTCCGTATATCCAGAGATTTCGATCTACATCCGGGTCAATCAATGTTGACGCCCACAAAAAGAGAATGGAGTGGATTATCGCGGTCACTTTGTTTTTCTCCCAGCGTTACAAGAGATCCTCCCGTACACGGTTTGGACATCGCCGACACACGGTGGCCACAAGCACGTCCGCAGATGATCGAAAGATCGAAAATACGGTAAAGGCCTGGCACGGCAGTGGGGGCTTTAAAATTAATTAAATCCTGGCTGGCAGTGAATATAAAATGAAACTTCAAGGTTACATCTTTGCACAGGTATTGTTGGGCTTCTTTCAGACAATGCAGCAGTGATGATCACAATACCGGTAAGTATAAATAATGACGATGACAGCTTTATAAAACCGTAAAAAAAAGACGCCCGTATCCGCGTGCGTGCTCGTCCACGGCAAGCCTTTAGCTGGATTTGCACGCCTGATTTCACTGGTCATGATAAGACAAAGACACCAAGGCTAAAGAGGCTGGGCTGCCTTGGATGAGTGTGTGTGTGCGCGCGTGCGCGTGTATGCGTGATTGCGTCGTGCGTGTGCACACACGTGTGTGTGTGTGTGTGTGTGTGTGTGTGTGTGTGTGTGTGCGCTGTATTGGGGGTGATTAATATGGAAAGGAGACGTGTGTTAGTAAAATGACATCGTACTGCCAATGAACTGGCAGGGCTATTAGGGGGAGACGTGTGATGTGTTAACGTGGCTGTCAGCGGAGCGGAGCGGGGCTCGCTGTGTGCGACACAGCGTGGGACCCCCCGCTGCTGCTCCTCCAGTCCAGCCAGCCAGCCAGCCTCGGTGCATGGCGGGAGCAGCGTTGTTCGGGCTGCGTGCTAATCTGAAGCTAGTGCCTCGTTTGTTCCGCGAACAGAGACCTCGTCTCATATCACCGTGTCTGTCATGTACGGAGCCGTGTAGAGCGCCCAATGCTTGTCTTTTGCTCCAGTGGGCTCTCTCTCTCTCTCTCTCCCCCTTAAATCTCTCTCTCTCTCTCTCTCTCTCTCTCTCTCTCAGTCTGAGGGAGCCAGAGAGCTCTGGTTCTGGTGTTCGTTCAGCTCAATCTCGCCCCGTACAAATGCATCGAACAGGCGTGCACACACACTCATGCATTCCTTTGCTCTCACTTTGTGTGTGGTCAGTGTCTCTCTCTCTCTGTCTCTCTGTTTCTCTCTCATCTGTCAACATACAAATGATTTCACGCACACACACACACACACACACACACACACACACACACACACACACACACACACATATACACGCATGCACGCACACGCACACACTCTGTCTCACACCAGTGAAATTATACACCACCACCATAACACGGGCGAGATAGAGAGAGAGACAGAGACACAGAGAGACAGAGAGAGAGAGAGAGAGAGCCCACACAGTGACGGGATCCTCAACCCGTTCCATATCGCTCCGGTACGGTCGTGTCTCTCGCCCCATGCGGTCTACAATCTCACGCACGTGAGGCGAGCGCGCGGCAGCGACGCGGCCAGCAGTGATATAATTAGAATGGAAATTACAGAAAGTTACAGGCGAGCTAAATCCCCCCGCGCATCGCACGGGCTAAAAATGTCCCGGGCAACGCCACTGGATGTATCACCATAGCAACAGCCTTCTACTGCACTCTATTTTCAGACCGAAAAGAGAGAGCCATCTCTGAGAGAGAGAGGGAGAGAGAGAGAGGGGGGGGGGGGGGGTTAGAGAGGGAGGGGGAAGGGAGAGCGAGAGAGAGAGAGAGAGAAATGCAAACACTGCTGTTTCTGTGGAAATTGATACATTATTCAAGTAGGGAAAACATCTCTGTGTGACTGAGAGCGAGCCTGGTTAAGGTGGTGAGTTGTGGAAAGAACTCTAGAAGAGAGAAGGCTAGTGGAGGTGCCATGGAGCCCAGCGGCCCCCTAATGTCCCACTGGTACTGCATGTGACACACGGGGGCCGGACCAAAAGATACAAAACGGCATGAGGGCATGTGTCTCGGAAGGCATTTGTGTGACGGTCATGCAAGGGCATGGAGGATGGGATGGCGTGTGTGTGTGTGTGTGTGTGTGTGTGTGTGTGCGTGCGCGTGTGGGAGAGAAGGGGGGGGGGGGGCTGCGGGGGGGGGGGGGGGGGGGGGTTGCCTCGTGCACCACGGCGTATAGGTCACGGCTGAAACCCACACCGACGACACCGCCAAGGCTGGGGACATTAACGTCAAACGGCGTGGCGATAAGGCTTCCTGCCGGCGCCGCTGTAGCATGGCTCCCATCTGAATCAATCACGCATCAAATGGGCTAACGTCTTCATGGCAGAAACCTCTCATCTCCATATTTGAACTATTTGTGTTTTTTTCTCGTAAACTATAATGCCCCTATACTCTATCATACGCTATACGGTGCCGTGTGCATGAAGGATCAAAAGTTGCAGATCCGGGTGAGCTCGAGGTGCGGCTCAAATCGTGGGCGCCGATCTGCTGCTTTTGATGGGGTTTTTCTTTAATCCTGAAAAGTGACAGTTGTGTGACACATGCATGATGTGAGGTTTCCAGCCGACTGCAGCCGACACGGTTATATGAAGCCCCACCAGGGGGGATGAATTATACCACGGGTGGGATTGGAGTAATTCGGGCGTTCCAGCCGCTCGGGTCCCAGTGAGTGCAGCACGCTCGCATGTAAAGAGTCAATAATAAGTGAAGGGCGAGGCGTCATTGTACAGAAGGACTATAGCAGCTCAATCTAAAGGATCACACACACATCTGACGCTGTGTTTCTTCCACGTCGATGGATTTAAAACAGATCTGACAGAGACGGATCAACCCTGCGATGGACGCGAGAATTAAGTGATCTCACCCACACACAACATGGCCCACCACGTTGCCTTCGGTTCAAATACTCAATTCAGTTCATTTCCGTCAGTTGAAATCAATTGATTTCCAATTTGACTGAATTAAATGCAGGGGTGATTTCATTAACAGCTATTACGTCTCTCTCTCCCCCCCCCCCTCTCTCTCTCTACCCCCCTCCCCCCCTCTCTCTCTCTCTCCCTCTCTCTCTCTCTCTCTCTCTCTCTCTCTCCCCCTTTCCCCTCTCTCTCTCTCTCTCTCCCCCCCCTCTCTCTCTCTCCCTCCCTCTCTCTCTCTCTCTCTCTCTCTTGCACACGCACGCACGCACGCGCGCACGCACGCACACATACACGCACGCACACACGCACTCACGCACATGCACATGCAGAAAGTGTCACACACACGCACACACACACACACACACACATGCGCGCACACGCACGCGCGCACGCACGCACACGCGCCAGACTCTGCGTCCATCCTCTCCTCTTCTAATGTTTCCCCTCTCTCTCTCTCTCTCCCCCCGCGGGGGCGTGCGATGGAGCTGGCCGGGAGGCATGGATCTCTCTCCATCGATCCGCTGCTGAATCACTTATCCCTTTCTCAATGGCCTTCATCACCACGCTCACATTTGCACTCTCTGCATGGACACGTCTCCCCACTCGGTCCAGCCCTTAAGCCATTCTGGACGGGAACCCCTGTTGGTGTTTTAAGCGTTATGTTATGCTTTAGCTATTGAAAAATAGCAGATCTACAAGCTCATAGCGCGGCATAGCCACGCTATGAGCTTGTAGATTTGTCATTATCATTATCTGCTATTATCATATCATGATAATGTGGCACAAATCTTTGAATATACTCTTTCAACTCAAAGCTTTGCTTCCGAGGGGTTCCTGGAACAACATATTTTCAGATGGCCAATTACATATAATTGTTGGGGTCCGTGACATGAAATATTGAGCACCGCTGATACAGAAACATAAGGTTTTTCAGAAAACATCTTTTAAATGTCGACCTCAGTCCAAAATGTGTTAAGCCCCGGGGCGCTGCCTGGAAAGCAGTGCATTACGTTTACTACATACAGCCAGGACGGAGGAGCTAACTGGATTGCTGAAAATGCACTGCTAAACTAAACCCCCGGAAAAATACTTTAATGTGTCCAATTAACAAAAACGCCAATGTCGGGGGCAGAAAGTAGAAACCTCTTATCTCCCTATTTTAACTTATTTTCCCCATAAATTAATGGCCCCACTTGATCATATTACGGCGTCATTATACCGTCATATAAAAGCATCCAAAGTAGCAGATGATGCACAAGCTCCAAATGTGGCGCAAAGGGACGTGTTTCATTTACTTTTTCAGTTTTTTTTATTGAATCCTTGAAAAGTAACAGTTTTGGACATGTGAGGTTTCAACCCGACAGAGATGAAATGCATCGTGGGGTGTAAACCCTGCATGGCCCAGACAAACACAAACATGCAGTTTAGCCAAATTCCAATACCCAAAATCTCTGCCACTTGCTCACTTGCACACTCGGTCACTCACACTCGGTCACTCACACTCGGTCACTCGCACTCGGTCACTCGCACTCGGTCACTCGCACTCGCTCCCTCGCACTCGGTCACTCGCACTCGGTCACTCGCACTCGGTCACTCGCACTCGGTCACTCGCACTCGCTCACTCGCACTCGGTCACTCACACTCGGTCACTCACACTCGGTCACTCACACTCGGTCAATCACACTCGGTCATTCACACTCGGTCACTCACACTCGGTCACTCACACTCGGTCACTCACACTCGGTCACTCACACTCGGTCACTCACACTCGCTCACTCACACTCGCTCACTCACACTCGGTCACTCACACTCGCTCACTCACACTCGCTCACTCACACTCGCTCACTCACACTCAGTCACTCACACTCGCTCACTCACACTCGCTCACTCACTCACACTCGCTCACTCACACTCGCTCACTCACACTCGGTCACTCACACTCGGTCACTCACACTCGGTCACTCACACTCGGTCACTCACACTCGCTCACTCACACTCGCTCACTCACACTCGCTCACTCACACTCGGTCACTCACACTCGCTCACTCACACTCGGTCACTCACACTCGGTCACTCACACTCGGTCAATCACACTCGGTCACTCACACTCGCTCACTCACACTCGGTCACTCACACTCGCTCACTCACACTCGGTCACTCACACTCGGTCACTCACACTCGGTCACTCACACTCGCTCACTCACACTCGCTCACTCACACTCGCTCACTCACACTCGGTCACTCACACTCGGTCACTCACACTCGGTCACTCACACTCGGTCACTCACACTGGTCACTCACACTCGGTCAATCACACTCGGTCACTCACACTCGGTCACTCACACTCGGTCACTCACACTCGGTCACTCACACTCGCTCACTCACACTCGGTCACTCACACTCGGTCACTCACACTCGGTCAATCACACTCGGTCACTCACACTCGCTCACTCACACTCGGTCACTCACACTCGCTCACGTCACACTCGGTCACTCACACTCGGTCACTCACACTCGTCACTCACACTCGCTCACTCACACTCGCTCCCTCACACTCGCTCACTCACACTCGCTCACTCACACTCGGTCACTCACACTCGGTCACTCACACTCGGTCAATCACACTCGGTCACTCACACTCGGTCACTCACACTCGGCCCAGTTTACAGCGCTTCACTCCGCCTCTCCCCCGGGTGGCCTATACGTGGCGGTGGCCGTCGCTGGCCGTCGTGGCCGTCGCTACCATATACGTGCAATATGCCCTGCGAGTAGGGCAACAAAATGTGCCAAACCGACTCTCAAAATAACAATTTTCACCGCGGCTCCGCAGCGTAATAACGAGCGGCCGTGTGTACGTCCTCGCAAACAGCAAAAATAGCCGAATGAATGAGGAATAGCAACACTCTCGTGGGGGGGGCAGCACAAATATAGGGCAACCAAATGGTCAGCTATGTCCCTGGCGGTGGCACGCAGCCCCGAACCGAGACGCCACTATATATATATGACTCTGCACATTTAGCTGGCGTGTATAATGTCATACTGTGATGTTTGGTTTTCATACCGATGAGAAGATTTGATTTGATTATTAATTAAAGTAATTAAAGTAACCCTGCCATCACTCATTATAGATGACATTCTTCACAAATTCTCTAAATCTTAATAAATAAATAAATCGCCAAATCTACAAGGAAAGCTCCAAACGGTTTCCATGGTAACAGAGACACTAATCTATGTCTAGCTATAATGTTACAGTGCTTTGCTATATAGGCTACTGCAGGGATCTTTCCTCGGTTTGTACGAACTAGTACTTCAAACTTAGCGTTCACCGTTAAATGTGCTTCGATTTTGTTGAATAATGTTAACCCATTCTGGACGGGAACCCCTTTTGGTGTTTTAAGCATTATGTTATACTTTAGCTATTGAAAAATAGCAGATCTACAAGCTCATAGTGCGGCTATCAGCTTGTAGATCTGCTATTTTTGAAAAATCGTGAAAATGTGGCGGAAATCTTTGAATAAGAACGTTTTTAACTCAAATATTTGCTTCTGGGGGGGTCCCTGGAACAACATTTTTTCAGATGGCGGTCCGCAGCCAAATACAGATAATTTTGGGAGTCCTTGACATGAAAAAGGTGGAGCACCACTGATATAGAAACATGGGTTTTTCAGAAAACTGTCATGATTTAGAAGACATTTTGTAGAATCGTCCTCAGGTCTAAAAAAAAACAAACTAAAAGCCAAGTTGTCGTGGGTTTTGGGACTTTGCTGTTCTCTCGTGGCATTTTCTGGTCATTATGAGCCTTGTGTTGGTATAATGTGTTGCCTGTTGTGATTACGCACCTTCTTGTAGCACACCTGTGTTTCATTTTCAAGTGTCATAACCTTGATTAAATCAGTGCCTGTGGGTATTTAATTTTAAACCACAGTTTCCTGCTTTGTTCTCCACTTAGTCTTTGATGTTCACTTTGTGTTTGACTCTATAAAGCCAAGGACTGCTATCTCACTTCGCAGAGCGCTGTCTTGTGTATGAATACAATCGCTTTACTATTGAGTTAGAGTGAATTTGCTCTCTCTTGCCATGGTCAATTATTGACCCAAAACACTGCTTCAAAAATCCAATCACACTGCATTTCTAAAAAAGTTAAGAGGTCAGTTGTTTATCTTTCTTAAACTCGTTTATTCAAAGAAGATCAATATTGTCCAGATATAAAACTTCATGAAAGTCCACGGCTCAGAATATAGGGTCATGTCCGTTGAAATAATACAAAAGTTCTGCTATATTCTAACTCGTTCTCTGAGCTGAAGTCTGGGCAAACAGTATATATATACGGTAGCTGTCTTAATTGTTATTGTCTTATCTGTTCAAATGAGTTCAAAGTGCAAAACTCCCACTGGAGACACAAGTCAAGGTCTTCTTAGTTCGAAGTTTCGAAGTTAAAGTATATGTGCTCTGGCTCTGCAGACAATATCGAGAAACCAAAAACAAAGAAAATGTATACGTTTGTGTACTGCAACAACTAAATATCCCAGTAGCAGCCTTAGCTATGTTTCCCCCGTTTCAATTGAAACGAGCCCCGCCCTCACGGGACCGGCTGGCCGTCAGTCATTCGTCTGCCCCCGAAATAAAAAAATCTTGAATCTTGAAACAAGCGATTACAAAAAAAGAAGTCCTGTCTGATCTTCAAGAATGTCCTGTCATCCACCACCAGCTGGTTCTTGATCCAAAGAGAGTGTGACTGGGAGGCTGTAATCTGAAGCACTGTACCGCCTGCCTGCCTCGTTTCTAGCCAAAAAAAATGCCACCCTAAACCCCCACAGCAGACTATCGATCACTTCCATTCACAAACTGAGCTGGGCCTTCTAAGTGTTTTTTCAAGGGGCTCCCAAGTGGCTCTTTTAACTTGTGAGTGCCGATATTACACCAAAAGTGATCCTCTAGCAACAATTTGCATCACATATATAGTTATCATGAAACATAACGTAACAGTGGAATATCTACAGTATATAATGAAACTATACATATAAACTATACTATATATACTATACATATATACTATAAAGTGCTAAGACTACATAAAATGCAATTCTAGTGCTGTCTACGTAACATGCTATAAGTCTGTATAAAATGCTATCTAAGTCTACATAAAGTGCTATCTAAGGGGCTAGGGCAAGTGCTACGGGCCATGCTGGACTCTGAAAAGGTGGTTTTTCAGACTATGGCAGAAGATTGGGAGTGAGGCTGCAGTTCTGATTGTAATGGGAAGTGCATTCCATAGCTTTGGAGCCAGAAGGGAGAAGAGTTTGGGACGTGTGGAGCGTTGTCCCGGCGTTTTTAGTGAAGGTACTTCCAGCTTAATCCCCTCCCATTTAAAGAAAGTGAGACTGGTTCAAGTGCTGCTGTCGTCATTGTACGCAGTGTTACCAGATTTTGCGAGAGAAATAAGCAACCTGTTTCTATATGAAAACAAGCCCAAGTATATACAGTTATACAGTGAGTAAAAGTAAGTACACAAGTTGAGAGAGAGAACAAAATTGTGTACATCCTTCTCATTTGTTCTCTCTCTGCCGAAATATGTCCCAAACCGCCCCCTAAGGTCTTCCACTGCTGGCCTGCTCGCTTTGCCTAAAAAAATGGCAACTAAAAAATACGGGGAAGCAGCTTTTTGCTTCTACGGGCCAACGGCGTGGAACAAACTCCCACTGTACCTTCGACAGGCAGCCTCTGTAGACATTTTTAAAGCTCAGCTCAAGACCCACTTTTACACCCTTGCTTTTAATTGATTTATCTGTCTTTTTTTTTAAAATGTTATTCATGTCCTCACTGTATTGTTTATGCCTTGCCTTTCTTTTCTTTTTTGTGTAAAGCACTTTGAGCTGCATTTCATGTCATGAAAGGTGCTATACAAATAAAGTTTTATTATTATTATTTATTATTATTATTATTATTGTTCTACCATCCAGTGAAATGGGAAGGGTCACTGTCCCTCAGAACTTGAGTCAAAGTCCCAGTCCAAATATTACTCTTATTTTATATTTACGCTGTTGTCACTATACTCGATAAGTCGTGAATGAAGTAGTTAATTCATGATGTACATTTTTCCATCCTAGAAAAAAAAATCAAAAGAACATAATTTCTTGTCTTTGAAATGTATAGTGGAGTCAAAGTGATTATAATCCAAAAAACTACAATACTCTTCCCACCGCCAGTCGCCGTTCATCCGTCCGACCGTCACACTGTGGCGTTCCCCTGAGTATTATAGAGGAAAATTAGTTAATGAATGAATCCATTAGTTGACCTCGTAATGCTTAGGAGGGTTAGGACGGGCACGTCTTCTACCACTGTGCTCGTTTAGAACTGCTGCTTTGTTTTTGGTCCAGCTTCTCTGAACAAGACTCCGGGATGTGCCTGCCACCCGATAGTGTACCTTTTTCCCCGCCTTCTTCTTTTTTTTAAGTACCGTAGCGTTCAATTACAGCTGGCTTAAACACTAATAATAATATATCCTGGGTGTTGGTGTAGGAGGAGAGGTGAGACATCCGCTGAAAGGCAGACAAACCCCCTCTCAGTGGGGGGTCATAATAATCTGGTTGACACAGCCACTTACTTTGTGTACCGAGTGCATTCTACTACACTGCACTGGAGCCTGTCAGCAGGCTCTCCCAAATAAACTCATTCTGTCTCCCTTTTCTCTCTCTCTCTCTCTCTCTCTCTCTCTCTCTCTCTCTCTCTCTCTCTCTCTCTCTCTCTCTCTCTCTCCCTGTCTCTCTGTCTCTCTGTCTCTCTCTCTCTCTCTCTCTCTCTCTCACACACACAAACTCTGGTCTCTCTTTCTACATATCGTTGCAGTCGGGCAGAAACCTCTTATCTCCGTATTTTGTCTTTTTGCGTTTTTCTTTTTCATAAATTAACGCCCTACTCGATCATACTACAGCGTCACACACGACGCATCGAAATTTACGAAGAGCCGCGAGCTCGAAACCATATGCGCTCGAAACGCAGCTCGAGCTTGTAGATCTGCTACTTTTGCTACTTGTTGAATCCGAATCCTGAAAAGTAAGGGTTTTGTACATAGGAGGTTTCCACCCGACAGAGACGTTATACTGTGTGTTATGTGGCCTTGCACTGTCTGGAGGAGTCCCGGATATACCACAGCCTGTTATTACAGAGCCAACGCTTCCATTATGGCTTCACTGTCTGCTTATTTGACCTACATCTGCAACTGACTGACAGCTGTTGACCCCGGCTAATGTAGCAGCGATGTTGTCTGCGTCCGTACATGCATGTGCGTGTGCCTGCGTGCGAGGTGCGTGCGTGTGTGTGTGTGTGTGTGTGTGGGTGGGTGATAGCATGCATAGATATGTGTGCATTTTCACAGTACAGTATGCAGTGCGAGTATCCATCAGTGTGTACGTGAGTGCCCGCGCGGTGTGCTGTACTGCTTGCGTGCGTGCGTGCGTGCGTGCGTGCGTGCATGCGTGCGTGCGTGCGTGCGTGCGTGCGTGCGTGCGTGCGTGCGTGCGTGCGTGCGTGCGTGCGTGCGTGTGTGCGTGCATATACTGTACTGTATGCAGCTCCGTCACCCTTCCAGGAATAGATGTACAGCACAGGCATTTGCTGAAACCTAATTTATACGCTTTGCGCGCCCAGCGTCCCGCAACAGAAATAGCAGACCACTTAAACCCTATATGGTTGACCGGAGTCCCTCAGGGCTCTGTATACGTGTAATTTCTGTTATCTGTTATTGTGCTTGTTGTCACGACGCCTGTAGTCACAGCGCCCTAACCCTAACCCCGGGGGTGAAAGTGGCTTGAAGTTCTTGCCGGAACTCCCCGAGATGTAAAAATAAGGGACTTGACTCTGAGATGAAGTGGATAAACAAAAGCTATACTCGGCAAAAGTCAAAGTTCCTCAAAAGTGTACTTTCCACTGTACCCATACCCACCCAGGGAGACTGCACGTATGCAAGGCCTCCTGAGCCCTTCATATTTGTCTCCACCAGGCCGAAGGCATGGGGAGAGAGTATGTTTTGCACTCCGTCCGTGTGTGTGTGTCCGTCCGTGTGTGTGTCCGTCCGTCCGTCCTTCCGTCCGTCTGTTACCAGCTAATCTCCGGCACCGTTAACCCGGTCGATGCCAAACTTTGCACACACACTCCCTGGATGCCAACGATGAACCTCTGCCCCGCATTTTCCAGAACGGCCTGTTATAGCGCCACCATGAGGCAGCTTTTCACATTTTTTACCTAAAACTGCACCGATCTGCGTGAAACGTTGCATGCACACTCCCTAGAGGCCAAGGACAAACCTTTGACCTGCATTTTCCGCATCTGCCTTTTATAGCGCCACCAGGAGGCCGACTTTTGTAAAACAATTTTTTTTATATTACTCCTCCAGATTCTGTCCAAAAATCTCACAAATCGTTACACAGTATCTCTATGGTCATGTGCTCAGGTCGGATCTGTCCGATATTTCATATTCCATCCTAATTGGCTATAATTGGCTTTCACAGTTTGCAAGATTGCCCCGTTTTGAACAAAAGCCCCAAATCATGAACGCAGCATGCAATTTACGTGAAATCTTTCACACATTTTCTTACTAGGCTGAGGAATATATCCCACCCTTTTCACATTGGCCTGTTATAGCACCACCAACAGGTTTATTTTTGCAAAACACATTTTTGGAACAAAATGCCTCAAGTCATCCAATTGCCATCAAA
>NC_136798.1:7550677-7560677 GCF_951216825.1 Electrona antarctica | reverse complement strand
CGCCTTTATCCAAGGAGCTTTACATAGATTGTGCATTACATTAACCCATTCACACACACACACACACACACACACACACACACACACACACACACACACACACACACACACACACACACACACACACACACACACACACACACACACACACACACACCGATGGGAGCAATTTGGGGTTCAGTTTCTTGCTCAAGGACACTTTGACACTAACTCTGGGGGAGCCCGGGTTCGAACTCCGGCCACTCTACCCCTGAGCCACCGCCGCCCCTCTCTCCTTTCTTAGTTATTCTTTTGGATCCTGCAGCCGTTGAAATCTGTGGATGTGCGTGCACCTCTTGACCATTAAATCTGTGGATGTGCGTGCACCTCTTGACCATTAATCTGTGGATGTGCGTGCACCTCTTGACCATTAAATCTGTGGATGTGCGTGCACCTCTTGACCATTAAATCTGTGGATGTGCGTGCACCTCTTGACCATTAAATCTGTGGATGTGCGTGCACCTCTTGACCATTAATCTGTGGATGTGCGTGCACCTCTTGACCATTAAATCTGTGGATGTGCGTGCACCTCTTGACCATTAAATCTGTGGATGTGCGTGCACCTCTTGACCATTAATCTGTGGATGTGCGTGCACCTCTTGACCATTAAATCTGTGGATGTGCGTGCACCTCTTGACCATTAGGTGTGTGTGTGGATGTGCGTGCACCTCTTGACCATCGCACTTTAATATTTGATACACTTCCACTCAGGCAGGACAGCTACATCGACGGGGTCAAAGAAGGTGAGGCCAAAAACAGACCTTACAGAGAAGATGATTTGGTTGAATTATTTCCTCTGTTGAGATATATTTTGAAAATGCCACAATTTACAATTTAGGCGTTTAGTAGACACTCTTAATCCAGAGCGCCACCGGACATGGATATGGACATTTTCACATTGTTCGTTGCAATATTATTATAAATCTGTGTTTTTGTGTTTGAATGGGCTGCTGTCCTGAGGTGCCCAGCAAGCAGGCGACGCTAAAAAGTACACAGGCATGCGCCAGCCAATGAGAGACCAAAGGGGGAAAAAATAAAAAAAAACATGACAAGTTGATGAATGGCGATAATAACAGGTTGGTATAAGCCACTGCAGCATTAAAATGATATCCAGCAACCTACATACATAGCTCCCCATATAAATAAATGCCTCTGCGTTGCCTTCTTGACATATTTTCCCAACCACAGGAATACATACATTTTAATTCCGTGCACACACGCGCACACACAACTTTAAATGCTAAACCATGTTATATTTCTCACATGGCACTTCAACAACCTGGAACATGGCTCCTCCATGGGTATTAGCGCTGCTCCGTGGTGGTGATTTGCGGAGAGAAAAGTGTACGCTGTCACCAGCCCATGGTCTCTTAAAGTCGTGACAGAGTGGGAGGGAGACGCCGTCGGGCTGAAGGCGAATAATACGTCATTTGTTTAAATGAAGAACGTAGTCGTATATAAAAACACGAAATGAACTAAGGATAGGATGAGATATGGGGCTCGGGTGTGGTGGTGCTGCAGGCGTATAGAGTTCCTATATCCAGTGATGGATTGACTAAGTACATTTACTTAAGTACTGTAATTTTTTTAGGTATTTGTACTTTATACATTTTCTGTACTCTACTACATTTCAGAGGCAAATATTGTACTTTTACTCCACTAAATTATTTGACGACTTTAGTTACTAGTATTATTACAAAACATGCTTTAGCCATCGGGCCATTTGAAAATATCCAATCTACAAGCTCACAATGCGTCGCAATGGGACACATTGTCAAATCTCTGTCAAAGCTCCAATATAATGGGCACAAAAGGGGGTGAAAATGTAAATGGTAAACGGTGCATTTATATAGGGCCTTTATCCAAGGCGCTTTACATAGATTGTGCATTTATATAGGGCCTTTATCCAAGGCGCTTTACATAGATTGTGCATTACATTCACACACACATTCATACACCGATGGCGGAAGAAAACATGCAAGGCACCAACCAGCACATCAGGAGCAATTTGGGGTTCAGTGTCTTGCTCAAGAACACTTCAACACTAAAGGTCATTACACACTGGCGAATTAGCGACGCGAATTAAAAATTCGACACCGGAGCGAACACCGGAGCGAACAAATAAAGAGCGAAAACGGTCGCATTTTCGCACATTCGCACATTCGCCACTGATGTGGAAGCTTGCATTGACTTCAATTGGTTTTAAAAAAAGGCGAATTATTCGCACGAATAAATCGCGTCGCTAATTCGCCAGTGTGTAATAACCTTTACTCTGAGGGACCCCGGGTTCGAACTGACAACCTTGCGGTTCCCATCCAGCCACTCTACCCCTCAGCCACCGCCGCCCCGGGTATGCCCATATATGGACATATACTGATTTTACTTCCGGATTTTGCTTCCGGAGGTCTCTGACACAAAATATTTGTGTCCGACCCCCATATCAATTTGGTGGTCCTTGGCACGACTATAACGAACTACTGGTCTACATGGAAAAAGTGAGATCCTGCGTGAGGCAGAACTTACCAGGGAAGAACAGCAGCTCTGTCTGGTCTATAGTTCAGCTTGTTTGCGGTAGGAAGACATCCACTGATTCCCAAAATGTCAGCCAGACATGCTCTCCCACCTGAGTGCCAGAGGGGGGAGGGTGTCATCAGCATATGCACATTGTAAAGTGCTTTGGATATAAATGCTGACCATTCATAGACACACATGCACGTACACGCATGCGCACACACGCACACACACTCACACACGCGCGTGAGTCGACTAGGGCGAAGGTGCCTGCAAGCAATTCAGCCTGGTGGAGATATAGCTAAAAACATAATGCAGCCATTTTAGCGTAATTAAATGTCAGAGGTTGGAAGAAATTGGATTATTTTGTTTCTCAACTGATTCTGACAGGAAATTAGGTCTACTAGCCAGGAAAAAAAATCTACCCTGATCTGCTCACTGCTAATACCATACATTTCCCTTAATCCAAGATGGCCCATTGACAACCTATGAGGCAACATTTTCTAAATTTCATTATGCTTTAAGTAGCATGTGATGTGTCAAACTAGGGGTTTTTGTCATGATTCTGAATCCATTCCAAGCATTAGTTTTGCATGAAAAACACTCCTTGGGCTAAAAAACGTCCATAGCCGTCATAACAAATGTGATGAGGTAATCACATTTGGGCAAGTGGCTATGGTCGAATTTAGCCCAAGGAGTGTTTTTCGTGCAAAACTAATGTTTGGAATGGATTCAGAATCATGACAAAACCCCCTAGTTTGACACGTCACATGCTACTTAAAGCATAATGAAATTTAGAAAAAATGGCAGGGTATTAGGAAAGGATTTTTTGAACTTTGATTACCGGACTATGTGCACCTCGTAGGCTACTGAGGTACTGTATACAGAAAGTCATCACACCATCCAACTAGCAGTGCTCTACAGTGACCGTAGAATGTATCTCTGCTGCTTCTCAGTGAACGCACGCACGCACGCAAGCACGCACGCACGCACACAAACACAAACTAGTGAACCTGTAGAAGCCATGTGTGTGTGTGAGACTCTAGTGAACCTGTAGAAGCCATGTGTGTGTGTGAGACTGAGAGAGAGAGAGAGAGAGCGAGAGAGAGAGCGAGTGAGAGAGAGAGAGAGAGCGAGCGAGCGAGAGAGAGAGAGAGAGCGTGAGAGAGAGAGAGAGAGAAAGCGCACACTAACTCAACTTGGTCTTTATTATGGCCTTGTTTGCTTAAATTATTACAGCCTGGGCCTCACCTTTAAAATGTCACCAGTCTTTAATCAGTGTGTGTGTGTTTGTGTGTGTGTGTGTGTGTGTGTGTGTGTGCGCGTGCGTGCGTGCGTGCGTGCGTGTGTGTGTGTGCGTGCATGTGTGTGTACGACATGTGTCAACATGCATGTGTTCGCAACACACCACCCTGCAGCGTGTGTGTGTATCGTTGTGATTAGCGAGGAGTGAGTGAGTGAGGGCCAACAATGGAGGGATGGGGGGGGGGGGGGGTGTCGGGTGGAGAGGGATGGAGGGAGAGGGAAAAAGAAAAGAGGACAAAGGATAATGGTTGAAGCATCACTCAATTAGACAGTATATTGGCAGCTTGGGTGGTGTGGAGTCATGGAGCTTACATGAACCCCCCTCCCTCTCTCTCTCTCTCTCTCTCTCTCTCTCTCTCTCTCTCTCTCTCTCTCTCTCTCTCTCTCTCTCTCTCATTACTTTTATACTTGACACGCACACGAGACAGAAGGTGAACAAGGGACGAGTGAGAAGAGCGAGGGATGGACGGAGAAAGGCAGACAGACGAAAGGAGTGTGTGTGTGTGTGTGTGCGTGCGTGCGTGCGTGCGTGCGTGCGTGCGTGCGTGTGTGCGTGGCGTGGCGTGGCGTGACGTGCGTGCATGTGTGAGAGAGAGAGAGAGAGAGAGATATGAACATTTTCATCAGTTGAAAAGTTTCAAGTTGTAAAGCCTTTGGGGAGACAGAAAGTAGGGTGTGAGACATCATTATGTACTGTTAAGCCTCTGATAAGATTTAGGATTCAACAGGGTTTTATTGGTCACTCACTCACAACAGCCAGATGTCGCTGTGGCGTGTTACGCACGACTGTGTGCTATAGCAACAACACCACCACCACCATAGACTGGATGACGTCATAAAAACAAAACAAAAAATAAGAGTTGTCTGCACTCGGCTATAGCCTCCTACGAGAGGGACGGCTGTAAGTGTGCGTGCGTTCGTGCGTGCGTGCGTGCGTGCGTGCGTGCGTGCGTGCGTGCGTGCCGGAGCTAATCTTACAAACCACTGGACCGATCAACGCCAAACTTTATACATGCCAGTAGGCAAAAGAAGCACCTCCACTGATTTCTTTTTTTTTGTCCCACGGATTTGTAACCCAACTTTTCACAATTGCCTAAACTGTAATCCTGGGCACTACTTTCCCTCTGCCAACCTGGGGGGAGCCCCGAGCTGAGCTCATGCTTCCTTCAATGCGTGAGGAGTGAGCAGGACACTTCTCTTACACCTGACAAGGGGGGGAGTTTCCCCGGTAGGACGTAGCGCGTGGAAGGAACACGTCAGTCCAACAGTTCCCTTTCCCCTCCATCAGGCTGACCAGGGGGAGGCAGTATAAAGACCAGGATTATAGCATATTTTCTGTGAGGGTACCTACTACGTACCTAGGGGACACGGGGAGAACATGCAAACTCCACACAGAAAGGCCCTTTGGCCAACCCCACCTAGGGTATGGGCACTGATGACACGGAGGAGAGAATACGCCCCCAGCGCCCACAGCGCCCCCGAACCCAGGACCTTCTGGCTGTGCCTGTGAGGCGACAGCGCTACCGACTGCACCACGCTTCTGCTGTTCTAAATTAGACATGAGATCACATACTTTTCCCCCATAATCATATAAGTGTGTGCGCGCACGCACGCACGCACGCACGCACGCACGCACGCACGCACACACGCACACGCACACGCACACTATATCTGGATGAATTTGGGAGCGTTTGAACCTGACTTCAGATATGTATAGGGTTTAATCCGTGCCCGGAGCGCTGCAGAGATAACACACACAACAAAGACTGTGAAATGATAGACGCCATTTTATAGTCGATTCAGCTCCAGGACACGATTAGAGAGAGACCTGCAGCAGGTGAGCTGCCTCGGGCTACGATACTACCACAACATGACAGGAGGGAGAGAGAGAGAGATGGGGGAGAGAGAGAGAGGGGGGTGAGAGAGGGGGAGAGAGAGAGAGAGATGGGGAGAGAGAGAGAGAGAGAGAGAGAGAGAGAGAGAGAGAGATGGGGAGAGAGAGAGAGAGAGAGAGATGGGAGAGAGAGAGAGAGAGAGAGAGAGAGAGGGAGAGGGAGATGGGGGGAGGGAGAGAGAGGGAGGGAGGGAGGAGAGAGAGATGGGGCGAGAGATGGGGAGAGAGAAAGAGAGATATGGAGAGAGCGATTTAGATGGAGTCATAGAGAGAAAAAGAGAGACCTAAATATGGTAATTCTTTATTGGCAAAAATGTCCTTTTAAGTACTTACTTGGTCAACCAAGGGCTCTACATGGTTTGGTCCCCTTTTCCCTGAGTCTACACCAAATCTCTTTGTACATCAGGGCATTACAATATGATTCAAAGAATAGTAATATTAAAAATGAAAGGCTCTATTTGCGTTTTAAATACAACCTTTCATAGTTTATATAACGGCACACACATGTAAACCCATGCATACCAAATCAGGTTACATTCTGTCAATCATCATGATTCACATGTACAAAAACACAACACAACCGGTCGACACTCATTCTAAGTTAACCTGATCAATCAAAGCCTTAAAGGGATAGTTCACACCCAAAAGTCCTTTTTTATATCGATTACTCACCCCATGGACACTTGAATTCACACATCATTTTGTTTTTGTCACATAGATCCATGGGGTGAGTAATAAAATCATTATTTGGGTGTATATGCCAAGATTATGCACATAATGCTCTCTTTAATTCATTGTTTTGCTCCTTTTTACACTCTCTTGATCATTATTTATGCAGCTGCATTGTCTGAAGGAAGCCAAACATTTTTTTTTACTCTTATGTACCTGTACACAAATATTAAATATGCTTTGTTTAGCTCTTCAGAGCTACTCAACCATCACTGCAACAGTGCAAAGAAGACACAGTGCCCTCCCTTACTTCTCCAAAGTGAGTGACACTCACACACACACAGCCACAACACTAGAGGGAATACCATGATCTGGTACCACAAAATGCCATCAAAATGTGGAATGCCCTGACTCACTCCATCCATTAAATTATGTGTACTGATTTCATTCAAAATTGGCCTGAAAAGAAAAAAAGAATCTATCAGGAGACCACAAGAGGAGATAAATGTTCCCATCTCTTTTGTACATATCCATCCATCCATCCATCCATCCATCCATCCATCCATCCATCCATCCATCTTCAACCGCTTATCGGTAGTCGGGTCACGGGGGCAACAGCTCCACCAGAGAGCTCCAGACTTCCCTCTCCAGAGTAACATTAGTAACTTCTTCCTGGGGGATCCAGAGGTGTTCCAAGGCCAGTGAGTCGATTCCTTTCAAGGGAAAAAGGCACACTCAACTCAAACAGTCTTTTAAAGATTCAGGCGTGTGATGGGTGCAGATTCAGGCGTGTGATGGGTGCAGATTCGAAGGGAACATGTAGAAAAGAGAATAAAATCCGCACTCTCAGTTGTGGTAAGAGCGCGCATGCCTTCGTCAGTGTCAGAATTCTGACACTGAAGATTGCTCGGTAGACAGAGAGCTTTGCCTTCTGGCTCAGCTCTCTTTTCGTCACAACAGTGCGGTACAGTGACTGCAATACCGCACCGTTTCTGTGCTTAGTACAGCGACTGCAATACCGCCCCTGTTGCTCCGATTCCCTGGCTGATCTCCTTCTCCATTCTCCCCTCACTAATGAACAAGACCCCGAGTCCCGAGATATACTTAAACTCCTTCACCTGGGGTAATGTCTCATTCCCTACCCGGACTGCACAATCCATCGGTTTCCTGCTGAGAACCATGGCCTCAGAAAAAGCATTGAAAGCAACCCTTAGCTCACCGAGCCACGACTTCGCCTTTGAGATCTTGTCCATGAAAATCACAAACAGGATACAGTAGGTGACAATGCGCAGCCTCGCTTTGGGTGTACAGAGATTGGATGGCCCTCAACAAGGTCCCCCTCACCCCATACTCCCGCAGCACCTCCCACAGAGCTACGGCTTCAGCCTACACCTTTTCGGTCCTGTAATTTTGTTTTTTGCTGTAATAATCATGTACGTACATGTTTTTTAAGACCGAAATAAACTATTCATTCATTCAACCTCCCGGGGGACCCTACATATAGTGTATGTGTGTATGTATGTAGTGTATGTATTTTGTACATATAGTGTATGTGTGTATGTATGTAGTGTATGTATTTTGTACAGTGTATGTGTGTATGTATGTAGTGTATGTATTTTGTACATATAGTGTATGTGTGTATGTATGTAGTGTATGTATTTTGTACATGTATGTAGTGTATGTATTTTGTACATATAGTGTATGTGTGTATGTATGTAGTGTATGTATTTTGTACCTATAGTGTATGTGTGTATGTATGTAGTGTATGTATTTTGTACATATAGTGTATGTGTGTATGTATGTAGTGTATGTATTTTGTACATATAGTGTATGTGTGTATGTATGTAGTGTATGTATTTTGTACATATAGTGTATGTGTGTATGTATGTAGTGTATATATTTTGTACATATAGTGTATGTGTGTATGTATGTAGTGTATGTATTTTGTACATATAGTGATTGTATTTGTTGATGATATGTATCATGTTATTTAAATGGAAACAAGTCCCCAGCCAGGACTTTTTTTTGTTATCCGTTTAGCTTTAATGTCTTACTGTACCATGTGCTGTTTACATTTCTGACTAATAAAGTATTCAATCAATCAATCAATCAATCAATCAATCAATCATCTCTTTGGGTCAGAGATGAAATGTACTTCGTTCAGCTCTTCAAAGCTACTCAACCATCATTGCAACAAGAGAGCAAACAGACCTCAACCACAAACGACGGGAAGGACAACTATAACTCTAGGCTTCACAGTATACAAACATTTATACATTTCCTCTTCCTGACATATCAGCTGTCATGCTAGCAGCTCTCGGTTCTATTTGTGTGATCTTATACTGTATGTGCCATACTGTATGTCTGTAGTCATCATGGCCCCATGCGCTTCTCTGCACACCAGAATAGCAACGCGTCACCACCATTGTTGCGTCCATTTCTCAGGGGTACTATTCTTTCAATAGTAACATCATGCTATGTGACAAAAAACATGCGGAAGTGAGCAGGTCAGAGCAAAAGAAAAAAGTTCTTTATCAAAAGATAAATAGCATCAACTTACAATGGAAATGCTCAGGATACTTCCAGCTTTGTTGGAAATATTTGGACAAAATCTGTAGGTGTACTGTCCAAAAACGTGTTTTGCACAAAGCGCCCTCCTGGTGGCGCTATAACAGGCCGTTCTGGAAATTTTGGGGCAGAGGTTCATCGTTGGTATCCAGGGAGTGTGTGTGCAAAATGTGGCATCGACTGGGTTAACGGTGCCGGAGATTAGCTGTTCACAGACGGACGGACGGACGGACGGAGTGCAAAACATACTCTCTCCCCATGCCTTCGGCCTGGTGGAGACAAAAATCACACCCGTGTGAAGTGAGGTGCGCTCTTATCATCATACATCATCTCATTCCGGCCAGTCGTAATTTGTGTGCTCACTTTTCCGTCTTCACTTTTCTGTCATCACCTTTTATGCGTACGTTGCTTAGCCAATTAAATCATCGCTATGGCGGTGCTCAGCCAATCAAATCATCGCTATGGGGTACACACAAACAGATAAAGCTGGGCATAGGAGGGTGCCCCTCAAAAGGTATTTCAGTACTTTTCAGGATTCAAATATAATAATATAATAATATTCATTGTCAATGGCATTCAATGTTTGTGTTAAGCCAATGTTTGTGTTTACACAAACCCTCAAAGCTGGACATAGGAGGGGCTAGCGCCCCTCAAAAATAGAAAATGTAGCAGATCTACAAGCTCACAATATAGTGTTGTTGCAATGGAAAGCATTCCCCCGAGAAGCAGAGACGTGCAGAGAGTGTTAGAGAGGCAGGGGCTGAAATCCCGTAAGAGGGCACTTTTGGACAACAATAGCGAACATAGCTGATCTACAAGCTCAGCTTGTAGATCTGCTATGTTCGGGGGCGCAACCCAGCACTCTTTAGCTAGTGGAGATGAGATGTGTACGACATGGATTTCTAAACAAATTTGTTCAACGCAAAATGCTGCGTTCAAGTTCAGGAGACTTCGGAAAAAAAGCAATTCTCCTGAATGCTGCCTTCCGGCATGGCAGGCATTTGCACTACATTT